>NC_135400.1:14423392-14793392 GCF_051989625.1 Stigmatopora argus | reverse complement strand
AATTCAATTTGTTATGCCTGCGCCGTGTGGCCCACACCACGCCGGTGCTCCCAAACAAGCCCCGCCCCTCTCTTCTATTTTGGGGTTCGGCGAGATCTCCCTTAATATTTAATCTTTCTGCATCAGCATCGCCTACACATGCTCCCAGACTGGCACGCAAACACGAGGCCGGCCGGCTTCCTCTCGCACACCCCAAGCCAGACTCGCACGCAAACGCCAGCGTTTTCCTCCGCCCGCCTTCGCTCGCTGCCAAGCTCACACGCGGCCCACACTCGGATGTCGACCCCCCTCCGAAAAAAAAAAAAAACACCAATAATAATCATAATAACAAAAAGTGAGACGGTGCCTGACTACGCCTTAAAGCAGACTTGTTTTTTTCTTCTTTTTTTTTTCCCCTCTTGGCTCCTTTCAGTCGCATGTAAACAGGCCTGCCAATTCACTTCTGCTCCAAATGCAGCGCAGCACTGCAGGCTACGCGATGTACACTGGAAGTCATCACACGTTATGCGCACTGTGAGAATCACTAGAAACTAAATGAAAGTGAGATGTGAAACGAAGGAAACGCGACCATCAGGGATCAACTGTCCCCCAACCCTCCCCCTCTCCCTGACTAAATCCAAAGTAACACTTATTTAAAAAAGAAAATACCATCTTTCCTAACATTTTTTTTTTAAATTTCTCGCAGTGTCCAGTAAAATAACCACATTACTGTAAATAACATGTAAACGAAGGGTGTCAAACTCGGGCCGGACCATTTTAGATCTAATATTTAGATTTTTTTTTTAATAAATGGATTAAAAGAACTGGATTAAAAGCCCTGAATATTCAGTTTTTTATAAATCTAAACCGTTTATTTTAGCTTATTTATATATTTTTAGATTTTACAAAATGATCTAAAAAACACAGAAAAAATGGATTAAAAAATGACAATTATTGATTTAAAAGGGGGAAAATTAGGAAATTTAATATACATATATACTCTTCATTTTAATTTCATCCTAAAACAGAAAGTCGGCACGTATCAAAAGCCCTAAATAGTCCGTTTTTATAGATCTAAAGCAATGTTTATTTGAGCTTTTTTTTCTTGGTAATGGAAAATTTGTTTTAATCATGTTTTTCATTTCAAATGGAAACAAAATATATTTTTTAATTCTGTTCAATATTAAAGTGGAAAACGGAAAATATCTATATATTTATTTTTAGATCTTACAAAATGCGCTTTGAACTAAAAACACAAAAGAAAAAAAAATTGGATTAAAGATTGCAATGATTGATTTTAAAACGGGGAAAATCAGGAAATGTAATGTGCATCTATAATCATTTGAATTTGATCCTAAAACAGAAAGTCGGCACTCATGATTTACTTTCTCGGGCCGCACAAAATGATGCAGCGGGCCAGATTTGGCCCCCGGGCCGCCTCTTTGACACCTGTGATGTAAACAATACTTTAATTAATGCATTATCATTAGCATTGGAGAAGCCACACACAATAAAAAAATGTGATACACTATTACTTAGCACTTAATTGACTGCAATAACATCCATATTTTTCTGGGAGAGGCTGGCAGTTATTGCTGCCAGGTCTCCCAGGCAAAACGCATTGGACATCTAGCATCAAAACATGAAGATTCATAGTCAGTCCTCCCAGTTGAAATAAATTGGACGTCCACCACTGTCATTAAATCAATATTATGACAATTTAGATAAATATGACTTTAGAATCATAACCAAAGTATGATTGTGATTTTATTCATGTTAGATGTAATTAATTTAATTCATCTTAATTTTTGATTAATTCATTTTAAAAACTATAAACGAATAATGACGTTTTTTTTACTCATTGGCAGCCATTGACGGCAACAACAAATATGTATTGGAAGTCTATTGCTGTCAATTAAATGACGTCCTCTATAAAGGCTTAATGCAATTTTTTTTGTTTTTGTTTCCTACATACGACATAAAAAAACGTTAATTATCAACCGTTGCAGTGCAAGCCTGACCAAGAATGAGCTTCCGAATAACAAACCTTTCCTTCCCTGTTATCCAAAACAAACTTATCCACCTTATTTCATCAAACATCCCCGTATTATCATCTCAAACGCACGCTAGTCCCAAGTGTAAATGAGCCGTCTAAATAACACAGATTACGGGATTATCCCAAACAAAGGGCATTAGGCACACTCTCCCTACTTTAAGGGATTATTGTGGCAGCTGTTTAAAAAAAAAAAAACAGAGCGAAAGCGAGAGAAGTCGCCTACATTTGCCTTTGCCCATCTTTTTATCGTTAAAAAGAGAGAAAGTTATCGGCAAAAGTGTCGCTTCCCTCAAACGACAGCCCCCCCCTGAAACACGATCAGCCCGAGAGCTATCCAGCGTGCTGAAAAAAAAAAGGGAGTGGCCATCTGACATCTTCATTTCCTGCCGTGTGCTTTGATTAAATGTGGAAAAAGTGGTTTTCTTGGCGCGCCCAGTCTAACCTTCAGCCCACCACGTGCCCCCCATTGGCTCCCCGCGAGATCTGCAGGCGTTGGCTGAGGGCGCAGCAGGCTTTTTGCTGAATAAACGTATTGACAGGCCCGAACAAAAGAGCCACCCGTTCCTCTTCTTCTCCCTCTTGCACAGACCGCGGCGCCACTATGAATATTAATGCCAACACTGGCGCTTTGTGCGTGTGCGTGGCGGCCAGGCGGGGGGCTGCGGGACAATGACTCTTACAGTCAACTATATATATATACATAGGAAAGCTTTTTTTTTTTTTTAAAGTCGTATTATTTGGAGACGAGCTAGAAAATGTGACCCTCAAAATATCCCACGGGCGCCATTGCCGTCTTTGCATTTTACGATAATATAAGCCGTGTACGTTCAACGCTTATGTAATATAATTATGTTTCTTGTCTGGGCCTTCTCAGTGGACTGAATAAAATAGTCGCGTATTATATGATCCATACATACGCCTTTGAAATGGAATTGACGGCCATCGAGACTGTTTGAGTGCCACCGTGGCCTCGACTCGTCCTTGAATTGTGTAAGAGCCTCGGAAAGGTTGTCTGACTCAACGCTTTTAGTCGCTTTGGCACTGCGGTTGCGGCGTTACGGGAGGGCTGCGGCCCGTGCGTTGGGGGGGGGGGGGGGGTTTGGGAGGGGGGGGGGGGTGAGGGTAGAGTAGGGTAAACGGTGGTGGTGGTAGTGGTTGTGGGGCGGGGGTGGTTTGCACATTGTATCTGAGTGTGTGGTTGGAGGTGAGATGTCGGAAATATATCTAAATGCTCCGTTTGTAATGACACGTGCAGAAGTTGGCTTCTTTTGTATGCTCATTGTTTTTAATGTAACACTATGATTTATTATAGGTAAGCAAAAACATGCAAATGCGCTCTCCCTAGTGTCCTTCAGTGTAGACTTGATTGAAGTCTACAGTGGACAGAAGGCCACGCTGGGCCCAAGGCCCCGGTGGTCCAGCACGAGAGACACGCCCAAAAAAAATCGGACCACGGGGTACGGCAGCCAGCCAATTTCTCAATTCCTCCCCGAGCATGGCCGCCGTGTGTTGTATTTTTTTTGGGAAGGAAGTAAGATGGAGACCGCTTAAGTCTAGTCGCTCCCTGGCACGCTTACGTCGCAGTTTTGGAAGGATTCCGTTTGGAGGAAAGCGAAGGCAAAAGGATGCGTAATGTCTCTCGTAATGTCTCTCCTCCCCCAGCGCGGAGTGACTCGACCTTTTTTTTTTAAATTTGATTTTCCTTCTCGCCTGGGCGTACGAGCTGTTTTGTCTCCGGCATCCTTGTGATGCATGCGCCAGGTCGAGAAAATCGACTCCCCGCCCTTGCCGTCGCCTCTCCTCGCAAACGAAGGCATTTCTCCGGAAAGGTCTTTGATGGAGACGTGAATCGGAAAAAGCGACCGTCGGCGTTTAAAGCCCCGACGACGCTAACACTCGCGAGATGGCCGCATCCCATGTGCGCACGTTAACACAAAGGGGCCCGAGAGACGTAACATGCAGTCCCGGCACCCCCACGCGCACGAGAGACCAGGAAAAGCATACGTACAGTAACCATTCTTGACGTGCACCGACGGGGGGGGGGGAAATCTAGGTCCTTCTTTTTTTTTTCGGCGGATGCTCGACGGCTCGACGGCTCTCCCGGCGCTCGGCTCGCTCCCCGCTGGAGTTCCAAAAGGCAAAAGAAAAAAAAAAAGAGAAAAAAATACAAACTGGGCTTGGACGGAAGGGTGTCTCAGCCCGCCAAGGTCGTGTGGGGGTCCTCGATAGGATGAAAAGAGGAAGAGAAGGGATTTCTCGGCAGGATGACGGAGGAGGAGGAGGAGGAAAGAGAGGTGCGTTCTCTCCGCGATTCAGGGCGATAATAACAAAAAAAAATAGTAGAGCGGAGAAGCAGAGAGCCTCGGCAGGGTGTGTCCAAGGATGGGAGGAGGACGACGAGGAGGAGGAGGAGGAGGAGGAGGAGGAGGAGGATGATGATGAGGAGGAGGGGGAGTTTTTGCTTCAGTGTATTTTTTTTTTTTCCCTTTCCTTTTTCACCCGCGTTCGATACCCCACTCTCTTTGCCGTCTCCTTCTGCTCCTCTGCTGCAATGTACTTCTTTTATGTGCGCTCCTGGCTGCCACTGATTGGTTAATTGTGTAGGGAGGGTTGTACGCGGCGGCCATTGCAATGCGCCCCTCGCCCATTATCCCCTTCAGGAGGGAGATCGCCCCATGTACCCCCCACCCAGCCATCCAACCCCCTCGCTCGCTGCCCTTCCATCACTCCACTGCCTTCCTCTCAATGCCCTTCCTTTCTTCCTGGCCCCCACCCCCTCCTCACACACACACACACACACACATTCACAAACACACACTCATACACACCCATAGAGCTGAGTGAATAGGACTCCACCTGCACCGGCGGAACAGATGGGTGCAGCACTTGCGGTACTTCTCCCCCCCCCCCCCCCACACACACACACACAACCCCAACCTCCCCCCTCAACCCCATCTTCCATTTATACCTCCTCGCTCCTCAGGCTTCACGAACACTTTACAAGCCAAAAGGAAAAGGCACGGCTGCGGAAAAGGCGGCTGAATGCGAGCTGAAAACAAAGCGGGGAAATTGCAACGCGGCGGGCAGATGGCGAACCATCGGGGGGTCAGGTGCAGACGTGGGAATAACAAATTAAGAGCCGGTCGTTGTGGAATCGCCTGAGAAATGTGTCGGGTGTCCAAAAAAAACTCAAAAGATGCGAGCGACCACGCTTGGCCGGATGGCGCTTTGGCAGGGATTCGGCGTTTACTTAACGGCGTGCCCCGCCCGGGCCCCGCCCGAGGAGTTCTGGTGGCGGGTACGCCCACTTCTCCAAGCTGAGTGCTCGCCGAGACGTGCGGTTTGGGCTCATTTATAATGCAGGCCCCTGCCCCGAGACATCATGTGTGACAAATGACCTATTTTTTGGTGTAGACCCCCACAGGGTGCTGACCCGGGGGGAGGCGACTGGCGCGGCGTAAATCAGTGGATGTTTTTTTGTTTTTGTTTTTTGGAACTTCCGCCAAGAAGGTTGCGTGCTGTTAATTAGCCACGTTAGCTCGTTGGCTGTTGTTGGTGCTGATGCGGTTGCTTGGAAAAGCAAGTTTAGCACTTTAGCATTAGCATGTGACTTTATTGTGAGATGTCGCATTTATTTGGACAGGGAGGGCTGATTTTTAGGGTGGCTGAAAAGAGAAAATGTGAAAATTAATGGATAGATCATAGGTTAATAGAGAAGGAATGCGTTGTTGTATTTGGCGAAATTTGCATTACTGTGGATCAGCTTACTTTTTTTAATTAGGAGGAAAAAAAGAGAGCAGAAATTGACGTAAAATTTGTATTTTTCTTTCTCCTTTGTATACTTGCAATCATTTTTAGAATGTATTTTTCTAACTTTTGACAGGGCGACAATTGATTTTCTCAATAGTCTATTCACTTATTGTTACCATCAATTTTTTGTTCTAGTTTTGCACCCTGCTGTTTCTTTTATATTTTTTTGGGGGGGGAATATTTTTTCCTAGACATTTAATTTTACCGTATTTTCAGATCATATTTATCAACTGACACGAATTCAAATTTGCGCTGACATATTGTCCCCCTTTAGTTATTTTTTAATGTTTTATCGTTTTTTTTTGACAACCTGGTTTGAGCATTTCATGACTTGCATTTTTAAAATGTATTTTTCTAACTTTTGACACGTGACAATTGATTTTCTCAATAGTCTATTCGCCCATTGTTACCATCAATTTTTTGTTCTATTTTTGCACCCTGCTGTTTCTTGTAAATGTTTTCTTTGGGTAAATATTTTTTTCCTAAACATTTAATTTTACCTTATTTTCAGATCATATTTACCACCTGACACAAATTCAAATTTGCGCCGACATATTTTAGTTATTTTTTTGTAATCTTTTTAAATTTTCTGACAACCCAAACCTGGTTTTAGCATTTCACGATTGTAGCACTTTTTGTGGTAAGAACTCTATTTTTTTCCATAAAAATGTTCCCACGTTTTCTACAAAAGAATCCATCGCGGGTCTCGTTAGCTCGACCTCCTCGAGTCTCCTGACGTGACCTTGAGAAGTCCTCAAACGTCTGGCTGCGGGGGATGATGGTGCAAACGCAGCACGCCGTTTACATCACTGGCCAATCGGCCATTACGGCTCTTTGCGCAGACGTGCGTGCGCTTCACTCGTCGAAACACAAAGACGCCGGTCGGTGTCCTCCCACTCCGCTCGTCCCTCCGTCCTTCCTTTCCGTCTCCAGCCCGCTCCGTCACTCCCGCCGCCGCCGAACGTCCTTCCCGGTTTTCCTCCCAACGTGGGCCCGGGCCTGGCGGTTTACATAATTGCCTTACATAAGTAGCAGCCTCAGCTCGGAGCCGGGGCGATATTAGCGGCCATGAATATTTCATGAGGAAAGCACTCGTTAATAAGAGGATGTAGATGGAGCCTCGCCGTCAGTCTGTCTTAACCCCGCCCCCACAGCCCCGTTAAGCAGTGAGTCAACTCAGCCCGAATGCGTTGGAGCCTTTTGAGTCAGCGTTCGGCGCCAGCGCGCATGCGTACGTCAGGAGTGGCCATGAGACTGGCTTCCATCATTAAGTGCTTGTCTTCTTCCCCGCTTTGTTGCCGGCGTAAAAGCCACCCTCGCCGCACAAAAGCCGCCCAAGTCGGCGCGCTGACTGCGAGCCCACTTACGCTCGGCGCTCAATGGGAATAAACGGGCCTAATTGTGGACCCTCGTTAGAGCAACGCGCCAGTTGAATCCTTCACGTGGCTAAAGAGGGCATTTCGAGCACCCAATTGGGCGCTCGACAATCCCGGGTTCAAGCAGTGTTTTTTTTCATGGCGGGGCGGGGGTGTTTAAAAGGGTTTTTTTGTTCTTCCGGATGGTTATTGTCTTATTTATGCCCAAAATAATTGGCGCATTTGATATAAAAAATATGTAGAAAGGTAGAATATGGAAAAAGAATCGCTAACATTGTGGCCTCCCTTATCCCCTAACTCAAGGGTGGTCAAGGGTTGGTTCGCGGGCCGCTTTAACGTCAACTTGATTTCACGTGGGCCGGACCATTTTAGATATAATATTTAGATTGTTTTTATAAATGGATTAAAAGCCCTGAATATTCAGTTTTTTATAGATCTAAAACATTGTTTATTTTAGCTTTTTTAAATATATTTTTAGATTTTACAAAATGATTTTTGAACTAAAAACACAGAAAAAATGGATTAAAAAATACAATTATTGATTTAAAAGGGGGAAAATCAAGAAATTTAATATACATCTATACTCTTCATTTTAATTTGATCCTAAAACAGAAACTCGGCACTCATGATTTACTTTCCCGAGCCACACAAAATGATGCGGTGGGCCAGATTTGGACCCCGGGCCGCCACTTTGACGCATGTGCCCTAACTTAAACCCTATCGAGAATCCGAAAACCTGCAGTTAAGGGGTGGTTGTCACTATAGTGTCAGATGGCTTGATCCAAACAGTCCTGTTTATTAGATTAGAATTTTATTTCATCCCGTATTCGTGAAATTCCCTTGCTTGCACTAGTATATATTATAAGTAGTTATATATAAAAACATGTTTTAAAACCCATTCTAAATGTATTTGAGTTCAATCATTCACTATCTGCCAGACCTTTCAGTCCAAATGGATCGGACTTTTAACAATGAGTTTTTTACGAAACAAAAAATGACAACCGTCGGAACGCTATTGATTTATTTTCTCCGTATTTACGTTTTAAACGCTAATATATCCAAGTCAGTGCACGGTCAATATAAACAGAGTTTGAGAACAAAGTGTTCTTGAAGAGTAAATGCCAAGGCATTGAACTGCAAAATTGGATACGACTGAAATGTTCTTCAACAGGGCTTTTGGTGTCGCACGAGTGGAAAAGCGTGTTAGCGGCGGGGCATAATTCTTGCCTGCTTTTCCCGTTAGCGTCTGCATATCCGCTATGTGTGTATCTTTATGTGTGCGTGTGTATGTGTGTGTGTGACACCGTGACAGTGGACGTGGGGGGAGGGTCTCTGCGAGACCCTCTTGGCACTTAGCGGGCAGCGGAAGCAGCAACATTAGCGGTCCGAGTGTTAAGGGTTGAATTTGCCAAATGTGGGTTTCATACGCGGTCTTTGGGCTATTCTTAGCGTCAACGAATAGGAAGTCTCAGATGCTCTTGTCATCTTGTTGTTTATGGATATATGATCAGATTTTTATCATTCTGTGCGTGTAAGGATGATTTTTTTAGCTTTAATGAAGCCAGCGCCGGATAAAAGGAAAGTCCCGATGACGCACGTAATTGTGAAACGACGGCGCTTCAGTCTGCACGTGAATGGCTGCGAGCTGGTGTGAACTAGAAGTGACCCCCACTTCTGCAGATACTGTTTGACGACGTAGCGTTTTAAAATATAAGGCTGCCGTTTATGAATCTTTCATTGGCTCCTGTCTGATTGGGTATCTGGGGAGAGACCTTAAATACACACAGCTCTTAGACATTCTCTTTGTTTTGTTTTTTCTGTCTCATCTCGCCATTCTCGGAGTGACAAAATGCAGATTGCATTTAGACGTGCTTGTTTTCAGCACGGCGAGCTGTCCAAATACTTTTTGAAGGCGTCAATAATGCAGAAATACCCGGAAAGGTTGTCTTGTACTGTTAATGTTGATCTGTTTTACATTGATTAGAAATGAGGTGCAATTGAAAATGGAGACACGCGTCAGTTATTGCAGTCTTTTTATGAATTTTGTTGACATTTTGGTCACACTGGCATTTCAGCTTTTATGTAAAACATGACATATTAGTGATATTCTAAAATCATGACTCTATTTTTGTTTATTTTGAAGCCTATTTCAGGCCCAATGGGACAAACCTCCATTCATTATTGAACATAAGTATATTTTTTAACATTTATACCGAGCTGACGGGCTGTGGATTCGCCAATTTTTTCATTTTAATCGACACTAACTTTGAAATCCTACCTCTCTAAACAATTCCTCAACTCAGAAAACATGTTTATGACCTTTACTGGCCAACTGGGGAACTACAAGAAACAATAAGTCTACCATTGATTATTCAACGCTGAAACCAAAAATGAAAAATGTGGCTTCACCTTGCAAACTTAATTATCTGTATGACACAATCTTCTTTTTTAAAGTCCGCAAATAATTCATCTTCGGCACGGTGGACCAGGGGTTTAGCTCATGCAACTCACGGTTCTGAGGTCGAGGATTCGATCCCTGGTGGATTCTGGCCTTCCTATGTTGAATTAGCATGTAGCATATTTCTTGGCTTTTATCATCTATTTTGCAACTCTATTGTTGGAATATTATGTTTTGCACTCCATATTCCTCCTTTGATTCTCAATCTCTGCAGTCCAGTTATCCCCCCGGACCCCCCCCCCCCCCCCCCCCCCTTCATGTGCCCACTTCCCCCCCCCTTCTTGCTTCAGTAATGGGAGAATTGAAATCAATAGCGCATTAGTCGAGCCCGGAAACTCTTGCGGAATTAAATATGAATGACTGAGATTGCAGCTAGCTCTCTCTACCTGCTGCTCGCAGAGATGCACGGCGGCGCACGGCGGCCCTCGGGGGAGACGGAGCCTTTCTCTCCGCCTAAACGCCATTTTGTCTTCTTTGTGTGGAACTTGTTTGCTCGGGATTCAAACGCAGGCCACTTCGTCTTTGTGATTTGATGATGTCCACATTAGAGTGGACATCATAAAGCCATGCCAAATTAGCCCCCCACCCCCAATCCCCCCCACCTGCTGTATTTGAATATGAAAGAACGTGCTGGTTATTAGCTGATTGCCTTTTAGCAATTTTCTCAGTTTGATGCCATTGAAGCTTTCTACTTAGTTAAGCGGCAGATTTTGCATGCTAACGACTTAACGGACTGCTCATACATTTTCATTTAGCACTTTGGGTGGAAGCACATAAAGTCATACATTTACAAGAAATAAATTAATAGAAGTGTTCTATAAATTCATTGCATAAAACTGCTTTGAGTGGCAGATGGGAGCACGAAACTACTTTTTTTGGTAGTGGGATGACTTTATTTTCATGATCACATTATTTTTTTGTATTATAAGAATTTTACTTTCATGTAATAATCGTTTATTTTGCTGTCATTAATTATAAATGGTTAAACTTGGAATATTTTGGCACGAAAATGATTTATAGTGGTATGACTTTATTTTCATGACATCTTTTTTGTAGTAAAAGAATATGACTTTCATGTAATAATAGTTTTTTTTTTTTTTTTTTTTTATAACTTTGAATATTTTGGCCCGAAAATGATTTATAGTGGTATGACTTCATTTTCATGATCACATCTTTTTTGTAGTATAAGAATATGACTTTCATGTAATAATAGTTTATTTTTATTTTTAATACATTTGAATATTTTGGCCCGAAAATGATTTATAGTGGTATGACTTTATTTTCATGATCACATCTTTTTGTAGTATAAGAATATGACTTTCATGTAATAATAGTTTTTTTAATTTTAATTTTTTTAACTAACCCAAAAATGATTTATTATTTTTGCAATTCTTTTTTGAAATAATGACTGTTATTGTAACATTCTTCTTAATTTTCAGGCACTATACATATATGATAAATGTTTTTTTTTCAAATTTTTAAATATCATGTTCCCTTCTAGTATTAGTAATTCTTTCTAAAAAATAGTATTAAAATGCTGTTATTCGTTCATCTTTGTAAAATTTGACAACAACCACTCTGACCTTTAATTGCATTACAATGCAATATTGAAATATGGATCTATTCTGCTATGTGCCAATTTTTTTCCTCTTAACATGAGATTACAGCATCTCCTAATTTCTCATTTTTCAGCATGTCTTCTACATCTTGCGACCAAGACTCACATCAGTCTATTCAGCCACGAGCATCATTGGCGAGGCGTTCGGCGACTTCTCGCTGGTGGGTGGACGGTAATCCAACACCAAGACGCCGCTCGCTTTACAGTGCGGCGCTCCGGAGACTTGAAGTAAGATAATACGTGCAAATGATATAGAGGTGCCTATATTTCATCCCATCCCAGATGAAACGCTCAGTGACAGATGGAGTGATATTGTTCCCCCCGTCGGGCTGACGAGCGCGGCCCCTCCCGCGGTCCCTCCCTGACAGATGTAGGGGGAGGACCACATTGCACTCTCCTTTCCTTCAATTGATTTGGGTGCTCGCACCCTTAGGGACTAGAAGATGCTGGTGTGGTGGAGGCGGCGGTGGGATGGGGGGGTAAAGTGATTGAGAAAGGGGGGCTTTAGGGGGGGGTGATGTTCATTTCCTCCAGCTGAGGGATCTGGAAATGTCCAGAGTGAGTACTGTTGAGGAGTCATAAACATGTTATATGCATATGGCGGCTTGCTTTTCCACAATAAAGCGCAGTAATACAGTGGCGCAGGGCAGGCTTTTCATAAATCTTGGTTAGTGGGTGACAATCTTGGGCGCATCCGTGCGTGTCGTGGAGGCGCCGGAGTGAAAGGCGGATGCTCGCATTTGGGGGGGAAAGCTTTGTGTGTTCGCCCGTGTGACGTACAAGCAAATGGAGAATGGCGACAATCATTTCAAGGTAAATGTCAAGGAGGAACGCTTTGGTTTTTGGATGATTGTTGGTGGAAGATTGCTAGGGAATCTCAATTTCCATGTTGGCTGTTTTTGAACAGGCCTGTTTGATACTCGTCGTCGTTGTGGGTTTTTGTGTGTAAATGTTACATTATGTGGCGCTATTGTTGAAGGGTTTGCTTATTGTAAGTCATTAATTGGCTTATTTTACTGGCTAAAGTATGTGTGTCAAAGTGGCGGCCTGGGGGCCAAATCTGGCCCGCCGCATCATTTTGTGTGGACCGGGAAAGTCAATCATGAGTGCTGACTTTCTGTTTTAGGATCAAATTAAAATGAAGAGTATAGATATATATTAAATTTCCCCTTTTAAATCAGTAATTGTAATTTTTTAATCATTTTTTTCTTTTTTTTTTTTTTAGTTCAACAATCATTTTGTAAAATCTAAAAATATATTAAAAAGCTAAAATAAACATTGTTTAGATCTATAAAAAACTGAATATTCGGGGCTTTTAATCCAGTTCTTTTAATCCATGTATATAAAAAAATCTAAATATTATATCTAAAATGAGGAGTATAGATGTATATTAAATTTCATGATTTTCCCCCTTTTAAATCAATAATTGTAATTTTTTAATCATTTTTTCTGTGTTTTTTAGTTCAAAAATCATTTTGTAAAATCTAAAAATATATTTAAAAAAGCTAAAATAAACATTGTTTTAGATCTATAAAAAACTGAATATTCAGGGCTTTTAATCCAGTTCTTTTACTCCATTTATTTAAAAAAAATCTAAATATTATATCTAAAATGGTCCTGCCCACATGACATCGAGTTGACGTTAACACGGCCTGCGAACCAACCCGAGTTTGACACCCTTGGGCTAAAGGTTGATTTTTTAAAATTTATTAATTGGAGAGTCATGTTAAAAGTAGGAGCTCAGATTTTTGTATGTGTGTTTAGTGATTTGAATAGGATTTGTAGTGGGATGGGCCCGGAATAGTCGGACCACGGGCGCGTGGCGGCGGAGGAGCAGGTGGGTGACGGGCAGCTGACTACTGGGCTCGAGAGGCTGTAGGGGTCGAGGAGGAGGGGACGGTAGGAGGGGGTCCATTTTTTGAAGGCTCGTGGGGTTGGGAGAAACCTTGTTAAAAAAAAATAAGGGGGGAACCCCATCTGGAAGTAAGGTGGGGGCCTGTAGTGAAAGCGATCTAGTGGGTGGTGTCTGACACTCTCTCTTTTGTTCTTTGCTTGCACAGCAGTGTCAGCGGTGGCTGTGGTGGAAGGAGGGGGTGGGAGGTGAGGTGGGCATGTGGGGGTCTTTCTTGGGGGCTGGGCATTGGAACAATAGTGCCGGTCGAGGGATTGAAAGACAGCGAGGCAAAGAAGGTGCGGCCAGAGGAGGGAAAAGGCGAAGGCTGGCTAGGGGGGAGGTGGGGGGAGGAGAATAATGAGGGGGAGGAGGAGGAAAAGGGGGAGGGACTTGCGACTCCACAGGCAAGGACGCTGCAATGTCATACAAACATTGCAAGTCAGATGCTCAGAATGCTCAAGGAGCAACGCTGAGGCTGAGGCTGAGCTGGCTAATCAATTGGACGTTGCAGAAGAGTGCATCCTTCACACGGCTGACCTTTTATGTGCTTAAAAGATTGCCCACATCCCCATATTTCCATTTATTTTGAACTATAGAAGCCCGTTCTCATTATCAAATGAAATTTAGTGTCCCAAGAAGACAGGAATGTATTCCTATATTTTTTTTTAAAGATGACAGCAAGTCCTCCAAGATTAAATGAATTGAACATCTAATTGTCTCTTTCTCAGTTAAAAGCTGCACAATACAATTAGATTATCTTTAAAAATGTTTCTTGAAAATATTTTCCACATAACATGCCAAGAACTCAACACAACATCACGTCTCTCCATCGTAGACTTTCCTTAGATAGCATGTCCCCCCCTTAGTCCCATTTTTGCATGTTGGTGTCTCCCCTGTCCTCAGGTACCCACAAACGCTCTCCAGGGTGCTGAATCGAGGGTTTGGGGAAGTAAGACGGAGAACTGCAGAGTGACTGAAATTCATTGTTGATTGGCAGCCTTTGGCGAGAGGCCCGCGATTGGGTGGCTTTGGAATGAGTTTGTCACGAAAGGAGGGACAATTACGGTCAACAGACAGCTCATCCATTAGTCACTGCCATTCGTCATTTGCAGGAAAATATACAAATTTAGACTCTAAAATTGTCCATAGTTTTGATTAGTTGTCTTCAAATATTCCTGTGATTGGTTGGCGACCAGTCCAGGGTGAACCCCAGCTGTCGACGAGCAGCTATTCTGAAAGGAACTTTTTGTTTGTGTAATTCTAGTTATGAAGATCCAAGTGAAGTGGATGGATATCTTCAGAGGTCAAATATGGCCAGTGGCTGTTTTTCAAACAGTTGTTGGTCTACAGTGCCACCTGCAGGTATTGCCTTACGGGAGTCTTTGACTAACTTTATTTTTTTTAAAAGCTGTACGTATTTAGTTACATTTGTTTTTTTTAGGCATTTTTCAAAGCACTTGTTTCACATCGACAACTGAGAATTAATGTCAAATGTGATCATACTTATAGATTCATTTATAGGAAGAACATTGTATAGATTCAAAAGAGTAATTATTGCATGCAATAAATTAAATACCGTGAGGAAAAAAATACTTTAGAGTAATATTGAAGGTCAAAACCAGATTGTATTGGTTTGCGAATTTTTCCAATCATGTGTAAATGTAAATAACATTTTACCAAAAGATAATTTATTCATAAAAATAATCGAGGAAAAAATAAGAAATTGAGACCTGGTGTACAAAAAAATTAACATCACATTTACAAAAAAGGAAAAAAAATACTTTTATTTTTTCACCAACAGTACTCATGAAATTAAAATTGATTAATTTTCCACAGGAAATCTCAGTGCCTTCCCATCTTTTTATGAAATAATACATCAAAGTTCCCATAAAATTACTGACATTTCACCAGCAATTCCCAAACTCTTTTAACCTGTCAGGTGAGCTACCTCAAGTTACTTTTGTTTCCGAGCCGACCGGAAATACATCACGTTCCACAGAGAAGAAGACGCCACATTTACATTAATTTCCTCGCACGATCTTTCTGGCCAACTGTTATCGTATCTTCGCGAGTGTCTAAATTAAACCAAGTCCAACCAACAGGACAAAATATAACAATGAACCGTTTCTAATAATTCCATTGCATATTATTTCTTGAGCAGCACCGGAAATGAACGCATTAGGCACGCCTGACTTGACACTGGCTCGCCTCCCGGCCACTAGGAGGAACAAGACAAGGGATCCCGGCCAGGTTCCCCAGCGTGGAGTCGGACGAGAAGGAAGCGCTTTCTCTCCCTCTCCTTCGCCTTCATCTTCACCAAAACACCACCAGACGGGACGAGAACGACCATCCGCAAGCCCCCAGCTAATCTTCCATGAGTTACTATTACATGGGGACACGCCATGACATCCACAACGAGCGAGAGGCGGGCGTTTGCTCACAAAATCAACCGGTGAGAAGTTATTGTTTGGTTAAGCCATGTTGTGAGGCGTCGCTTAAGCCAATTAATTTATTATCGGCGGTCGATCGAGTTATCGAGTCACTTAAACTGGGTTAGGGTTGGGGATTAGCGATCGATACATGTGTTTAATAGGCCGCTAAAGAGTGTTTCGTGCGAGTGTCAAGCCCGATGCTAAAAAAAAAGCTGTTGTGACGTCATTTGCTAGTGGCTAATTATGACAGTTTTACGTTTCCCACCGATTGCATTGACAAGTATGACAGCTAGCCATCTAGCTGTCATTAAAGTATTTAATCAATGCACTTTGGAAGTTTTCGCATTTTCTCTACCTTTTGATTGAGGGCTTAACCTGTAAATCACCTTAACTTCATTACTAATTTAAGGGTTAGTTAGTCTCAGGGCCCCGAGCTTGACCCCACAATCTTTCCACACTGCAAAAACAGGAAGTCTGACTATTGATCTCAGCACTCATTCCAGAGGAGTGTTTATATCTTTTGGCCCCATTGAATCAATGCATTTTGTCTAGCATCCCTGTATATACGTAGTACAGCTTTAAGAGTGTTTATATCTTTTGGCCCCATTGAATCAATGCATTTTGTCTAGCATCCCTGTATATACTTAGTACAGCTTTAAGAGTCCAGTCTGTGTAATGTTTCCTGCAATATTCCCTGAAAACATTCTCTCCTCAACTGGACTTATTGTGTCTTGCCGGATGCAGGAAAGGGTGGGAGGACGTGGGCTGGCTGTTTTTTGCCCCCGTGCTTGATGCTTCTCCCATTTCCTGCATTAATATTTGCAAAAAAAACTTTTTTACTACCATGTAGATTGGTACTACAAGTTTTGTAGTGTATAACAATGTGGGAAAGTTTTTTTTACTGGTTCTCTGTTCGGAGTCCTGGAAATCTCTATGGTGAATTTTGTATTTTTATGCAGGATTCTGCAAAAATCCCCAGAAAAAACTCATTGAAGACTCAAAATAGCATGGTTTGTTTATCCGTCCGGAGATTGGTAGGCGACCGATCTGAAGAGGACTATCCCTCTAAGCCGTCATCATCCGGAATAGTTTCAGCTCAGCCTTGACCCTAATTGCTATGAAAAGGGAATCGATAAATGAATAGTTCACCATGCACAATGTTGTCTTACAGAATTGAAATAATGGGAAAAGATTGAGGAAGAGTGAAGAAGCCTAGCTATGTAATCAGGCCTTGTATTTGCAGCTGTCTGCATGACACAAATTGCCATTCGCTGACTTTCTAGTAGCAGCTGCACGCTGTCTCGTTGGAAGGATTGCGGTGGGCTTGCTTTTTTTTTCACCCCTTTAAGCCTCTCATTTGCTCTTACTCTGTCAAAGAAACGAGACCCGCTCTGGCTCGGCGCCCGTAAGCCTGCTCGTCTCGTTTTTTTGTCAGAGACGTTCCTGAACTTCCTTTGAGAACAGCTGTTGCTGGATTTTGACACACACAAAAAACTGATAACAGAAAGAACCGAGTGATTTAACAGGAATTATTGGCTGCCACTGACGGCTTTGGCCGCCGTTCAAATAGATTTTACGGTTAAATGTGTGGTCGGCTTTCACTGGAATTCAACCACAACACCTTAAATAGCTCTTGTTTATTAAAACCAAGGAGTACGGTTAGGTCATGTTTTTTATTTGAAGGTTTATTTTGTCTCCAAATTTCCATGACATTGCCATTATTTTTTATTTCTCTGTTTTCTTCTGATTTTTTTCTTTCTCAGGACTGTGGCTGCAGAGGTTCGAAAGCAAGTGTCCCGAGAATACGGCTCGCCTCTAATGTCCAAAAAGCGAGGAGCCCTGCACCATCCCGTGAGTCAGCCCATAATTAACTTTATTTATCCCCGCTTCGGAACCTGTAATTAGGTTTTCTGTGTGGGGAACTAGATGTGAATTCTAACAGAGGGAGAGAGAACGACAAAAAAAAAGTGTTATGGAAGTTTGCTTCAAAAAGAGGAGATGCCCGTAGAACCCTTATTATTTGATATCTTTCCACATGGATGAAGTCATGCTAAGATAACACCGAAAAAGGGTCCTTACGTAACATGCCGTGTTTACCAAAATGTCGGAGATGCTCTGATTTTTATGTTTTGAAACGAACCCAATGCTCGTGGGGGAACCCAGCAGACACGATTTGGAGAATAGACATTCTTTATTCATCACGCGAGGCATTGAGAATGAGATAATCTAGTGCAAGGGTGTCAGACCCTGGTTGGTTCGCGGGCCGCGTTAACGTCAACTCGATTTCATGTGGGCCGGACCATTTTAGATATAATATTTAGATTATTTTTTATGAATGGATTAAAAGAACTGAATTAAAAGCCCTGAATATTCAGTTTTTTTACAGATCTAAAACAATGTTTATTTTAACTTTTTTATGTTTTTAGATTTTACAAAATGATTTTTGAACTAAAAACACAGAAAAAATGATTAAAAATTACAATTATTGATTTAAAATGGGAAAAATCAGGAAATTTAATATACATCTATACTCTTCATTTTAATTTGATCCTAAAACAGAAAGTCGGCACTCATGATTTACTTTCCCAGGCCACACAAAATGATGCGGCGGGCCAGATTTGGCCCCCGGGCCGCCACCTTGACACATGTGATCTAGTGTATAAGTTTAACATTGGTTGCAAGCACGGCGAGATATAGTTATTTGGCTAACATCTTGTCTCTTTTTACAGTTACCCCTGACAGAGGTTGTCGAGCCGGTGGATTTTGAGGACTATGTGAGCAGTCACCCTCCCGGGGTGGAGTCCGGCCCCCTCAGACAACTACTGGAATTCCCCGCCGATGACCTGGAGCTCCAACATATGGACAAGGAGTGCACCACGTTGGAGCCTCCACTGCCAGAGGAGGAAGAGTGAGCACACTAACGTTTTCCCACGGCATCTCTTTAAAATAAAAAAATAAAAAATAAATACAGTGGTACCTCGAGATACGAGCTTAATTCGTTCCGGGACTGAGCTCGTATGTCGATATTCTCATAACTCAAACCAACGTCTCCCATTGAAATGAACTAAAAACAAATTAATTCGTTCCGAATTGGAAAAAATGTTTTTTTTTTCTAATTCAACATCTATTAACAAAGTATCAAATAACTAGTGGTTTAATAGTATACTAAAATGTGTTTAATAGAACTAAAATTAGAAGGATTTCGCGGAGTCTTTTTTAAAATGAACTTGGATTACGATGCAGACACTCAAAAATAAGTTTGATCTATCCTTACACTAAACTTAATTCTAATTTTGTTTTACAGTTTTATACCTTTCTTCTCCTTGGCTCTGTTTGCCCCGCCTCCAACCTGACTTCACTATCGAGGGGCTGTTTTGCTTTTGTATTCCCTTCAAAATATTCCGAAAATGATGCACACAAAAGTCCTCACAATAGGATAACGCACGACCACTTGTCAACGACTAGTATATATAACTCTTATTAGCGATCACCTCGCCATTCGCAATGACTAACGGGGAAAAAAAACTGTGAAAAAATGCAACGCTCCGCCCAGTGCTCGCAGAGACATTACAAAGAGGGAGTTGCAGGTAGAGAGACAGTGGCCATGATGTTCTTATGAGCAGAATCTCACGTCCGCTGTCTGCTCGTAGATCAAAATTTGTCTCGTATCGCAAGATAAATATTTGCCCGAAATTTTACTCGTATCAAATTTCTCGTATGTTGAGGTACCACTGTAGTGACTTATTTTTACTGCGACGTAAAAAAGAGAACAAAGCATTTTCGTCCGTGACGATTGCGAAGAACATAAATATTAAAAGGGATGCTTATCTTAATTATTCATGTGTTTTTCTTAAGCAGTGCATTGGATCCCAGAGTGAGAGATGCTTTGGCCGTCTACACAGATGACTGGCTTGTCATTCAGAGAAAGTAAGTGGCAGCCAGATATAGCAGAACCAGTTGGTTCCCCTTCTTTAGTCGTGTGTGTGCTCGAACCGGGGTCATTTTGGGTTGTGCTCGCCTTGTTAGATACCAGCGCTACAGCGCCATACACAGCCCTCAGAGCTCAGAGCGACAGCGGGAGAGACAGCGAGGATTGCTCAAGCAGAACTTTGAACTGGATGAAGCCAATGGTGTGGAGCGACAGGAGGACCAGGTATGTGGTGGTCAGCCATTCTTTTCTCAAGGGTCATTTGCTTTCCAAAATAAGAGTTGACTAAAGGAGCTGAGTCCAAACATTTTTTCGAGAGCGGCTTTCGTAAATATCAAGCTTGAATTCTTTCCACTTGGCATTTGTTTTGTTAGGTTTTGATTAGTTTAGGATCGTTCCAAAAGTTGCCACACACCCCCTCAAATTGGATTGGACATCTGTTGTCGGTAATGGCAGATAAACATGATCACTCATTGTCAGCCTTCCTAGTTGAAATGGATTTGATGTCTGTAAACTGCCATAAGTTAATGGGGAAAAAAAGCAACAACGTAATTTACTGGTATAAGGATATTGCAATATGTCTGCATTAATATTTACATTATTGATAAAAACTTTGCAGACAAAGATGAGGAAAAAAAATCAAGAAAATTACACCCATGACAGCTCAATTTATCACATTAGTTTATGTAAAACTATACTGAAATGCTACGTTGATTTCAACACTTCAGGCCTTGACCAAATGTAGGCTTAATTCAAGATTGTTGTGCGGACAGTATTAAATTATCTTTTCAAAATTGCCACCAACCAATAAAAATTGGGTGGTTGAAAGTTAAAGGAAGGAGAAGTGGATCCCAAACATCTGCAGCGAGATCATGGGCAGAAACAGAAATACATGATGTCATCTGAGATCCCCCACCCCCTTGTTTTTTGGCTCAGAATGACGTGAAGCGGCGTTCCGCATCCATTGACGAGACCCCGCGAGGGAGCTGGGCCTCCAGCATCTTTGACCTGAGGAACTCGGCCCCCGACGTGCTCCTGCCATCCGTGCTGGAGCGCACGGAGGCCGAGGACATGGACTGCCGCAATACCGAGGCTCGCCTTCAGGAGCGCCACGGCGACCTGTTGGGACTCTACCTTCCACCTGATGAGGTTTGTGTCATTGTGGAGGTTTTCTTTGCTCATTTAAAATTGCCCTTTTGTTTATTTCTTCGATTTATAATGATATTCCCTATTAAAAATATTTTATCTAATTCTAGATCATATGTGTCTAATAGACCAGATCCGACCCACTACATCATTTTCTGTGGCCCCAGATAATTGTTTCTCACTAAAATAAAATGTAGTCTAATTTTCTGGAGTCAAGAAATCAGTTTACATATCTCTGACTTTTTTCATAACTACGATTTGACCTAGGACAAAAATGATTTCAACACGTTCTGTGTGTGTGTGTGTCTGTATTTGTGGCTGAGACCTGGGGTCATATTGCAGCTATAAAAAAAAAACTCACCCTATCTACTGTTTGCTTTCCTCTTTTCTTTTTTCCTCATTCCAACCACACTCTCTTTTTAATGTGTGCACATCATTGTCTTATCTGCTGCCATGCCACGTTGCCAGGACTACTGTGCAAATTTGTGTGTGTGTGTGTGTGTATGTTTAGGACGAGGCCGTGGAACGATGCTCTGTCCCCGAAGTACCCAAAGAACATTGTGGCCAAAGAATCATGGTGAAGTGTCTTTCTCTCAAGTAAGTGACATTTGCTGTCCGGGTGCTTCAATTTCTTCATTTAATTGGATTGGATAACTTTATTCATCCCGTATTCGGGAAATTTCATTGTGACAGTAGCAAGAAGGGGGGGAATGCAGATACATTAAAAAAACACACATAGTTACAAGTTAGACAGTACAGTCGCAAAAGCCGCAGAACAGCAAAGCAAAGTAAATGGGATCATTAAAAAATCACCAAATCATTAAGACAGAAAAGCAGCGAAAACACAAAACGAACAAGAGTGGACGGAGCTACCGCCACCGGCTGCCACTTGAACGGCGCCATCTTGGTTGCGGTAGCAAACACGGATACAGACTCAAGAAAAATCAAAGGGTTTAATATCTGTCGGATTTGTCGTTTTCAGATTTGAGATTGAAATCGAGCCCATATTTGGATCGCTCGCTCTCTACGACGTCAAGGAGAAGAAGAAGGTATAATCGCATTTCATCAGTAGAATTGCATTGACTTGGTAAAAAACAAGTGAGCTCATGCTGGCTTTATTCAATTTAGCCCTGCCTTAAATTGGCCTTAAGTGACTTTGTGGTTTCTATCTGCAAGTCAGAACTCAATTACGTATCCCAATGTGAATTTTCAATCCCCCTCACCCCCATTTCTCTTGGATCATTCCCTCCTGGTTCCAGATTTCCGAGAACTTCTACTTCGACCTGAACTCCGACCAGATGAAAAGCTTACTAAAGCCTCACACGCCTCACACGGCCATTTCCACGTTGGCGCGTTCGGCCATTTTCTCCATCACGTACCCGTCTGCTGATATCTTCTTGGTCATTAAGGTATAAAAAGCCCCAAATCCTCATCAACTCTTTAATGAGGAGCTTCAAGTCCCATTTCCCAACGTCACCTGCCCCTGAATACCAATACTTTCTCCCTTGCAGCTTGAGAAAGTTCTTCAACAAGGCGACATCGGCGAGTGCTGTGAACCCTACATGGTGATGAAAGAATCTGACTCATCTAAGGTAAGCATCACAGTGGTCACGACCTGCAACCAAGCTGCCTGCACGTGGGATGCTCTCACTGTCCAATTGCTCAATTCTGTCTGTCTGAATGCAATATTTACCAACGGACCGACCTTGACAAATACCGTGTGCTTTTTATTGGATCTTTTTCAATTTTTCGTTACGTAACGCGGACTCCCGTCTGGCTACAGCACAAGGAGAAGCTTGAGAAATTGCGTCTTCAGGCCGAGCAGTCTTGCAGTCGTCTGGGCTGCTTCCGAATGCCTTTCGCCTGGACCGCCATTCACCTTTTCAACATCGTCAGTAGCGTCGGAGGCCTGGACCGATTGGATCCGGACTCCGATTCAGGTACTGCCTGCCTCACATTAGCGCAGGGGTGTCAGACTCTGGTTGGTTCGCGGGCCGCTTTAAAATCAACTCGATTTCACGTGGGCCGGACCATTTTAGATTTAATATTTAGATTTTTTTTAAAATAAATTGATTAAAATAAATGGATTAAAAGCCCTGAATATTCAATTTTTTTATAGATCTAAAACAATGTTTATTTGAGCTTTTTTAAATATATTTTTAGATTTTACAAAATGATTTTTGAACTAAAAACACAGAAAAAATGGATTGAAAAATTACAGTTATTGATTTAAAAGGGGGAAAATCTGGAAATTTAATATACATCTATACTCTTCATTTTAATTTGATCCTAAAACAGAAAGTTGTCACTCATGATTTACTTTCCCGGGCCACACAAAATGATGCAGCGGGCCAGGTTTGGCCCCCGGGCCACCACTTTGACACCTGTGCATTAGCGTAATGGACTCCGATGGCAAATATGCTTTTTTTTTTCTTCTCTTTACCAGAACGCAAAGGCCACGGGACCTGGAATGAGCGAAAGAAGAAAGGATACGAGCGAATGAGTATGGGCGACGACATGTGCAACTTTGCCACTTTCCGTCCAGCTACTCTGACTGTCACTAACTTCTTCAAACAGGTTCATTATTTATATGTTATGATTGCTATCGTGGTGTATACAGTTTAACAGTTTTCTATTCTTGGCCTGTATGTTTTTCATACAAATATTTACAGTTTTCACTTGCTACAGGACAAGTGAAAATACTGCAGTAGTCATAATGGTACTACAGTGGTACCTCGAGATATGAGCTTAATTCGTTCCGGGACCGAGCTCGTATGTTGATCTTCTCGTAACTCGAACGAATGTTTCCCATTGAAATGAACTAAAAACAAATTAATTCGTTCCAACCCTCTGAAAAAACACCAAAAACAGGATATTGGATTGGAAAAAAATGTTTTATTTCTTCTAATCGCCATCTATTGACAAAGTAACATAACTAGTGGTTTAATATTACTAAAATGTGTTTAATAGAACTAAAATTAGACGGATTTCGCGGAGAGTAGGGTGAATCGTAATATAACATAAACAAATTTAAATGAACTTGGATTACGATGCAGACACACTAAAAAATAAGTTTAATCTGAATTTACACTAAACGTAATTTTGTTTTACATTTGTATACCTTCTGGCCAGCCCGGGGGCCAAATCTGGCCCGCCGCATCATTTTGTGTGGCCCAGGAAAGTAAATGATGAGTGCCGACTTTCTGTTTTAGGATCAAATTAAAATAGAGTATAGATGTATATTACATTTCCTGATTTTCCCCCTTTTAAATCAATAATTGTCATTTTTTAATCCATTTTTTCTGTGTTTTTCGTTCAAAAACCCTTATGTAAAATCTAAAAATATATTTAAAAAAGCTAAAATAAACATTGTTTTAGATCTATAAAAAACTGAATATTCAGGTCTTTTAATCCAGTTATTTTAATCCATTTATAAAAAAAAAAAATCTAAATATTATATCTAAAATGGTCCGGCCCGCGCGAAATCAAGTTGACGTTAAAGCGGCCCGCGAACCAACCCGAGTCTGACACCCTTGCATTATAGTGTTAATCGACGGGCTATAATAATATTACATAAGTCATCGTTTCAATATTCCTGTCAACTTAACATTTTAATTTAATTTATTTTTATACAAAAACACCACCAGATAAAAGCAGATAAACTGAACTATTTGTCCATCCCTTTAATAATTAGGTATTAAGCACCACCAAAATTGTACTCATATTTCTTGCCATTTCTCCTTTCCGACTTTTTATAGGAAGGAGACAGGCTGAGTGACGAAGATTTATATAAATTCCTGGCAGACATGCGAAGACCCTCGTCTGTCCTACGTCGACTGAGGCCCGTAACAGGTGAACTTGAAAGTCGCTTTATTACAATTATACCCTGAAGCGATTGAGCGAACCGAGGTCTCATTTGTCACCGTCCCTCTTTGTTGACACCGTAGCCCAGTTGAAAATTGATATCTCGCCAGCACCGGACTCCCCTCATTACTGTCTTTCACCCGAGCTGCTCCACGTGAAGCCCTACCCTGACCTGCGGGTTCGGCCTACCAAAGAAGTTCTGGAATTCCCTGCTCGCTATGTATACACACCGCATACCACCTACAGGTGAGCGAGCGTTGCGCCATTCATCACAAAGAAGACACACTACATTCCTTTTCTATTAGACCCAAAAAATTCCATTTAGAATATTTGAGGAAAGTCACGACAAGTGAACCAAATTAAATTCAGTAAATGGTACGGTTTCATTTTTCGCTTTATTTACTTAACCAGGAATGGCAAAATACATGCATAAGAAACAACAGACAACATTTAAAATAGGTCATTTGGGGGAAATGGTGTCCAACCCGCAGCTTGCGGGCTAACCTCAGCCAGCTAATCATCTTTTATTGGCCAGTATTAAATTATGAAAATATCATTGCCACTTAAACAATGTATTTTTATTAGTTCATGGGTCAAAAGCTGTTGAAATAAAATGTAATAAACTAGAATTTCAGCATTTTGTTTTACAAGTACATAAATAAAAAAAATACAATTTGTGTCAGTAGCGTTAATACAACCTATGCACCGATATCAGTGTTTTTCGATACAAAACGATACTAACAAATGAACGTAGGAGGATTTCAAGTTGGACCTTGAATCCTTGGATTCTAATGAAAATAGCCTTGGAGAAAATGTAGCATTGTACTGGTGAAAGGGAGTGCTTTGATGGTTTATTGTTGACGATGTCATAGTGATTCACTCTGGGAGAAGAAAAAGAAAGCAAAATAAAATCAATGGCAGACCAATGACAAGGCAGCTTTACTTTTGTTATTTTCGCTCACCATCTTCTGCAGTGTGGAAAGCTGCTCGGCGTGCTTGTCAATCTTCTGCTTTTGAAACTGGGTTAAATGCTGCAGACCTTTCAAGATACTGGCATTATAGGCTGCTCGCTCCTAAAAAAAACAATGAAGCCAATAAAGAAAAAAAAAGTTGCCTGGCAAGTGTGACGAAGGGAAACTTCGGCTTACCTGCAACTCTTTGATGGAAGTGGGGGATGTGCTGTTGAGTTGAGCCTCTAAGCTTTTCACTTTTTTCCGAAGGATCGCCTCTTCCCGCTCCATGTCGGCCAGCTGACCCTCCGTCATCTTAGTCTCCGCCCCTTGTTTGAATGTCAGGTCCTGACAAAAGAGCATCCACTTTTATTACATGTTTTCTTCCAGTCATGCTACAGTAGAATACCGGACCATTTTAGATATAATATTTAGATTTTTTTTATAAATGGATTAAATGAACTGGATTAAAGGCCCTGAATATTCCGTTTTTTATAGATCTAAAACAATATTTTAGCTTTTTTTTATATTTTTAGATTTTACAAAATGACTTTTGAACTAAAAACACAGAAAAAATGGATTAAAAAATTACAATTATTGATTTAAAAGGTGGAAAATCAGGAAATTTTATGCACTTATATACTCTTCATTTTAATTTGATCCTAAAACAGAAAGTCGGCACTCATGATTTACTTTCTCGGGCCGCACAAAATGATGCGGCGGGCCAGATTTGGCCCCCGGGCCGGCACTTTGACACCTGTATCCAATCATCATTCGTTCATGATAAAGCTTAACATAAAGGTATAGAGTTGCCTGCAAGGGGCCGTGGCCTGAAAATCCATGGGATTTAAACGTTGGTTATTTTAGTCATGATTTATGGTCACATTCCTAACCTAAATTCAACAGGTATTGGAATGAGAAAATCTAACCCCAGATTTTTTTCATTTGTATTTTTCCCCAAACATTTCCTGGAAGAGAGTGCACCCAATTTTTATCTCTCGGCCGGCTCTTACCTGCAGCAGCAGTATCACTCCCTTGATCTGTTTCTCCACCTCCGCAGCTTGTTGCGTCTGCTCCCTGAGTTGCTCGAGAGCATCCTCGCGTGCCTTCAAAGTCCGCAGGATGTTCGCTACCTTAGCCTCGGTTCTTTGGTGCATGTCGTTGAGGGACTCTCCCAACTGTATGACGCCAAAGGTGAGCACGTTGACCTCCTCCCGGGGGGCGGCTCCGCCTGGCCGCTTGACGGGGCCGGCCCGAACGGCTCCCGGCACCCCGGCCAAACAAATCAAGCACAGGGCCCACATCATCCTGTTTGATTGCACTCGCACACGGACTCTCGGTAGCGTTAGCTTCTGTTTCAAAGGGCTGATTTCACCACCGAGTAAAATTGGGAGACATGGACACAATTTACTCATTTTGGACAAAGAATATAATACACAATTGAGCATTTGTGAACGTTTCTCGCCGGGCGATAAAGCGGGACTGAAGCTGGTGAGCCTTATATTAGATGTGTACTGTATGAATTGGTCAAACATTAGCTCAGTTGTGGTTCGATCGCAGGTGACCTTGGTCTTAATGACCTCACCTAAAATTGAACCTCAGCCATGCAAGAGTTTCGTTGCTATTATTATCATGGCATAGATTAGAATTTTTTGTCACCATTTTTGTATTTGAGTCTCGTTTCGGGTGTATCTCATGAATTTAAATTGAAGTTGCAGGTTGGGTAAATAGTCCTTGGGGGTCAGCTTAAAATCAGATGGTTCAAAATACAACCTAAAGTTACCTCTGATGTGTTTTTTCTGGGGTTGGGTCACTTTCACCAGGCTCACTCAATACTAGGTCACATTTATGCTGTGTTTTGTTGAATAATATTCCATGTATATACTGTTTTTTGGGGGGGGTAAACACAATTTAAATGCAAATCATTTTTTTTTGCCCCTCAGAAACCTCCTCTACGTTTACCCCCAAAGTCTGAACTTCAACAGCCGCCAGGGCTCGGTGAGGAACATCGCCGTGAAAGTTCAGTTCATGGCGGCGGAGGATCCCAACCAAGCTTTGCCCGTGAGTCATCCATCGCCTTTCGCCGCAATGTGACGGAACGTTAATTCTCATCGCAAAGAAGAGCCGCAGGCCGGGGGGAAATATTTTACGGCAACTTTTGTAGCAAATCTTCAAAGCGGAGAAACGAGGGTTGGATGACGGAAACTTTGTGGACGTTTAACTCTTTCAAGGTCACTGATTATGACAATAGGCGTCCAATCGTGTGGCGTTTTTTGTCCTTCTGTGAATTAAAATGACTCGCAGACGTTCAATCCATTTGAACTGGTGGAACCTTTTATTTTCAAATGGATTGGACACCCACCGCCGTCAGTGGCAGCCATTGAATTAATGAACTCGATGAATATGAATTAGTTTACTCGACATGTAAACTTAAATTTAACTTAAACTTAGTATGTACCATTCTTTAGACTTATTTTTCAATACATCGTTGACTTTTTGTTGCATATTAACTCATTGTCTGCCATAGATGTCCAAATTTAGTTTTCTGGGCGGGCTGTTTAAGTGTTAAAATTATGTTTTAAAAGCGTGTGGTGGTCGTACATGACTAAGTAATATTTAATGAATTAAAAATGCCTTTTAGTGATGCATTTCAGCTTCACAGCACTGACCCACATAGAAAAAACTTGCTTTTGCGTGTTGTGCTAATTTGGGGCGCGTATTGTTGTTTTTCCTGATGACGCGGGCTGATGTGTGCCGTCTATTGATCCTCCAAGACTCCACTGTTGTTTTTCTGTTTGAAAGGTCATCTTTGGAAAGTCGAGTTGCGCCGAGTTCATGCAAGAGGCAGTCACTCCCATCATCTACCACAACAAGTACAATTCCATTTCTTCGACTACCTTACAAACTTCCCTCCAGCCAGCCGAATTCCCTTTAGAGTCATGTGTCTAAACCGAGTATTTAACTCCTGCCCTCCCTTTCTCAGGTCTCCTGAGTTCTATGAGGAGATGAAGCTGAAAATTCCAGCTAACCTCACAGACAACCACCATCTTCTCTTTACCTTTTACCACATCAGCTGCCAACCCAAACAGAACACTCCCCTGGAGACCCCCGTGGGCTACACAGTGAGAAACCTCAACCCACACTTATTGTACTCTTTGATAGCTCCCTCCGTAGGCTGGCCGCCGGTAAGACAATCTCCGTCTCTTCCCCCCGCCTACAGTGGATCCCTCTAATGCAGCACGGCCGACTGCGCACGGGTTCCTTCAGTTTGCCCGTGTCTGTGGAGAAGCCCCCGCCCAGCTACTCGGTGCTCACCCCCGACGTGAGTGCGTTTTGATTAAAATGATCTCAGTCGGCATGCAGTTAAATGGGTTGCGTGTCACCTTGGCAGGTTCAGCTTCCCGGAATGAAGTGGGTGGATAATCACAAAGGCGTATTCAACGTGGAGGTGACGGCGGTGTCCTCGGTACACACGCAGGTATTCAAATTTACAAGGCAATGTGCTTCTAAAAAAAATGCCCACTGTGCTCTTGTATGACATTGGGTTCGAGTTAGCATAACATACGCAAGGGGTTTTTATTCAGCACTTTAGTGGAAAGTTGGACGGAAAAGGAGTCTGACTCTTCTTTGAAGCCTCCAAGTTCTGATGACAGCTTCTTTCTTGCCAGCCACAGAGCGTGGGTGTCATCATTTCTATTTGGCTATTGAAAATAGATCAGGAGGAGCGTGTTGAATTCTAATCCGCTCAATTTGACGTTCCAACTCTCAACGACTCCCACGGAAAATATTAAAGGACAGATTGACTAGCAAAATAGGGCACTTTTTTATTTTACCAACAACTAAGAGCAAACATACTTTAAAGCAGGGGTCTCGAACTCAATTTACCTGGGGGCCGCTAGAGGCCGAGTCTGGGTGAGACTGGGCCGCATCAGGATTTCCACAAGAAAAGCACTGATAAAGCATTCCAACGTTATCAAATATCTTTATTTTTTAACAAAAAATAATGAATTAAATAAATTAACTTAAAGATGAATAAAAAATAAATCAATCAGTAATACAAAACCAAATAATACTAATGAGCATACAGTAGATATACACTGGCTGGCTAAGTAGAGAAAATGAATTATTTTTATTCCGTTTCAAATGTCTGTATTAACAGCTCTTTAAACTTTAACTTTCTGAACTTGAATGGAACATTGAACATGAAATATTCTGAACACGGCTTCTCTTGCCTACTCCTTGCTGCTAGAGACCTGGCAGCGCTTCTTCTCACATAGTCACATTTGGCTTGAGGGAGGAAGCAGTGGAGACCCTCAGTAGAGCTTGAAGATGCTCATCAGTAAGTCTGGACCTGTACTTGGACTTATTGAAGTTCAAGGTGGAGAAGAGCTTCTCACACAAGTATGTGCTCCCAAAAAGGCACATGGTCCGCTTGAACCTTCGGGAAAGTTCAGGGAAGCTGGGGGTCAACTCTCTCAAAAATTGCCCAAGCTTGTCTGCTTCTCCACTCACCTCCCTGAACTTGGCTTTGAGTGCAGAGTTGCACTGCAGGTCAATGAGCTCCATTTGAAGCTCAGGAGGGGCATCTTGCACATCACAGGAGAAGGGGTCCGCAAAAATTTGAAATGTGGCTTTGTGTGTCTTGAAGTCTGCAAATCTGTGATCAAATTCCTCCTGTAGCTTCGAAATGGCCTCAACATACTTCTCACCACTGAATGGTGTGCCCGCATCCACGAGAGCCTTGCATGCTGGGAAATGGCAAAGGTTTGTCTGAGAGAGCTGGGCTTTCCATAACACAAGTTTAGTGCAGAATGCTCTCACGTTGTCTTAGGCAGCACTGACAAGTTGCCCCTGGCCTTGTAGCTTCTTGTTCAGTACATTAAGCTCATGTGTGATATCAACAAGAAAAGCCAAGTCCATGAGCCATTTGGGATCACTTAGCACAGGATCAATCAACTCACAAACGGCGTAGCTAGCTTTGACTGCTGCATTACTGTCTTTGGTAGCCTTCTTGAAGAAATCCTGTTGCCTCAGAAGACGTGTTTTAAGACTGGCAACCTGGTTGGCTCTCTGATCTCCCTGGTATTTTTCGTACTCCTCAGCATGTCTCGTAGTACAATTACGTTTCAAATTGTATTCCTTGTGCACCGCAACTTTTTCAGTGTAATTGAGACACGTCGGGGTGCCCCTGTGTTCAACAAAGAAATATTGCACTCCCCACTTTTCTTGAAACTGTCTGTGCTCATCACCGACCTTTCTCTTCACGGCAGGCTTTGAAAGAGACATCTCTGGGGCTCTGTAATATGTTTTTCCACTTGGAATGAGTCTCGGGTTGATCTTTCACATTCAGTCGCGCGGGTTTGTGGCGCATGTGCACTTTCGCTCTCCGTTTCAATCGCGGAGATGGCTACAGACACTGACACAGGCTGGATCACGGATCATAGCGCCTCATTCAGTTCTATGCTGAGAGCAGCGGAGGAGTGTGCGCGCCGAGCGGAGTGATCGGCCTCACGGCTTCTCCTCCGCCCAGCTGATTGGAGGAATGAATGAGTGAGTGAGCGAGGCACTGGACAGCCCGGCCGATGTCCCGCCCTCCAGAGCCGTATACCTCACCGTGATTGGTTCATTCAGCTGCGAACCAAAGTTCCCTCTAATTTTTTGTTGGTCTGAGCAGAAAGACAACCTCCCTGAGCGCACTGAGTACCAGTGTGAGCGACATCATCGGTACTCGGATGATTCGCCTAAAGACGTTTCGCCGACGGACGTTTGACAGACGGGCAGGTCGCCGAATGGACGTTCCACCGAACGTTCATTCGGCCGAACGGAGGTTTCGCCGAAACGGGATTCGCACGCTCGCCCCGCCGGATCGTGTGTGTACAAGTTTTTCAACCTCATATACGGCCCGTTAGGATTTTTAATCCGGCCCGCCGCCGGTGTTGTCCAAATTATAGTAAAAATCAATGTTCGTCTACCATCAATGGCAGCCCGGGAATAAGCACTCTTGGGCGGGCATGGCAGTCCGGGAATAAGCACTCTTGGGCAGGCAGATGTAGCAGAACCGAGCCGTAAAATGACAGCAATCGGGTCAAATCCATCCTAAAACAGCATTTAATGATTAAATACAAATACTGGATGATATCGCGATGGAGGCAAAAAAATGTCTATTGATGTCCATTCGCCAAACGGCTCAAAATGCTCTCAAATTCGGTCAAATCCAGCGGAAAACAGCGTTTAATGATTAAATACAAATACTAGTACGACCTGTCCGTCTGTCAAACGTCCGTCGGCGAAACGTCTTTAGGCGAATCATCCGGTCACGACATCATCATTGCTCGCTATGGGCACACCAGTATCACACCTGCCACAAGCAGGTGCATGTCAATGTTCCCTCTAATTTTTCATGTAAAACATGCTGTAAAACACGAAAAACATGAGTGGACAGAGCTACTGCCACTGGCTGCCACTTAAACGGCGCCATCATGGGGAAAGGAGTAAAAAAAATTAAAAAAAAATTAAAAAAAAAAAAAAAAAAAATCGATTTTGTTTTTTTTACTGCGCGCCATATGATTGCTACTGTGCAGAGAAGACGAGAGTAGTGCGCAATTGCGCACGCGCGCAGCTTAGAGGGAACATTGCTCCGAACACAAGTGTCATTCATATCAATTTTGCGGGCCGCACGAACATTAATCTTTCATATTAAGACGGGGGCCGCAAATTATCGTCCCGAGGGCCGCAGTTGGCCCGCGGGCCGCAAGTTTGAGACCCCTGCTTTAAAGTAACAATAGGAAAATGGAGAATAACTGCCTAAATAGGCATGCTTTAACATACAATTTTCAGATAACTATAGCCTTAATAGCCTCGGATAATGACAATAAAAGCATTCAATTCAATTTAAAACAACATAACAGGCTATCATCAGTATTTAGACCAAGGGAGTCAGACTCGGGTTGGTTCGCGGGCCGCTTTAACGTCAACTTGATTTCACATGGGCTGGATCATTTTAGATATAATATTTAGATTTTTTTTAATAAATGGATTAAAAGATCTGGATTAAAAGCCCTGAATATTCAGTTTTTATAGATCTAAAACAATGTTTATTTTAGCTTTTTCTAAAAATATATTTTTAGATTTTACAAAATTATTTTTGAACTAAAACACAGAAAAAATGGATTAAAAAAATTACAATTATTGATTTAAAAGGGGGAAAATCAGGAAATTTAATATACATCTATACTTTACATTTTAATTTGATCCTAAAACAGAAAGTCGGCACTCATGATTTACTTCCCCGGGCCACACAAAATGATGCGGCGGACCAGATTTGGCCCCCAGGCCGCCACTTTGACACGTCTGGTTTAGACTGAAAAACCAAAACGTGTATGAGCCCATCTTCAGTATATGTCACTCGCACTGCCAAACTATGAAAAAAAAATGCGCGACTTATAGTCCGGAACATACAGTACATAGTATTGGGCCCTATAAAAGGATGGATTGAATAAATGCCTTGTGAATTAATAATTCTTTTCCCAGGATCCCCACCTGGACAGATTCTTCACGTTGGTGTACGTCCTGGAGGAGTACTCCTTCCCCTTCCGCCTCAAGGACGTCATCATCACCGAGGCCAACATGGAGAGCGAGCTAAAGTCCAGCATGGCCGCCCTGAGGGGGGCGCTACTTGACACCTGCGTCCGCTTCCTCCACCAACTCCTCAACAAACTCATTCAGCTCATCGTTTACCCTCCGGTCATTGCCGGTCAAATCGGTGAGCGCCAGTTCACCTCAAACTTTGCTTGCGCAGCTGCAATAATATTGGAAACCTCACTCCCCCCTAATGGCTTCAATCCACCACACTGTTTTTCTTGGCTCATCCACAGTGAACCTCGGCCGCGCCGCCTTTGAAGCCATGACTCTTTTAGTCAACCAGATTCACAAGAATCTGGAGGGCAACCAGGACCAGCACGGACGCAACCACCTGCTGGTGTCCTACATCCATTACTGCTTCCGTCTACCAACCGCTGAGCCAGCAACGGCGCCGCCGCCGACAAGTAAGCTGTTAACGAAAATACAGTGGTACCTCGACATACGATCTTAATCCGTTCCGGGACTGAGATCGTATGTCGAGCTTTTCGTATGTCGAGCTTTTCGTATGTCGAGGTTTTCGTAACTCGAGCGAACGTTTCCCATTGAAATGAACTAAAAACAAATTAATTCGTTCCAACCCTCTGAAAAAACACCAAAAACAGGATATTGGATTGGAAAAAATGTTTTATTTCTTCTAATTCGCCATCTATTAACAAAGTAACACATAACTAGTGGTTTAATAGTAATAAAATGTGTTTAATAGAAGTAAAATTAGATGCATTTTGCGAAGGGTAGAGACAGCGACATACACGGAGGCGGGGGGGGGGCTGTTCGAGGGGACTTTATCCACGGCAACAACGCACTCATAAATAAACAAACAAATTTAAATTAACTTGGATTAAAATATACAGACACACTCAAACATACGTTTAATGTAACTTTACACAAAACTGAATTCTAATTTTTTAAATTTATTTTTTTACCTTCGTTCTGGGCGGGTTAGCTGTTTGCCACGCCTCCACCCTCACATTCGCTAACGATGGGCTGTTTGCTGTTGTATTCCCTTCAAAATATTCTCAAAATGATGCACACAAATGTCCTCACAATAGGATAACGCACGACCACTTGCCAACGAGAAGTAGTTTTGAATGAGCGATCGCAGGAGCTACCAGGCTAAGGAAGGAATAACAGCCTACCCACATATTGATTGTGGTTAATGAAGTTTCATTCTGAGAAAGGGTGCCATTGGCTATCGGTGTTGTGTGCACGAGTATACTTCATTACCCAGAAAGCCCTCTTTTTGCCCGCGCATGCGCGTTGTGCGTTTCCTGGTCGATGCGTAGGAGAAACTGTCTGAATAAATCGTTCAGTGCTCGTAGATATCTGCAATACACGAAAGAGATGCGGCAAAAAAGACAGTTTACTACAATGATAAACAGCCTCTCATGTCATGGCCACCTGGCTTGGTCGCATCTCGAAATTTTGATCGTATCTAGGGCAAATTATTCGATCAGAATTTTCATCGTACCTCGAGCATGTCGTAGGTAGAGCTGATCGTAGGTTGAGGTACCACTGTAGTGGCAATTGACTGCTTTTTTTCAAATCAGCGGCGTGACGTGTCTTTTCCCGACGTTCTTGCCAGCAGTCGGCGGTCTTTCCTACGAGATCCCGTTGCAGTACGCCACCTTCTCCAGAGCCACGGGCCGTCCAAGCAGCCTCAACTTGGCTCGCTCAAAAAGCATTAGCAACTCCGATCCCGACTTAGCCACTAGTCCGGTTTCACCGGACGAAGAAGTGGAAAGGATCATTAGTAGCAAGGTAAACTTACCTTTTCCTTCAATCTCAACCAAAATATATTTTATTTATTTATTTTGTTGCTAAAATTGCATTGATTAATTCGTTTTCACATTTATTTGTCTCTTTTTGTGTTTTCTGTATGAGTCATTTCTCGGTTATCCCCATTTTTTTTGCCGATATATTGCAAAGACAAGAAATTTTTTTTGCCTTTCAAATTTCCCATGCTTGTTTTTCGGAATTGCCGTTCTGCTCCGCTTCGATTCTTTCCAGCGCAGTCAATTTGCAATTGTGTCGAATTATGTCGTTAAAGTCAATTACGCTTTGTGCTTCTGTGCTTTTGGTATTGCTTCAGTTTTTTGTTTTTCTCCTTCCTAGTGTGAGTCGCCATCCCTATTTTCCCAGCGCTGTTGTCCTTTTTTTACTATGATGGCGATTTTAGCAAACAATTATTCACTGTGTCTTTGCCTCCCGCCACGCATTCTGCGTGTGTCTGCACGTATTCTCGTGTCAGGGTATTGATCGCTCCCACTCCTGGGTAAACTCTGCTTGCGCCCCCGGGGGCTCCAGATCTGTGCTACGCCGGAACCCCAACTCCAGTTGTGAGCTCAAGCAGGTGCAGAAGAACTCCCAAACCTCCCCCGCGAGTTTCGTCATTGTTAAGAGCTGCACGACTCTGAGCTTTAAAATCACCCGTATTTACTTTTAACGGATTAAAACGGGGTGGGCACCTATTGAAACTAAGATTATTTTGAATTGTCGTGCAGCCCTTAACGCAGAGGTGTCCAAACTTATTTTCCTCCCCAAGAAAAAGCTCGATCCCATCATTTTCAGATGATCGTAATTTGGGAAAATGTGGGTTTTAAAAATGTGTTTATTTATTTTGAAGTATTAACTCCTTGACGATAGACGTCCAATACATTTTGGCAGTCAAATTGCATTAAATGGGACTAAAACATGATCACTTGATTATAGTTTAACTGGATTTGATGTCTATAACTGTCAATTAGATCAACAAAATGATCAAAAAATATGTGAGCTATATCCAATATAATTTTTTTAATCATTTGTAGCAAACCAAAGTTAGTTAGCCTGAAGTTTGGACACCTGTGCCTTAAACTCTTGACTTCACAGGTTCCATTTCTTTCTGCATGCTGCATCCCTTCTGCTTTTATACGTGAGCTATCGCTTAGCGCACTGTTCATTGACTTCTTGCATGCCACGCGTAGTCCCTTCATTTGTCACACCCATTTTGTCCCCATCTCCATTTGTGTGTGTTTATATATGTGTGTGTGTTCACATCGCCTCACGCCGAGTTAGGCAAGCGACCCCAGCAACAATCGCATGTCTGCCTTTCTGGACAGCGTGGCCTCATTTTCCGTCCCTCCGAGGCAGATTACCAAAAAGGTAAAACACGTCTAACGTATTAATTCATCCAGTCCTCGTCTTTCTTGTCCTTTTTGTGTTATTAACACTCGTAGTGATCATTCTTCACACCCCTATTCGAAAAGAAGATTCCGTTATTTGGCATGAATTCCGGCTATTTAGCTTGTCCACTCACGTCCACTAAAGAAAATGTGTCTTGGTGCATGTCCAGCTGCTTCACGAAGAACTCGCCCTCCAGTGGGTCGTCAGCACCAGCGTTGTGAGGGAAGCGGCGCTGCAGCAGGCCTGGTTCTTCTTTCAGATCATGGTCGGTAAACATGTTTGGGGCTCAGAAGTCCACATTTTTCATAATGATTTGATTTGCAGACCAAAAGCATGGCCCAACACTTGTTCCTCACCTCCAAATTGGAGACCGCTCGACGTCAGCGCTTCCCGGACCGCTTCGTGGACGACATTGCTGCACTCGTTTGCGCCATCAGCGCAGACATTGGCGGCCGATACCACAAGGTAGCAGTGCAGTTAAACCTCGAATATCGCGCTTAATAAAGACCAGACATGGCCGTGTTAAACGAAAAACCGCGAAGTAGCATTACCCCCATTGTAACTACCACAATACATGTTTTCGTGCCTATACAGACATGCAAGTACACAAGTACAATTGTCAAACTGTATATTTATTAAATATTACAGCTATAAGCATATCAAAAAACAATGTATTAGTATCTAAAGATAAACATGTATGTATGTGTGTGTGTATATATATATATATATACATATATACATACATATATACATATACATCTTTAGATATTAATACATTAGTCTTTTGATATGCTTATAGCTGTAGTAATGTATGTATGTGTATATATATATATACATACATACATATACATCTTTAGATATTAATACATTAGTCTTTTGATATGCTTATAGCTGTAGTAATGTATGTATGTGTATACATATATATATATATATATATATATATATATATATATATATATATATATGTATGTATGTGTGTATGTAAATACTCTACTCAGTTGAAAATAGTTCCTCTCCACTTGATATAAATCCCCAAAAACAGGTTCATGGGATTTTTAGTCTAAGTCCTTTGTCCTCTTGTGGCCATGGGTCCATTGTCCGCGATATTTGAGCTATTACTGTAAAATTTTAGAAGTAGGTAGTAGTAATATTTTTTTTAATTAACGATCAGGATGTGGAACTGGTGGAGAGGTTAAATAGCAGCCTAGCCTTCTTTCTCAACGATCTGCTGTCCCTCATGGACCGAGGCTTTGTGTTCAACCTGATCCGCACTTACTACAAACAGGTAGTCCGTCCGTAGTCATCGTGCCCGTCGTCGTATAGCTTTTGAAACCTGGTCCGTGTCTCAGATTGGCAACAAGTTCCACATGACGCCCAACCCCAGCTCTCTGAATGCTCTGCGAATGGACTTCATTCGGATCGTTTGCAGTCACGAACACTACGTGGTCCTCAATCTGCCGTGCTCCACTCTCAGCCCTCCGGCATCGCCGTCCCCCTCTACGTCCTCCACTACTTCACAGGTATTTTATTCCAAAGGAGAGATTTGAGTAGGTATGTTTGAATATACAACAAGAAATATATACTGTATTATTGGAGCTAGCATTCAGTGCTATGGAAATAGATGAGCATTGTTTATTGCTTATGCTATCCTAGCCTGTGGTGTATCTGTCTTTAACACACTTGTCTCTTTTTCTCGGTATGTGCAGAGTTCAGCATTTTCCAGTATGGTGCAAGACCAAGGCGTGGCGACCATGTTTGAACTTTCTGTCCCATTTCGGCAACAGCACTTCCTGTCTGGCCTGCTCCTCACCGAGTTAGCCCTCATACTTGATCCCGAAGGCGAAGGGTAGTCTATTCATTGTTCCCTCGACAGATGGGAGCAATTTGTTTTGAATCTAACGTCTCTTATTTTTCCCCCTGCAGTGTTTTCTTCCTTCATAAAAAAGCCATTTGCGCCGTTCACTCCCTGCTGTGCAGCCACGATTCGGATCCGCGCTACAGCGAGCCTCAGGTCCGAGCCCACGTGGCTCAGCTGTACCTGCCTCTCCTCCCCATCCTCACAGAAGCCCTGCATCAGCTTCATGACTTCTCGGGTCAGCCATCCCTTATTGCAAAAAAAATCCAGCTCCACATTCACGAGCTTCATCACGTTGGCTACCATGACCGGACGTTTCGTCAAAAGACGTTTGGTCCCCGGACGTTTGGTCCCCGGACGTTTGGTCCCCGGACGTTTGGTCGACCGGACGTTTGGTCGACCGGACGTTTGGTCGCCGGGTTCGCTCGCCGGGTTCGCTCGCCGGGTTCGCTCGCCGGGTTCGCTCACTGTCAAATTATGACAGAGTTTACTGTTGATATTTTGATATTAGATATTTAGATATTAAACTCACTCTCTCTCTCTCTCATGATTATAATTTTGAGAGCAACAGTAACAACCTGGCGACCAAACATCCGGTCGACCAAAACGTCCGGTCGACCAAAACGTCCGGTCGACCAAAACGTCCGGTCGACCAACGAGTACCGTTGGCTATGGCGTCTGAAAGAGCCTCGCTTATTTCTTCGCAGACTCCACCACGGCTCGAGTCCGCCACGCCCACGCCGATGACGCCAACCTAGACGGCAACAGCACCATCAGTCAGTCTGTTGCCATGGCGATTGCCGGCTCCCCCTTGCCGTACGCCAAGGTTAACTCGTTCGCAATTCCCACCGTGGTAAGACCGCGTGCCGTTTTTCTCACGTTGACATTCACGACTCAAATCGAGCTTCCGTACTAGGCGGGCCGGCAGAACGGCAACCTGTCCGCCGAGTGCAGCCGAACTCTGCTGGTCTGCTTCCTTTGGGTGCTGAAGAACGCCGACGCCGCTCTCCTAGAGCGCTGGGTGTCCGATATGTCCGTGCATCAAATCAACCGTCTGCTGGATCTGCTACATTTGTGCATTTCCTGCTTTGAATACAAGGTTTGTAGGAAAAAGACTCGTTTAAAGACCCCTGCGTCATTGTTCTTCGATGTCTGGTCTTCCCAGGGTAAGAAGACATTGGAGAGGATCAACAGTTTGACGTTTAAGAAGTCACAGGATATGAAGGCCCGTCTGGAAGAAGCCATTCTCGGGACCATCGGCGCTCGCCAGGAGATGGTGCGCCGTTGCCGAGGTAATGTTAACGTGCGACGGCGTGCGCGTAGGTGTCCAAAAGTGGTTATAAAATGAGAGGTTTTTGTGCTTTCTCGTGCAGAGAGGAGTCCTTATGGTAGTCAGGAGAACGTCAGGTGGAGAAAGAACGTCACTCACTGGAGACAAAACGCAGATAGGGTCGACAAGTAGGTTTTTCAATCAACTCCTTGGTCACTAATGTCAAAGATAGACGGCCAATCCATTTGAATTGGATAGGCTGGCAGTGAATGTCGTGGTTTGGTTTAACGCTTGAATTTTGTCTACATTTGAGATTTCCTCTTTTGTTGCAGTATGTAGAAGTTAAGTTTTGTTTTTTTAATTCCCCCTTAAAAAGTAATCAAATGTGCATATTTTTTGCCCCGTGTTTGATTTCTTATATCTTGGATATCTAATTTAGCATTAGCTTGTTACTGCCCTCTGGTGAAATCTTTACACTTTCACAAACTTTTAACTTTGGTGTTTATCAAACGAGAATGTGGTGCTCACATTTACTTACTGTTTGTTTGTAACGACGTCAAACCAGGACCAAAGCTGAAGTTGAGCAGGAGTCTGTAGTGGATGGAAATCTTTCTACGGAGGCATCTCTGGTAGTTCTGGATACGCTAGAGATTATAGTGAAGGTGAATGGACTTTTATTACCATATTTTCTTGCATATTAGCCCCTCCGTGTATAAGCAGTACCCTTAAAATTGTTGAATTTTACAATTTCTCTCGTATAAGCCTCCCGATTCACAATTTTCACCTCCATATTCATGGTTTTAATTGGGAAAATCTTAATAAAAATCATCGAACGTGGTATTTCTGAGAAACTCGAAAGAAAGATACGTTTTTTTCTTTACATTTCACTCATATACCTCAAAATAAAGTTTGTTAAGCGTTTTATCTGTTTATCTTTTCTCTATTTTGAAATAAATGACCATATCGGCCGCATTGTCTTGCGTTATGGCGTTTTATCTTTGTCACCTTGCAGTTTCGTGCATGTCAAGTCGAATTTGTGCGCATATAAGCCGTACCCTCGATTCAGTTATCTTTTTTTTGGGGGCGACAAATACGGCTTATATGCGAGAAAATACGGCAATCCAAAAGTTCGGGATAGTTTAGTCGGATTCAGATCTTTTATCTCATTTTTTCAGACTGTGGTGGCATCAGAGCTGAAGGAAAGTGTATTAGGAGGTGTGCTGAGAGTTCTTCTCCACAGCATGGCAGGCAACCAGAGTGCCCTCTTCCTGCAGCACTGCTTCACCACACAGAGAGCTCTCGTTTTCAAGGTACGTGCCGGCCGGGGAATCCGTTGTTGTTGTTGTTGTTGTTCAATCGCGTTTAGGTATCTAGATGGAAACTAAAAAGATAAAACGGTGTTGGTGAAAGAGGCTTTGGCTTGTGTAAAGTTTCCAGAAATGCTATTTGAAGAGGACACAGAGCTTTGCGCCGATCTGTGCCTCCGTCTACTGCGCCACTGCAGCAGCAGCATCGCCTCCGTGAGGAGTCACGCTGCCGCCTCGCTTTACCTGCTCATGAGGCAGAACTTTGAGATCGGGAATGTGAGTATTGGATCACTATGTCCAAATTGTGGCTCTCCTCTCTCGCTGTTCTGCAAAAGCTTGAGTCAGTAGTGTGTCAATATATTGGATGCGTCATAACTTGACTTTTGGCGTTCTTGCACCGTGGAGCAGAATTTCGCCAGAGTTAAGATGCAGGTCACAATGTCGCTGTCCTCGTTGGTGGGAACCTCGCAGAACTTCAATGAGGAACATCTCCGACGGTCTCTCAAGACCATTCTGACTTACGCCGAGGAGGATGTGGAGCTGCGTGACAGCCCCTTCCCAGAACAGGCATGTGTAACAAGTCAATGTTTTGAGTCAAATTGTGACGGAAAATTGTAAAGATGGAAAATACGAACCTATCGATACTAAATCCGCTAGTAATCCAGATAGTGTTGTGGTATATAGTGTTTTTTTTTTTAAATGTGATGACAAATTTTAGCGCTTTATTTCCCTATATCGAATTGCATTGTATCTCTTTTAATACTCTCAACAAACTGCTATGGCTTTAAAGACATAAGAAGTGAATTGGTGGCATTCCCTAACGGCAAGTTGATTGCCACGCAGGTCCAGGATCTTGTGTTCAACTTGCACATGATTCTCACCGACACGGTGAAGATGAAGGAGCATCAGCAAGATCCTGAAATGCTCATTGACCTGATGTACAGGTAACCTGAACCTGACGTGACGACGTCTGTGTCAGACTTTTTTTTTTGCCCGTCGTTCATTGGACTCTTGATCGCTAGGATTGCAAAGGGATACCAAAACTCCCCAGACCTGCGCCTGACGTGGCTTCAGAACATGGCGGGCAAGCACTCGGAGAGAGGAAACCACGCAGAGGCGGCGCACTGTCTCATTCACAGCGCCGCTTTGGTGGCGGAATATCTCAACATGTTGGAGGATTGCCGCTACCTGCCAATTGGCTGCGTCACCTTTCAGGTCAGTTGGGAACAAAAAATTAATTTGAATGAAAAAAAAAAAATGACATTCAAGGGTACGGCTTATATGCGCACAAATTAGACTTGACATGCACGGAACTGCAAAGACGAAATGCCATAATGCAAGACATTGTGGCAGATACGGTCATTTATGTCAAAATAGAGAAAATAAACAGATAAAACGCTAAACATAACTTATTTTGACGTCTGAATGAAATTCAAGAAAAAAAAGGTATCTTACATGATTTTCCCTTCAAAGTAACACGTCTACTCCCTATTAAAATCATGAATATGGAGGTGATAATTGTAAATCAGGGGGCGGCCTATACGTGAGAAATTATAAACTTCAACAATTTTAAAAGAACGGCTTATACGCGGAGGCGGCTTATATGCGAGAAAATTCGGTAATGATTTCCTTCTCAGAAGGCAAGCTCACTCACATTTCCTTCTTAACTCACCAACTTTCCCGACAGAATATTTCCTCCAATGTGCTTGAAGAGTCAGCTGTATCAGATGATGTCTTATCACCAGAGGAGGAGGGGATTTGTGCCGGGAAATATTTCAGTGAATCCGGGCTGGTGGGCCTCCTGGAGCAAGCAGCTGCCTCTTTTAACATGGTGCGACTTGTATTCTACCGCAACATGCTGGCTAGCGAGGCCGTGTTAACACAACACTTGGCCGTAACATTAATCCAGTTAAAAGGATTTGTGCAATTGTGATCTTCATTTTGTGCTTTAAATCCAGGCCGCCATGTACGAGGCCATAAACGAGGTGTATAAGATTCTTCTGCCCATCCATGAGGCTAACCGAGACTTTAAGAAGCTCGCCACGGTGCACGGGAAGCTGCAGGACGCCTTTAACAAAGTCTACAACCAAGTAAGCTACGGCATTAAGTTTAAATGAAAAAGGCGGGGTTACTTCAGCTTTCTCCTGACATATTTTTCATTATTTTTGATCTATTGCAGAGTTCAGGATGGGAGGTAAGAGCTGCATTTGAAACTTAATTAGATGGACTGTTTGAATATTTAAACTAAAGTTGTGTAAAAAAAAAAGTTTTGTCTTGTCATTCACAATATTTTTTTTATGTTTGTCATCGCTTGGTCTCCTGCCACCTGTGCGATTGAATGGGTGAGTAACAAAAGATAATACAGTAATCCCTCGAATATCGCGGTTAATGTAGACCAGACTTGGCCGTGATAAACGAAAAAACGCAAAATAGGATCACCCCCATTATTACTACCACAATACGTTTTCGCGCGTATACAGAAATACACAAGTATCATTATGAAAAGGTGTATTTTTGTTCAATATTACAGCATGTCAATACTATAATGTATTAATATCTAAATATAATGTATTTATAAAAATGTAAATACTTTAAATACTGTACTCACTTTGAAAATAGTTCCTCGACGCTTGATGTTAAAAAAAAAGGTTAATTGGAGTTTTAGTCCAAGTTCTTGAAAGGAAGCCTTTACAGTTTGTAAAGGCTTTCGAGATCCAGGCTTTCCGGTTGCTCATCCAGTAAAAAGGCAGCAAGGCTTTGTTCTTAGTTGTACTATTCATTTTGTCTTCTTGTGGCCTTGTCTGGTCTTCATTATCCGCGATATTCGAGGGATTCCAGTATAAATGTATAAAGTATACGTACATATGCATCTAACGCAAATGCAACTTGTTGCCTTCCCAACACCCGCCAGTGTTCAGAGGATGTTCGGCACATACTTCAGGGTGGGTTTCTATGGCTCTCGGTTTGGAGACCTAGATGAGCAGGAATTTGTCTACAAGGAGCCATCAATCACCAAGCTGGCTGAGATCTCCCATAGACTTGAGGCACGTCCATCATTTGGGAAAACAATTGAGATGATTTATTTGTGGTAAAAAAATGACTCTCTTTTGTACGCAGGAGTTCTACTTGGAGAGGTATGGAGACGAAGTGGTGGAAATAATAAAGGACTCCAACCCAGTGGACAAAACCAAATTGGATCCCAACAAGGTAACATGGGCTACAAATTAACACCGTTTTATTTATTTATGTACTTCCTGCAAATAATAAATCACCATTGCCACTCACTCAATTCTCACCTTTGAGTTTAATAGGTAGCATTTTCTGCTAATGGACGAGTTGATGATGCAAGCGATCACTGTCTTCTTTTCAGGCTTACCTCCAGATTACCTACGTTGAGCCTTTCTTCGACACGTATGAGCTGAAGGAGAGAATCACCTACTTTGACAAGAACTACAACCTGCGCACGTTCATGTATTGCACGCCGTTCACGCTGGATGGCCGCGCCCACGGAGACCTACACGAGCAGTACAAGCGTAAAACCATCTTGACTGCGTCACACGCGTTCCCCTACATCAAGACGCGGGTCAATGTCACTCACAAGGAGGAGGTATGCCTTGATGTCCAACTGAAATTAAGGGTGTAAATATCAACGACCTCACTGTGGTTGTAACTGCTTTAATTTTAATTCACAAATTAACTTATTGGCTACTGTTGACAATAACAATTGAGCTTCTCCCAGTCCGAATGGATTCGCCTTTAAACACGATCGTTCGTACCACAGTGCCATTGTAACAGTTATTCCGTCTCTGATATTTTGTTATTCTAGATCATCCTGGTCCCCATTGAAGTGGCCATAGAAGACATGCAGAAGAAGACGCAGGAGCTGGCCTTTGCCACCACACAGGACCCGGCCGACCCCAAGATGTTGCAAATGGTGCTGCAGGGCTGCGTCGGTACAACCGTCAACCAGGTAAGTCAACCCGGCGGGAACATTACCGTCACTTTTGGCAACTTGCCCACAATTGGCAGACAAAAATTGTACTTTAAGTCTGGTGCGACTTATTTTTTTGTCTTTTTTATGCATTTTTGACTTTTTCGACCTCTACTCCAAAGCGACTTACACTCCGTAAAATGCATTACCTTCATATTGCTAAAATCTAAATGTAATGTAGACGCTCTCCATGTGGGACCATGAGTCTAGCTCTTGACTTTGACATTCCTCAGCAGATACGTAAGCCCCCGCCTCCCCTTTTCTTTCACAGGGGCCCCTGGAGGTGGCGCAAGTCTTTCTCACCGACATTCCCGATGACCCAAAGCTGTTTCGCCACCACAACAAACTGCGGCTGTGCTTTAAAGACTTTGCCAAAAGGTGACCACGCATCTCCCGTTATATGTCGTTTACCTCGTCAAAACCAACCACGTTCTCCTTCTACGTGCGCAGGTGCGAGGATGCCCTGAGGAAGAATAAGGCTCTGATTGGGCCCGATCAGAAGGAGTACCACAGGGAGTTGGAGAGGAACTACAATAAACTGAAAGAAGCCTTGGGTCCGCTCATCAACCGCAAAATCCCGCAGTTGTACAGGACTCTGCCGGCTCCGGCTACACAAACACCGCGGTAATTTGAGACGTTAAACACATGCACATTGTCACGCCTCCGCACCGACTCGACACACGCACACAAATAAGCACGCTGTGCTTTTCCAACCCCGTCCAGCTGACACTGGAGAAGCGAAGCCCAAATGCATCGGCCTCCAGGAAATGAAAACTCACATGACGCAACACCGGGAAAAAAAAGTCAGCAAAGAGTCACAGGAGTTGCTAGAATTTTTCTTAGGCTTTGGGAAAGTACCGCTCGCTCACCGGCGGGAACTTTGACTCATTTTTAAATCCGATAAAATAATTTAGAAAAACATCTTTAGTGTTTTTGAGCATGTATTTTAATTTTTAGTTGAATTTATCTCGTCTTATCATTGAATGTTGCAATAGCAACATATATAATTGTATTTCATTCATTCATTTTCCGTACCGCTTATCCTTACGAGGGTCATGGGCGGACTTTATCCACGGCAACGCACTCGTAACCGAACAAACAAATTTAAATTAACTTGGATTAATGTATACAGACACACTCAAACATACGTTTAATGTAACTTTACACAAAACGGAATTCTATTTTTTTTTTTCCTTCGTTCTGGCCGGGTTAGCTGTTTGCTACGCCTCCACCCTCACGTTCGCTATCGATGGGCCGTTTGCTGTTGTATTCCCTTCAAAATATTCCAAAAATGATGCACAGAAATGTCCTCACAATAGGATAACGCACGACCACTTGCCAACGAGAAGTAGCCTTGAATGAGCGATCGCGGGAGCTAACAGGCTAAGGAAGGAATAACAGCCTACCCACGTATTGATTGTGGGTAATGAAGTTTTATTCTGAGAAAGGGTGCCATTGGCTATCGGTGTTGTACACGAGTATACTTCATTACCCAGAAAGCCCTCTTTTTGCCCGCGCATGCGCGTTGTGCGTTTTCTGGCCCACGTGTAGCGGAAACTCGTCTGAATAAATCGTTCAGTGCTCGTAGATATCTGTTATACACGATAGAGATGCGCTACAATGATAAACAGCCTCATGTCATGGCTACCTGGCTTTCTCGCATCTCGAATTTTTTCTCGTATCTAGAGCAAATTATTTGCTCGAAATTTTCCTCGTAGGTAGAGCTGCTCGTATGTAGAGGTACCACTCTAGTTATTTATGAAAATAGTTCTAAATAAACACATTTATGAATCATTGAGCGTAATAAAGTCATTCCTAATAAAAAATATATTTAGGATTAAGACCTGAAGTACACATACTTACTATATATGGACGCCTAAACTTTTGTTTAGGGGGGACCAAAATAGTCACTTTGAAAATGAAGACCATTCTGGTGGCTAACCGCAACATTGTTATTCACAGCACCTCCTGCATCAAATCTTTTCCCACAGCATTTTTTTTACAAGAATGACTCTTGGAGGAGGAATAAATGGCGCCTGCTTCCCCGTCTCTCTTTCACAGGAACTCTTTCAATCATTCCAGCCTCCGAAGAGTCGAGGGCTGAGACCAACGCGACGCGACGGCTTCGCCACGTTCACAGCAAGTGTCGCAAGCACACACACGCTCTTGAATATTTGACCGCACGTACATTGTGGCATCACGCGCCTCCTACATTATTGTCATCCTAGCATTTGTACATGAATCAGCCCTAAGCCAGCGGTTTGTCCCAGCTGAAGCACCGCCGGGGGGGCGAAGACGGTCAATTAAAAACACTTTGCTTGTTGTCAACACCAAATAATTGACATTCTTGCATCTCAGGCTCTACTGCAGGAATTTCCTATGTACTGCAGTTGGGCAGTGAATATGTTTAAAGCATCAGTTCTCCAGTTTGACTGGATTTTGTGATGTCAAACGTTGAATTCTTAACGCAACGCACTGACCAAATATATCCAAAATGTGACTTTGACTCAAAATGTGCACTGCGATGTTTCAGCTTTTGAACTCTTTGAAAAGGAATTCCCGAAGAATGAAGCTGTTTCTTACTACTGTACCAATTTTATTGCACTATTGTAAACTAAACACTGTTGTCGCAATTCTAGTGCTTTTCCATTGATTTTCTTTTTACCTCTCTGAAAAATGTTTTATTTATTTACATGGTCTTTTTATTTTTTTTTAACTACTTCCTTCTATTAAAATACCTTTCCTAGAGTTTTGACTTATGTTTTTTTACAGACTGATATATTTCTTTTTCAGTGGGGGATCTATAACTGTCGATGTGATGGGTTAAAGGTTATAAGAATTAAAATAATAGAGGTAGAAGTATACTACAAAAAACTATACATAATCCTGTTTATTTAAGATTGCAGTATTTAAGATTGCGCTCATGCAATTGTGGCAGCAATCTAACCCTGTATTCATATAGGCTGAATTTAAGCTTCTTGTGCGGGTCCTGCTCCACGAGGATTTGATCATTTCTCCTGACCTGCAGTTTGAACACCACTGATTTGGAGTGTCCATTTTGTGTAAAGTGACCAATACTATTTCCAATTGCCCTGCAGGAGGTCGCTTCTCTCCTCCAATCCTAAAGTCTGCCGCTGGCCCTTTAAGAGGAGTCTGGGGGAGGGGCCGCGCTGAGCATCCTGGCTGCGGTGTTTTTGTCTGTCTGTCACTGAGCGTTCCCGGACCGAGGCGACTGGAAGGACGGAAGGAAGGATTTACAAAGCCGGGGAGCAGGTATGAAATGCATTGATCTTCCATTCAATTTGCTCTATTTTTAAAATGCAATCCGTTGAAAGCGATTGCAATTTTGTATTTTTATTTTCATATTCCTCCCTTGCAAAGTGCCGTTCGCAAGCTGCTAGCATACTTTGACTTTTTGATTTTTTTTAAACGAATCGTCGATCATATTTATTTTCTCTTATTTTTTCTTAAAATCGATCTTCGCTTCCGAATCGTCTATTTAAACAAGAGTTTATGATGAGTGATGGAAAAGCAGGATTTGTTTGATTTTCTATCCTTGCCATGTGATGAATGGGTCTCGTGCTTTCCTCAAGCTAGCATTAATGTGCCTTCATAATAATAATAATCATAATTTGATGCCAAAATTAAAATGATCGTTATGAAAATATGACTCTAGTTCAGAGTTCTGTTCAAATCCGAATTGTATTAATCGGCGGGTGGAAAAAAAATATGTATATTCAGTCCATCTTTCATATTGTGTATTGTTCTGGAGGGTTATGGTCCTCATTGTGTGTTGTTTGAAGAATTATAACTTTTTCCTTTGGAAAAGTGTCAGCATTACAGTATAATTGTGACAGGCCTCACTTAGTAATATATTATATATTTTTTAATAGTGGCATTACATTTTTTAATGGGAATGTCCATGCAGCTGCTCAGGGGAGAGGGTGGGTCCGCGCTTTCTGCTGCTCCTCATTACTTCCAGATGTTGGTCCACTTTTTTTCCCCCCAGTCTTGCCCTCAAAAAGTGCTCATCTGGTTTGGCCGTAGCAGTCCGGCTGTTGCCCGAGGGAGGTGGTCCTCGAAAATGCCCCCCCGAGTATCAATTATATGTGGATGTTTATCAATAGCATGAAAAGAGTTCATCAGTTGTCGTGTGGTTTTGTCCGTCAACGCCACGCCACCGTGCGCTCAATGACGGGGGTCGACCCTTCGGATGGGCTCCGTCTCAGCGACCGGTTGTTTTTCCCACACTCGGCGAGCTGAGCGGACCTAACCGAATACCCTAAAACCACCCAATGGAACCCTTGGCTGCCCTTGTTTTTGACTCCCTGAAATTTTGACCCTGGAATGCAGGGCATCTCGTTAAAGCATTCGGACCCCCTCCGCTGGGGGCTGCGAAGGAATGCCGGAGCAATATAAAAAACAATTTGCACGGTGGGCCACACGCCGGCAGGACTAATGAAATGACTCCCCGGAACCCGCGTGATGGCGTCCGCTGTGTGTTGATTGCATGTCTGGAGAATGGAGCGTGTGTTGTTGTTGAACAATATCTTAGCGTTTCAATGTGGAAAGCTTGTTGGTGAAAGAATGCTTTTTTCCTGTAATTTTACATGCAATCAAAGTGTCTTTGGGGAGTGCCTGGAGGAGGAAATACACATTTTTGTGGCAGATTTTATCAGTAAGGTAGTGAGTGATTGAGATTGAATAAAATCTTGAAAGTAAACAAAAGTAAACACCCATTTTTTGCACCTGGGTTCGAGTCTGGGACACCTGGTTATGACGAGCTACCTAACGAGTCCCGGCCTGATACATTAATAGTTATTCTATCACAAAATATTCATTTTGACAATGTCCTAGCGAAAAATAGTGATTCCGATCGCCTTAAAAAATGTTTTGTCGTACTATACATACTTTTTTGTTCTTGTTTGTTGCAGAGCACCCCTATTTTTTTTAAACTTGATGCTTTTCACCTGATTCCAAACTTCTAATAATGAGGTGCTGGGGCCCGATTTCCAATCACGTTGATCAGAAGGTTATCCCTAATTGACGTGTATCGCCGTCAATGGCAGCAAAGTAGTAGTTTATACAAAATAAGAAAAACAAACAAATTTTCTCTTTCTCCCCCCATTTCAATCTTTATGGTATAATCCATCTTTTTAAACGATGCTTCCAGATAACAGCGAGCATGACGCTATCCAAGATAGCAACAGATACGTTGCCGCCCCTCCCAGCGACCACGCTTGGGCATTTGTCTCCCCCCTCGTCTTTTTAAGCCGCCACTATTTGGATTCCAAAGCTGTTTTTAATCCAACCGTCCTGTCCAGTGTGTACTTGAGGTAGGAGTTTAAACAAATACACCAGACCATTTCAAAAACACAGGCAGATATTGTTTACTGTCATAGAAGGACTTGGTAAATGTCTTGTAAATTGTGTTTGAGTGTTCTTATGGTCTAATCTGGATGAATCAGGAAGACTAATAATTCCACCCTAGCTGCTTTAATTGGATAATTGACCTGGAAACCTGAAACTCGCTAACATACCGGAATAGGTTAAGTAGATTTTCTCTCTATTTTGTACCTGGCGATGGGGTGCTAGGGTCCTGTAATTATAAACAGAACTTCCAATATCATTGCACTTGACTGGTTTTGAAGCATTAGGTTTCAATTTAACTTGGAGCGATCCCTGAACTAACATTAACACCGTTAGTACAAGAGAAAGGTTGTTGATTAGTTTCCTGACACACAGGTTTTAAATGGCCATATGCCAAAGTTACTGTGTGGTCTATGGAAGAACTGTGATTTATTTTTTTGTTTTTTTAGGGCAACTATCACCACCAAAGTTTGGGTTTTATTGTCGGTTTAGGTTTTGATGTGGTATAGTGAGTCTTTTTGAAATGGGAAACGGAACTGACAAGATCTCTGGACCAAAATGACTTCCGGTGCGACAGCGTCCAATCTCGACTGGACGAGCTCTTAAGTAACCCTGCTTTGAACAAGCATCTTCCTTCCTTCAGGACTATGTCCCCCCACCAATCCCCCCACCCCGACGACCTTTGCGGTCAGCCCCTCTGCTCGCCATCACTCTTAATCCGCCCCCATTTCCAGTAAGGCGTTTTCTTCAAACAACCCAAGCTTTTGCCTTTTCTTTTTTTGGGTTCTTTCTTTCCGGCAACCTCTCCCTCGCCGAGTTTCCTGTCGGGATGAGCCAATGGCTGGACCGCTTGGCGTTCACGCTTCTTTAAGAGTAATGCGAGCCGCCCTGCCCCTCCCGTTAAGTCCAGCCGGACCGCTCAGCACTTGGCTAGCCCCTCTGTCTTGCCGTGTTTTTTTGTCTTTTAAAATGAAAGCAGATCATGTTTTGGACACTAACCTAAGAGTGACTGAAAATGTTTGATAATGAAATTAGATCCTAATTAGTCTTCCGTACTTGGCTGCTTTAGCCCCACCCACTAAGAAAAGGCCTAACAGAAGATGTCAGACCCAGAATGAGGTGCAAAGTTTGCTAGCATCCTATCTAGTGGCTTGCTATACTCTTGTCGCCATGTCAGCATTATTTCTGCAGCACTACAAAGTTAGAAATAATCATCAATTCTGGTTGTGATGTCACAACCAGAAATTATCATCAATTCTGGTTGGGACGTCACAACCTACTCTGGTTGGGACGCCACAGCCTACTCTGGCGGTGACGTCACAGCCTACTCTGGCTGTGACGTCACAGCCTACTCTGGCTGTGACGTCACATCATACTCTGGCTGTGACGTCACAACCTACTCTGGTTGTGATGTCACAACCAGAATAGGTAAAAAAAAATGGTGCATTGTTTTGGGTGGAATAACTGAAAAGGTTAAAAAAAAGGCAGATTTGAGTGCCAAATTAATTTACTACATGTCAACTTACATTAGTTCACTCATTTTTTTGGCATAGTTATAATTTGTTAGCAACTTTCACTTATTAGCTGCTCCCAGTTTAAATGAATGGGACACCTATTGGTGTCAATGGCAGGTAATGTATAGCCTTTAGAGTGTTGGTCTATTTATTTATTGCACTGAAATATTCCCAGTCTGCAACAGTGCCAAAAAAGTTTATTTTTCCATTTTGAAATAGCTTGCTTCTCTCTAATAGTTGTAATATTGTAGAATATTATAGATGGATTTCCCAACCCATTTATGGATATTTGCTGTATTGGCTCTCTGTGAGAAAATGGTTATTTGTAAGCCTTGAAAGAAATTGGAAAGTACCCAGAGGTTCCCACCCCTTTTATACGGTATACATTTGGCTGAAGTATTATACTGCGAACTGCGAACGTAAAGAAAGCATCTGTTTTCCACATGGAGAGCCAGACACGGACGTCACGGCGAATAGACACGTCCCTGCTGTTGTGTAACTGCCCCTTTCGTCTCGATTAAGATCATTTGTGGCCCCCGAGGAAAGAAACTTTTGACCATAAATGAGCTTCGGTGGGGAAAGATAAAGTGCCGCCTCTGTTCCTCATGAGCGCGCTCCTTTGTCCACGTATTTTTAGACGTGGAATGCGCAAATGGCGGGTGTCCTCTGAGCGAAGACATTTTAAATTATATATTGACTTATTGTTAGCTCTTCTCGTGATCTTGTGCCTGATCTCCCTTCTGTGAGTTTGCTCATCCGGGGAGTTGACTCCATCCGGGATTCGCACTTGATTCACGCTGGTGGTCTAAAGTTTCCGTTTCAAAACATCTCATTTTCTTTCGTATCGTCCCTTTTTTTGCAGCCGATTTTGTTTACATTCTGTTTTCCTGGGTTGGGAGGAAGTGAGCGGCTTGTTACTGTGGTCCTCCAAGGACTCTCCCCTTTCCTGTAAAGTCGCATTAGCACCAATTAGCTGGCAAATGTCACCGCGAAAGTCGTTCCTGACAAATTGTAATGTCATCTCCGTCTTTACCTGGCAACGCAACAGCTGTGTTTTTGGGAACGCCATGGATCAGTGAGTTTAAAGCAGGGCTGTCCAAACTACAGCCAGCGGCGCTGCTCAGTTTTTATGGGCCCGTATCTTCAAATATGGCTCGCACAAGAAGCTTGAATTTTGCCTACTTTGCATTTCTCATCTTTAACATAAGATGGAGCTATCGCTAATCAGTTAGCTGAGGGGTCCAAACATGAAAACACGTTGAAACAAATGTGTAGTATATTTATTTTGGAATATCCTTATACTTGTGAACAAGTTGTGAAAGTGAGCTTGAATGGTTGTGAGTCTTATGGTGCTCTGTGATTGGCTGGCAAGCAATACAGGGTCATTTACATCTGTTGACAGCTATAAATATACATTTCAAGTTGGCATAGGCCCGGTGGGGCGAGTGGTTAGTGTGTCAGCCTCACAGCTTTGGGGTCCTGGGTTCAAGTCCAGGTCAGTCCACTTGTGTAGAGTTCCACATTCCAGAAACATGCATGATAGGCTGATTGGACACTCTAAATTGCCCCTAGGTATGTGTGTGAGTGGTTGTTTGTCTCCTTGTGCCCTGTGATTGGGTGGCGACCGATTCAGGGTGGCCCGGAGACAGCTAGGATTGGCTTCAGCAACCCCCGTGACCCTAATGAGGATAAAGCGATTCAGAAAATGAGATGAAAAGTTGGTAGAAGTTTGGACACCCCGCGTTTAAAGTATTGGAAAGCGCCACCTCTTTTACAGTCTTCACACTGTCTTTCTTGGCTTTTGAGTGCGAATCAGAATCCAAAATGGTGCGATTCCTGGAAATCAAGACATCAAACCCACTTGAGTGTCAGCATGCGGGTCCCAAAAGACACTTGGGGAACTATTTGTTTGTTTTGAGGTGCCGAGGACTGGCGGCGGACATGCCGTCTGTCTTCCGCCGAGATGCCCCGCCTCTCTTTTTCTATTAGAACCAGCTGTGGAACCGGGGGCCCCGCATGAATGGCTCTTTGTGATTTGCAGGTTTGACGCCCTCTCGGTGCCTCTGACGTGACACGATGACGACAACGAGGCTTGTTACGATTTTTGGATAAGGTCACGGAAATCTCGCTCGAAAAGACGAGGGAAATGTCACCGCCAGTGAACGGGCTTGGGTGGAATTTTGACAAACGGCAGACGCGCTTACGTCGCTCGTCCACCACGTACACAGACTTCCTACGCAGTAGAGGAATGTAAAGCCTTGATAAAAACGAACTGTACGTCGGCTTCAGTTTGAAACGATTCGCCATTTTATGTGCTTTTGCTCTCAGAAGTTACAGCTTAAAAAATTAAACTGACTTGTGTGAGCTAACCCTTAATAATAACTACAATTTAAAAACATGCTCTTTTTTTACGTGATTCCAAGCCACTTTTTAACAAATGAAACTGCACAATTCAGCTGTCAAAACCCGCAGTGAAAACAGAGGTCGGATTTATCATCCTGAAGTACACGGCGGTAAACTGAACCGCACCGCTTGGTGGAAATTCGGTTTGCGGCTGGCGGCCTTGGCCCCATCTACGAAGGTGAACTTGTGCAGCTGTTCAAAGAAAACATTTGGCAATCACGCCGCAGCCTCCCGCCGCGAGGAGATGCTCGGCGGACTTCGACCGAATGCTTTATTCTTTCCAAGTTTTTGTGTCTCTTGCAGCGACTGGAATTTTGTAGGCGTGTAGTGTGTGTATGAAATACAGTAATCCCTCGATTATCGCGGTTAATGTAGACCAGACATGGTCGCGATAAATTAAAAACCGCAAAGTAGCGTCACCCCTATTTAAAAAAAAATATATACATATATATATTTTTACTTCGTTTCAGTGTGGATTTTCACATTTTTATGAACTTACAAAAAAGAAAATCCCCCAGATAAAAATCTGTGATGTAGAGAATCTGCGAAAGTTGAAGCCGCGATATTCGAGGGATTAGTGTACATTTTTTAATAGCTACAAAGCAACTAAATAATCAAGATAGACAAGGATATTGTCAAAACAAATGTATGGTTTCTTTCTGAGGCATCGCAGATCCTCAAAATCGGGTGACTTGAACTCGGGGGCACAAATATGTGATTGCAACAACGCTAATAGCGTTGCAAACGGCGGTTTTGATGAGCATCTACTTGTATCTTTTTCAGCGAGTTTTGCCAGTTTTCAACCGATGTGGGCTAAAATTTTCTTCTTGTTTTTGACAGGTGCCGGCTTGAGAAAGCAGCAGACGGACGGGAGGCAGTCGGAGGAGACCGGCAAGGAGCGGCCCCCTGTCGTTGCGGGTAGGAAATGGAAACATTTACCCTTATACCGTATTTTCACGACTATAAGGCTCACTTAAAAGTCTTAAATTTTCTCCCAAATAGAGGGCGCCGTATAATCCAGTGTGCTTTATATATGGAAACAAAAATAAAATCTGTCATTCATTGAGGGTGCGCCTTATGATGCGGTGCGCCTTATAGTCGTGAAAATACGGTACTCATTGAAAAACCGGTCTCGAGCTTGGGAGACTGGGTAGGAAAAAAAAAACTCTCACCGACGTTGCTAGTTCTCATTTTGCGAGACGGAGATGTAATTCTTTGTAATGGCAACAGTGCTGAGTTGGAGATTTTCGGAGCAGTTGCTAACTTAGAGAAATTTGAAATGATTCTTCAGGGTGGTCCCGATCTTTCGGAGAGGATCTAGAGGAAAACGCTAAATAACATTGTGTAGATGCGTATCAGCAAGTGTAGGAGCGCTGCTGTCGATGCACTGCGGTAGGTTAAATATGTCATGGGGCTATTCTGGTGAAAGTCTGTCTTTGTGACGTTCAGCAGATGAGCTGCATCTTCAACACGCCGGCAAGGCTTTTAATCATAAAGGCACGCAGGAGAGGAGGTAGCGACGTCCATTAAATGTGACACGCAAAATGCACTGGAAGAGATCACAGTCGAGGAGTGGAGATGAACTTTTGACCGTTTTGTGCGGCGCGCAAAAGTAATTTAAAATTATAGTTGGAAACAGAATCTTTACTGTATTTCCCTTTTAAAAATCCCCCTAAAATAATTTTATTTAAGTCTTCACAAAAGCCTTTTTTAAAATAAATAAATCAAAATATTTCCCATTTTCTTAGCTTTTTTTTACTGTATTTTCTTGAATTAAATTTAAAGATTAGAGTAAATATTACACTTTTTCTACAGTACAATTTTTTTTTAATTTAAAATCGTTATATTTAGTTTTCCCCCCACTTTAGAAAAATCACAAATGTTTATTAATTATTAAAAATGTTTACTCTTCTCATTTTATTTTTTTTATTGTAAATACATTAAAAAATAGAAAATGTAAATAAAATAAAACAAATAAAACAAACGTGTTTTTATTATAAATACATTACAAATATATAACATTTATATTAAATAAAACACTGTTTTTATTATAAATACATAAAAAAATAGAACATTTAAACAAAAAATAAAACAAATAAGACAAACGTTTTTATTATAAATACATTAAAAAATAGAACATTTAAATAAAATAAAACAAATAAAACAAACCGTTTTTATTATAAATACATAAAAAATAGAACATTTAAATACAATAAAACAAATAAAACAAACCGTTTTTATTATAAATACATAAAAAATAGAACATTTCAATAAAATAAAAAACAAACTGTTTTTATTATAAATACATTAAAAAATAGAACATTTAAATAAAATAAAACAAACTGTTTTTATTAAAGAAAATGTAAATAGAAATAAAAATATATGTCATAGAATCTTTGCTAACAGGCTCAAAAAGAGGATTTGGACAAACTTTAATGTCTAAATGATTTTTCAACTTTCAGAAAAGCTGGCAATCCATGAGTGGATTAATTTTGTTAACCTAGTGGGCATAAATAACTATTGAAACTAACTATGTGACCGAAAAATGAGTTTGACAGCCGCGATCTAGGCAGAGGACGACGTTCCTTCGGTGGATTACGCAGAAAAGCGACAGTTTATTATGACGCTGGGGGCCCTTGAATTACAATTTACATTCCTACGTGGGCGACGTAAACCAATTGGCGTGAAATGTGTTTTTTCCTAGGTGTGAATATGAACGTGAAAGGCTGTTTGTTTATACATACGTACGATTGGCTGGCGACCAGTCGACGCTGCGCACGCAAAGCCCGACTGCCGAAAGCAACTTGGACTCGTGTGAATGTGCTCTCAATCCATTCCGTTTAGTATTTTTGCTTTACCATCTCCACGCCACGTTAACGCTTTTTGTCTTGCTCTTCTTTATCGCTTCTTCCCGTCCTGGCAATAACGTCTCCGTCAGATGACGTCCTAATTGACAGTTGTTGCTTTTTATGTTGCAACCAAAGAGTCTGTTCATCAACAAAATTGGCTGTTAAAAACGTATGTAATTGGCTGTTAAAAACGTGTATTGTTGCCAATGATGCTTACAATGAAATTAGCCCACTTTAGGTTCAAACCGTTGTTTTCCAGCCTTAATTCTAGCGGTCATTGCGTACGGGTTAAATACGTTTTCTGAATTTGATCACGGGACATTATGGCATCATTTTTTGGGTCATTAAAGACAAATCCTAAATAAATACCAAGCATAACATAAAAAATAAAGACCTGTCTTCCACATATATTGATTGCGTTTTTGTAGACAATAAAAGACTAAAATTACAACAGTATTTAATTCCCTATTTATTTTGATCATTTCTAATGCAGAAATAAAATGATACATTCATCAAATATTAATAAAAAACACAATAAATCCTTTAAAACTTCAGGCTTATTATTACTATTATATCATTTTTAATGCAAAAATACAATTATACAGTCATCAAATGTTAATAAAAACCAAAATAAAACCTTTAAAACCATCAAATATTAATAAAAACCAAAATAAAACCTTTAAAATCATCAAATATTAATAAAAACCAAAATAAAACCTTTAAAACCATCAAATATTAATAAAAACCAAAATAAAACCTTTAAAACTTCAGGCTTATTATTACTATTATCATTTTTAATGCAGAAATAAAATTATACATTCATCAAATGTTAATAAAACCTTTAAAACCATCACATATGAATAAAAAACAAAATAAAACCTTTAAAACTTCAGGCTTATTTTTACTTTTATATAACTATAGCATTTTTGATGCAGAAATGAAATTATACATTCATCAAATGTTAATAAAAACCAAAATAAAACCTTTAAAACCATCAAATATGAATAAAAAACAAAATAAAACCTTTAAAACCTCAGGCTTATTATTACTTTTATATCATTATATCACTTTAAATGCATAAATAACATTATAAATTCATCAAATGTTAATAAAAACATATTACAGTACTCTAATCCACTCCGCTCTACTTTCTTCCTTAGATTCAAATGACAAAATAGATGCAGCCACTTTTAAAACAAAAGGCCTTTTTCTTATTTTCAAAGTAGCTCATTCTAATTCCAATTTTGTATAGCAAACATGAAAACAAAGGCTTTCATTTAGCCATAAATGACTCCATTTTGTTGTCTAAGAGGAGGCTAAATTCAGTGAGAACAGGCCGTCTCTGTTAGCGTGTCATCTCAATGGAACTCTGTGCGCACGTAGCGTGCGCATGGGGGGAGTGGACACCCACCCGCCCGCTAGCCAGACAGATGCGGGGGAGGCGTGTTGCCGTGGGCGTATAAATATATATATTTTTTTGCTTTTTAAGGCGCTGATGTGGGAAAACGAGATGAAAGTTTTTGTGTCTCCAAAGTTGAGGCTGTTTGGCTGTGTGGCCACACTCTAAAATTATATCTCATAAACTGTCCCCTGTCAAATCCGCCCCTCCGCACACACTAACATACATACACACACACACACGCACATACTCCCCTTTTTTGTGTACCGTATTTTCCCGACTATAAGGCGCACTTAAGTCTTAAATTTTCTCCAAAGTAGACAGGATGCCTTATAATCCAGTGTTCCTTATATATGGAAAAAATAAAATGTGTCATTCATTGAGGGTGCGCCTTATAATGCAGTGCGCCTTATAGTCGTGAAAATACGGTATATATTTTGCTGTCCACAGTTATATGCTTCCACCTTCAGGATTGGAAAGGGGTTAAAAAAATCTGCCTTTTTAATGTTTAAGCATTGACGGTGATGGACATTCAAGCCATTTATCTATCTAGTTTAATTTATTGAAAACAAAATACTTCAATTTTACTCTGCTTCCTTTGAAGATTTCAACGTTTCAGTCTTTTGACCCATCGAGAGGCACTGTTTACGCGACTAGCGCCAACTAGTGTCAAAGCTGAGAAGTGTAAGAGAATGTAGGCTGAACTTAAGATTCTTGTGTCTGTCACATTCAAGGATATTTTCATCATTTTACTGCAGGCCAGTCAAAACTGGGCAGCCGACGACAGTTGGCCCGTGGGCCGTAGTTTGCACACCCCTCGCGCATAAACTCAAACCTTGGTGTGACAGTTTAATTCCACTTTGGGAATAGACCCAGCCAAAACCGCTTGACTTTTATTCTTGATTGTAACTATTCCACATCACTATTGAGTCATTTCTACTTGCCATCACACATTTTGCCGTCGTCATAAATCCTACTTGGGAAAGTGAAAAGTCATCCAAATCAAAGTAGAGAAGACAAATTCCGCTTTGAACGCGTGTTCCAATCCGCTTGGCCGACCCATCAGACCTATAAAATTCAGGGCAGGAACTGTCTCGCGTTTAAACGGCTTCACATGCGGCAGGCGTTAGTGTGGCTGTCGCTGAAAGTCAAAATGGCTTCCCTTGTGTGCCTTCGTGTTTGTTAGGTCGTGTTGGTATGAGTGGGTGATCAAGGGCGTCGATAAGAGGGAATTGTAGCCAGACATTAAACTGACTGTGGGACATACCAAGTGCATTGAGTCAGCATTTCCAAGTGTCCTACTTTTTGCCAGCCACTCGGCAGCCAGAGTGCAGTGGAGTCGCCAATGAGACCCCAAATAGCAAAAGTTGTGTTAACCAGGGTTGCCAGATGGGGAAACAGTCTCCAATGTCAATGCCCTGAGTTTGATTAAAAAGTAGCCCAATTTGCAAGCTCAGATTTTTAATACAACTCTATATTTTTGTATTGTAACCAGGAAAATCCAAATGTTTTGCAGAGAAGCATTGTGGCAGATGTAGAAATGGTTAGTTAATAAATGAATCGACACATTTGACAATGTTTTCGAGAGTTGATTCTGAAGTGCATTCTGGGAAAAGTATTTTTATGGCAAATGAATTGGTGTGAAAAGCAAAGAATTTGCCAGGATACAAAAAAAAACTATTTTAATGTCATTGCCAGGAGAATTGTTTTCAATTTGTTATCTCAACAATTAGTTTAGACAAATTTCACTGAGTGGACATACAAGTTTAACTATGAAAAGCAGGCAAAATAACTTCTTCCGAACCCCCAAATTTTGTCAAAAGTGACCCAAATTTCATTTTTTAGAGAGTTGATTCTGAAGTGCAAGTATTTTTATGGCAAATGAATTGGTGTGAAAACAAATTTGCCAGAATACGAAACAAAACCTATTTTAATATCATTACCAGAAGAGTTATTTTCTTCAATTCCTAATCTTAACAATTAGCCAAAAAAGACTTGATTGTGCAAATTAGCCAAATTTCACTGGTGGACATAAAAGTTTAACTATGAAAACCAAGCAAAAGAGCTCGTTCCGACCCCCAAATTTTGTCAAAAATAACCCAAATTTCATTCAACCCGCCCAATACATTTCTCCCACGACAAATCACCCAATCTGGCAACAGTTTTTTGCAAAACGAGTACAGTGGTCCCTCTCATTACAGCCGTAACGGTCATTTCCCGAATCATCCCACCGTATCAGTCCCAACTCCGGCACCCGCGTATCGGCTTCAAGTTAAATATTACATCCCCAATGCCTCAGGCAGTTAATTTTTTCCAAACAAGGATGCGGGAGGAACACGTGGTGGTGTGTTTGCGCAAAAATGCATCACAGCCCTGCACAATTAGCACAGAGAACTCCTGATCGTCAGCTGACCTCGGGGCAAACGGTGGTTAAATGCAGTGGAAAAGAAACTGGGAGGAAAAAATGAGAAGGAAAAAGCACAGAAGAGCGTATACCCTGATTTTGCGCGGCACATTTTCACGTGCGCCGACCATTCCTAATAAGGCTGCAAGTCTCAAAGCTCTGTCCTGGAATTGGCTGCCAGGAAACTTTTCCCCCCGTTACTCTTCTTCTGGACTAAGACGAAGAAGAGAAACAAACATGGAGCAAGCGATGGTGACCCTAAAGTAGGATAAAATTAACCCACGGAGGCAGACAGCATTTGCACAATAATATTGGAAAGAAAAAAAGTGAAGGCTTGCTTCATAAATGACTCTAGCTGTTTATTGGGAAGCGCTAATATACCTTTTTCTCGTTAAAGCAGCAGTAGGGAGAATTTGCTCCTCTATAGGAGTAATTAACACACGCTTGTTAAGCGTGCCGCAGATTTTGCACTCAACAGAAAAGTTAACGTTGTCGCAAAACTCAAAATAGGAGATATTCTCTCTAGCCAGTTAATGTATTTTACGGATAATAATATTTTTTTATAGTGTTTGGCTGGGCCTGTGACTTATCCTGACGTACAACTCATATTTTTTTTCTTCACTCTGATTGCTAACAGTATGGTATGTTTTTTTTTTCTAGGCTAAATAGTAGTTTTCCCAAAAAACTTAACTGTAACGTTAACTGGAGACCTATTTTACTATTGGTTCCTAATGTAGTATTACTTTATCGTATAAGGTTTGGTCTTTTTTTCTTGATCATTTAAAAAAGTGACCCCCAAAAATGCAATTTGTATATTTTTTGGCTAGTGCCACTTATACTCGAGTGTAATTTATAGTCCACAAATACGGTAGTAAGATGTATCAATCACTTGATTTTATTTGAAATTCATTTGATGTCACTAGACGTTCAATCTAAATCAGTTTCATGGAAGAAATATTAGTATTCATCTTGTAAATGCTCAAAATGAGTATTAAGGACGTCTGAACAGCCACCACGATAGATTTATGAATGGGAAAAAACTTGCTTTTGATCCCATTTCAGCAACAAAGTTTTATTCCCTGGTGTTGATGGCCCTCGTTTTTTTTCTCCAGGTGAGAGCGAGCGGGTGAAGATCTGAACGCAGCCTCCTCCCCTGAAATGGCTCAAGTGCTGCACATGGACGCCGGCTTCCCAGGTACATTTCATCTCCCCGTTGGTAACGTTCCGTTGTTCCGTGGATCTGAAAAGTCAACCGGCGTGACGTCAGAAAACCAACAAGGGCTTCATTCTTCGCAAAAAACAACGGCCCAAAATTGATCCCATTTTCCCCAGTCTGAGCCCGAGATTAGACCGAGATTTGCGTTTGTTTAAAGTCCATTTCCTTCCGCCGCAGGGAAGCTGAGCTCCCCGGCCGGCCCCTCCCTCCACGCCAAGGAGCAGGAGGCGCCCTACTCGGTGGAGACCCCCTACGGCTACCGCCTGGACCTGGACTTCCTCAAGTACGTCAACGACATCGAGAAGGGCAACACCATCAGGAAGGTCCCCGTTCAGAGGCGGCCGCGCTACGGCTCGCTGCCCCGCGGCAGCTACGGCTACAGCGGCTCCTGGTGGACCTCCACCGAATCCCTGTGCTCCAACGCCAGCGTGGACAGTCGCCACTCCTCCTTCTCCTACTGCGCTCCGGGCTACCACGCCACCCACAGGCCCAACTTCAGCGCCGCCCGCGTGGAGAAGACCTTGCTGGATGCGCGCAGGAAGTTGGAAGAAGAGAAAGAAGGAAGGAGGTTCTCCAACTTGGGGAGCATGCACAGCAGCGTGGTGGGTTCCAACACCTCCATCAGCAGCGCGCATAGCTTCAACCGCGCCCACGGCGGAGGAGGAGGAACCTTCACTCCCATGAGTTCGGGCCTGTCCACCCCGGTAACGCCGACCCCGGCGCACTTGCAGAACGTCCGGGAGCAGATGGCGGCCGCCCTCAGGAAAATCCGGGACCTTGAGGACCAGGTCAAGACCATCCCCGTCCTCCAGGTGAAGATCTCCGTGCTGCAGGAAGAGAAACGGCAGCTCAGCGTCCAACTGAAGAGCCAGAAGTTCCTGGGCCACACCATGGGCTTCAGCCGAGGCAGGAGCCGAGGAGAACTGTACATCGACATCCCAGAAGAAGAGGCCGGCGCGGGAAGCAAGCCCGAAAAAGAGCCCGCCACCGCCATCGCCACCACGCCGGAGGGCTCCAAGCAAGACTCGGGATGCGAGATCGAGGACACGGTCATCGTGGCCGGAGCCAGACCGGAGGCCAAGCGGGAGCTGCGGACCATCGGGGTGGGCCCGGAGGCGGAGAAGAACAGTCGCCAGGTGGGGGTGGGCGTTCGGGAGGTGGATTTGGGACTGCTCCCGGAGGCCGAGGCTTTGAAGAACCAAGTGCTTCATCTGGAGGCTCAGCTGAAAAGAATGGCGGATGAGCTGCGGGCAGCGCAGCTCCCGCCGACGTCCGCCCGGGGCGAGGATGGGGGGCCTCGGGCCGAGCACCCGGTGATGGCCACCACCGTGGGATGGCAAGATCTCCAGGAGGGCAACCTGCAGACCGTGGTCAGCTTCGCGCAGAGGTCCCCGCACAGGGAACAGAGAACTGTTGGCATCCAAGTGTACACGCTGGAACAGCCCACCGTGGTGGAGGTGGGAACTCTGCTCCGAGCGGTCAGCTGCAGCTCCCCGTCGCCGTCCTTGGAGGGTCCCCACAGAGGACAAAGCCACGCCTCCACAACAGGTACGGGAATAATTCTTTCGTATAGTACTCTAGAAAAAGTTGGGCTTTTTTTAGGCAAAAAAAAAACAGACTGTCGTTTTATTCCATTTTTATTAGGATCAACGACCAAGAGTCACAATGTATTTGGCCCCATTTTTACTCGTGATAAATACTCAACTAAGTGCCTACAATGTCAAAATTTCCCAAACAAACTAATTTTTACTCCCGTGATGAATACTCTGTTGCTTACAATGTCAGATTTTCCAAACAACATAGTGTTTATTTTTGTTCTCAGCACAATGTCATCTATATACTGTTTTTTCTTTGTCCAGAATCTACCGTGGGGTTGCCCATCCCGGTCTGCTCCAAGCAAGTCCGCGACATCCTGAAGAGCGAACTGTCCACGTCCGTCCCCGTTTCTAACCCCGCCGTCGCCGTCGGCACGGGAGGCGATCAGATGCCGTCGGGTCACTCGAAAGAAGACGAAAGGCACCCGGAAACCGATGCGGTGACGTTTCAAGAAAGCCACCGCTCGGGTAACCCATTGTTCACGTCGTTCCCCGAACAACCGTCCTTCCACGTTGAAACTGAGCTATTGAATGTTTTTGTGCAGTTTCGTCTCCTGAATCTTCTCTGAGGTCCATCATGAAGCGAAAAGCAGAAGGGGAACCTGGCTCTCCTTCAACCAAGAAAAACCTTCAGTTCATTGGCGTCAATGGAGGGTATGAAACAAACGATACCTTTATCTTTTTTTTAATGATTTGAAAAAATAGTGGAGAAAACAGTATTTCTAGGAAGGGGCTCTCTAACATAGAGCCCGACTTTTGATCAATTCTTCAAATTAATAATGACTATGACTTGTAATTGTAACAAAATAGACTACCGCATTTTCACGACTATAAGGCGCACCACATTATAAGGCGCACCCTCAATGAATGACACATTTAGATTTTTTCCATATATAAAGCACACTGGATTATAAGACGCCCTGTCTATTTGGGAGAAAATTTAAGACTTAAGTACGCCTTCTAGTCGTGAAAATACGGTACACAAAATATTTCTTTCTCCAGTTGACCTAGTTAAGCCACCAATCAGTTCATTACTGAGGCTCCACAGTCAATTATGTTTATTTTTTTGCAATCGAGAAAACTGCCTTGTTTCCACCCACAGTTACGAATCGACGTCTTCGGAAGACAGCAGCAGCTCGGACGAAGAGAGCGACTCCAGCGAGTATCACGAAGCCAGGGAAAAACTGCCCGAGTCCACCGCCGTGCACCAGCAATCATCCCGGCCTCTAGAGGGTGACGACGTACCTCGGCGGACAACCGGTGGACGGGAGACGGAGTGTGCTGCCACGGACAAATCTCAACTAGCGCCGGCGACCCAAGCTCTAGAAAATCCCCCCCAGACGCTGGCGAACACTTGGGCTTCCCAGGAAAGCGTCAATCCCACGATGCCCGCCGGCACTGATTTCAAGTCACCCGTGACCTCGAGTCCAGAAGTCGCCGGGCAGCAGACGGACACTCCGGCTTCCGTCACGCCAGAAACCGAGTCGGCATCTGCGAGTGTCCCCACGAATCAAATCAGGTAAGCGTGGACAAGTGCTTTGTGGAGTGGAAAAATGCAATGGCAGATCATCTTCAACTGTCTACTTTGTCACGGTTCCAGGTTGGAACTAAGTGACAGCCTGATGTCAGCGCTTGGTGAACTTCAGAAGGCCCTCGGGGAGCCCAACGCTTTCAGCCAGCAAGGAGCGGTACGTTTAATTGTCGTCCGTTAAGGGTGGTTCTTAACTCACTTGAACCCCAAAAATGAGCTGGTTTTACAATAACTTTGCCATATTTTCACCTTAAAACAAAACAAAACAAAAAAGTACACACAGCCAACTATCATTTTGAACTTGTCTTTAATCTTGCACTTTAAAAATAATAATTGTACAATTAAAAGAAAAAACATTTTGCATAGCGTTACATTTTGGAATGGGTTTTTAAATGTATTTTACTAGCAAAACATTGTCATTTAAGCGCAAAAGTCTAATGGCTGTTTTGACAGTGTTCTGTTCATGTCTCCATTTTAGAGAGAGGTTTACACCAGCGTGTTGCAGGAATGGCTTCGCGTCTCCTGCCACAAAGCGGCAGACGCGGCGGCGGTTCAGGCCTACGTGGAGGCCTTTGCCGCCGTGTCCCCTCAATTGCTGGAGTTCATCATCAACATGTCGGACGGCAACGGCAACACGGCGCTGCATTACACCGTCTCGCACTCCAACTTCCCCGTGGTGAAACTGCTGCTCGACACCGGTGAGTTGCCACGGAATCCCTCCGACTTGCTTTCTCTTTTCCTCACTGAGTCACGAATGTCGCCTCGTCAGGTCTTTGCAACGCCGACAAGCAGAACAAAGCGGGGTATACGGCCATCATGCTCACAGCTCTGGCGGCTTTCCACTCGGACGGCGACCTCCAAACCGTCTTGCAGCTCTTGCGCACGGGGGACGTCAACGCCAAGGCCAGCCAGGTACGCCCTCTATAGCTTGCGTAATGTTAGCTTTGTTCTGTAATTAGCAATGTCTTTTTTTGAGCTGTAAAAAAAACATCAACAATGTAATTGTTACACCAACTTTAATGTGAAATGATATTGTGGAAATGTTTAGTGGTTTTGTCAAATCCACCCAACGTTCGTGTTCGACAGGCCGGCCAGACGGCGCTGATGCTGGCCGTCAGTCACGGGCGGGGTGACATGGTGCGGGCCCTCTTGTCCTGCGGCGCCCAAGTTAACGTCCGCGACGAAGACGGCTCCACGGCGCTCATGTGCGCCTGCGAGCATGGCCACGTGGACATCGTGCGCCAGCTCCTGTCAGTCCCGGGCTGCGACGTGACCCTCACCGATAACGTGAGTCGAGTTGGCCTCCGTTTGTCTTTGATCCGCCACGCATTGTCCCCCTTGACGCCATCTGGTCGTGTTTCAGGACGGCAGCACGGCGCTCTCCATTGCCCTGGAGGCCAGCCAGAACGACATCGCCGTGCTCCTCTACGCTCACCTCAACTTCGCCAAGCCGCCTTCCCCCGTAAGCTCTCAAACATCCATTCGTGGACTATAGTAAGGCATGGTCTTTTTTTAAAGAAAAAAAAGCCCTACGCTATCTAAAAAAAACTCTGCTATAGTAAGGCTTTTTTTCTTTAAAAAAAGACCATGCCTTACTACACACACACACACACACACACCTTTTTTAAAAGAAAAAAGCTTTACTATTGTAAGGCTTTTTTTCTTTAAAAAAAAGACCATGTATAGTAAGGCTTTTTTAAAGAAAAAAGCCTTACTATACATGGTCTTTTTTTAAGGAAAAAAAGCCTTACTCTAGTAAGGCTTTTTTTTAAGAAAAAGCTTACTATACATGGTCTTTTTTTAAGAAAAAAAAGCCTTACTATACATGGTCTTTTTCTAAGAAAAAAGACCATGTATAGTGAGGCATTTTTTCTTTAAAAAAAGACCATGTATAGTAAGGCTTTTTTTAAAGAAAAAAGCTTACTATACATGGTCTTTTTTTAAGAAAAAAAGTTTTACTAAAGTACAGCTTTTTTTCTTTAGAAAAAGCCTTACTATAGTAGGGCTTTTTTAAAGAAAAAAAGCCTTACTATACATTGTATAGTAAGGCTTTTTTAAAGAAAAAACACCTTTCTATACATGGATTTTTTTTAAAGAAAAACAGCCTTACTACAGTAAAGAAAAAAGACCATGTATAGTAAGGCTTTTTTTCTTAAAAAAAGACCATGAATAGTAAGGCTTTAAAAAAAAAAAAAAGCCTTACTATACATGGTCTTTTTTTTTAGAAAAAAAGCCTTACTATAGTCACCTGGGTTAAGCTCCAGCATACTCCACAAGCCTTTCGAAGAGGGGCAGAATGAAAGACTTGCAGTAATAGAAATACCTGGGGTCGACAGCAAAAGGGGTCAATGACTTGTCTGTAAAAAAAATGATTTTGGTTAATATGCATGACTTGATTTCACCCCAAAAAGTCTTCCCTCTTTTCAGGTTTCGCCCAAATCTCCTCTGTTGGGCTCCTCTCCTCCTGCCGGTGATCCAAAATGAAAGCCTGCAACTCACCATTAAAGAAAGTGACTGACGAGAAACACTGCCCTAAATAGCCACAACTGTGTTTTAGTTAGTTGTTGTGTATTACCAGCGACTCCACTAAACCATATGTGCATTTTAAACAAAAAAACCTAACTGCCAGCTGTGTGGAATAACAAAAGCCACCCTAACTTACCTTCTGTTATCAAGTGTCCTTGGTGAGTTGCATCCACTTTTCCTCACCGCCGCAACTCTTTTATCCGTATTTATACACCAAATGTAGTCTATTTTTGATAAGTTTTCCTTCCCCAATCTAATTTACCTCAGGATGACTTTCTTTTATTTTGCACCAGCCAACAGACGAATACATTAAAGAAGGTATGAGAGCAAGTGTTTTTTTTCATACGTGAAGGTGGATTGCTGCAAGAAAGAATTTGAAAAAAGGCCATGAAATGAAATCGACTTGAACAGGTGGCGCTAGTCGAAGTATGAAGGAAAAGTAAATGACTGATGTGGTTAAACTTAGTCAAATATGTCTAACGATTTGTTTGTCCCTTTCCAATTGGTAGCAATTTGCTTTTGATGTTGACGTTTGAAGTACTTTTTAACCCCGCTGAAAGAGCGGTTCACTTTTAAAAGGTGTTTATTTACGTAAGCATCTATCTTTTTATACACGTAGAGCCTTTAAGATCACGCCTACTTTATGTAATCGCACAGCTCTTACTTAAGCTCCTGTTATGAAGGGTTATGAACAATGTTTTGACTGCTTCTTCTATAATAGTGCATATTTTTGAAGAACTATTAAATAAGTTCTGCACTGTCTGTGTTGTTTATTTACTGCTAAAGTACTTGGTACAGTTTCGTTTTGTTTGTTACTATACATGGTCTTTGGGGGGAAAAAAGAAAAAAAAAGACCATGTATAGAAAGGCTTTTTTCTTAAAAAACGACCATGTATAGTAAGGCTTTTTTAAAGAAAAAAAGCCTTACTATACATGGTCGTTTTTTAAGAAAAAAAGCCTTACTATACTATGTCGTTTTTTTAAAGAAAAAAAACCTTCCTATACTATGTCGTTTAAGAAAAAAAGCCTTACTATACTATGTCGTGTTTTAAGAAAAAAAAAAGCCTAACTATACTATGCCGTTTTTTAAAAGAAAAAAACCCTTACTATACTATGTCGTTTAAGAAAAAACCCTTACTATACTATGTCGTTAAAGAAAAAACCCTTACTATACTATGTCATTCTAAAAAAACGACATAGTATAGTAAGGCTTTTTTTCTCAAAAATCGACATAGTATAGTAAGGCTTTTTTTCGTAAAAAACGACATAGTATAGTAAGGCTTTTTTCCTTAAAAACGACATAGTATAGTAAGGCTTTTTTTTCTCAAAAAACGACATAGTATAGCAAGGCTTTTTTTTCTTAAAAAACGACATAGTATAGTAAGGCTTTTTTTCTTAAAAAAAACGACATAGTATAGTAAGGCTTTTTTTCTCAAAAAACGGCATAGTATAGTAAGGCTTTTTTTCTCAAAAAACGACATAGTATAGTAAGGCTTTTCTTCTTAAAAAACGACATAGTATAGTAAGGCTTTTTTCCTTAAAAAACGGCATAGTATAGTAAGGCTTTTCTTCTTAAAAAACGACATAGTATAGTAAGGCTTTTATCCTTAAAAAACGACATAGTATAGTAAGGCTTTTTTTCTCAAAAAACGGCATAGTATAGTAAGGCTTTTTTTCTCAAAAAACGGCATAGTATAGTAAGGCTTTTTTTCTTAAAAAAAACGACATAGTATAGTAAGGCTTTTTTTCTCAAAAAACGGCATAGTATAGTAAGGCTTTTTTTCTCAAAAAACGACATAGTATAGCAAGGCTTTTTTTTCTTAAAAAACGACATAGTATAGTAAGGCTTTTTTTCTTAAAAAAAACGACATAGTATAGTAAGGCTTTTTTTCTCAAAAAACGGCATAGTATAGTAAGGCTTTTTTTCTCAAAAAACGACATAGTATAGTAAGGCTTTTCTTCTTAAAAAACGACATAGTATAGTAAGGCTTTTTTCCTTAAAAAACGGCATAGTATAGTAAGGCTTTTCTTCTTAAAAAACGACATAGTATAGTAAGGCTTTTATCCTTAAAAAACGACATAGTATAGTAAGGCTTTTTTTCTCAAAAAACGGCATAGTATAGTAAGGCTTTTTTTCTCAAAAAACGGCATAGTATAGTAAGGCTTTTTTTCTCAAAAAACGACATAGTATACTAAGGCTTTTTTTCTCAAAAAACGACATAGTATACTAAGGCTTTTTTTCTCAAAAAACGACATAGTATAGCAAGGCTTTTTTTTCTTAAAAAACGACATAGTATAGTAAGGCTTTTTTTTTCTTTAAAAAACGACATAGTATAGTAAGGCTTTTTTTCTCAAAAAACGACATAGTATAGTAAGGCTTTTTTTCTCAAAAAAACGACATATTATAGTAAGGCTTTTTTTCTCAAAAATCGACATAGTATAGTAAGGCTTTTTTTCTCAAAAAACGGCATAGTATAGTAAGGCTTTTTTTCTCAAAAAACGACATAGTATAGTAAGGCTTTTTTTCTCAAAAAACGACATAGTATAGTAAGGCTTTTTTTCTCAAAAAATGACATAGTATAGCAAGGCTTTTTTTCTTAAAAAAACGACATTGTATAGTAAGGCTTTTTTTCTCAAAAAACGACATAGTATAGTAAGGCTTTTTTTCTCAAAAAACGGCATAGTATAGTAAGGCTTTTTTTTCTCAAAAAACGACATAGTATAGTAAGGCTTTTCTTCTTAAAAAACGACATAGTATAGTAAGGCTTTTTTCCTTAAAAAACGACATAGTATAGTAAGGTTTTTTTTCTTAAAAAACGACATAGTATAGTAAGGTTTTTTTTCTTAAAAAACGACATAGTATAGTAAGGCTTTTTTTCCTCAAAAACGACATAGTATAGTAAGGCTTTTTTTCTCAAAAAACGACATAGTATAGTAAGGCTTTTTTCTCAAAAAACGGCATAGTATAGTAAGGCTTTTTTTCTCAAAAAACGACATAGTATAGTAAGGCTTTTCTTCTTAAAAAACGACATAGTATAGTAAGGCTTTTTTTTCTCAAAAAACGACATAGTATAGCAAGGCTTTTTTTTCTTAAAAAACGACATAGTATAGTAAGGCTTTTTTTTCTTAAAAAAAACGACATAGTATAGTAAGGCTTTTTTTCTCAAAAAACGACATAGTATAGTAAGGCTTTTTTTCTCAAAAAAACGACATAGTATAGTAAGGCTTTTTTTCTCAAAAATCGACATAGTATAGTAAGGCTTTTTTTCTCAAAAAACGGCATAGTATAGTAAGGCTTTTCTTCTTAAAAAACGACATAGTATAGTAAGGCTTTTATCCTTAAAAAACGACATAGTATAGTAAGGCTTTTTTTCTCAAAAAACGACATAGTATAGTAAGGCTTTTTTTTCTCAAAAAAACGACATAGTATAGTAAGGCTTTTTTTCTCAAAAATCGACATAGTATAGTGAAGCGTTTTTTCTCAAAAAACGACATAGTATAGTAAGGCTTTTTTTCTCAAAAAACGACATAGTATAGCAAGGCTTTTTTTTCTTAAAAAACGACATAGTATAGTAAGGCTTTTTTTCTTAAAAAACGGCATAGTATAGTAAGGCTTTTCTTCTTAAAAAACGACATAGTATAGTAAGGCTTTTTTCCTTAAAAAACGACATAGTATAGTAAGGTTTTTTTTCTCAAAAAACGGCATAGTATAGTAAGGCTTTTCTTCTTAAAAAACGACATCGTATAGTAAGGCTTTTATCCTTAAAAAACGACATAGTATAGTAAGGTTTTTTTTCTTAAAAAACGACATAGTATAGTAAGGCTTTTTTTCTCAAAAACGACATAGTATAGTAAGGTTTTTTTTCTTAAAAAACGACATAGTATAGTAAGGCTTTTTTTCTCAAAAACGACATAGTATAGTAAGGCTTTTTTTCTCAAAAAACGACATAGTATAGTAAGGCTTTTTTCTCAAAAAACGACATAGTATAGTAAGGCTTTTTTTTCTTAAAAAAACGACATAGTATAGTAAGGCTTTTTTTCTCAAAAAAACGACATAGTATAGTAAGGCTTTTTTTTCTCAAAAAAACGACATAGTATAGTAAGGCTTTTTTTCTCAAAAATCGACATAGTATAGTGAGGCTTTTTTTCTCAAAAAACGGCATAGTATAGTAAGGCTTTTTTTCTAAAAAAACGGCATAGTATAGTAAGGCTTTTCTTCTTAAAAAACGACATAGTATAGTAAGGCTTTTTTCCTTAAAAAACGACATAGTATAGTAAGGGTTTTTTTCTTAAAAAAACGACATAGTATAGTAAGGCTTTTTTTCTCAAAAACGACATAGTATAGTAAGGCTTTTTTTCTCAAAAAACGACATAGTATAGTAAGGCTTTTTTTCTCAAAAAACGACATAGTATACGAAGGCTTTTTTTCTCAAAAAACGACATAGTATAGTAAGGCTTTTTTTCTCAAAAAACGACATAGTATAGTAAGGCTTTTTTTCTCAAAAAACGACATAGTATACGAAGGCTTTTTTTCTCAAAAAACGACATAGTATAGCAAGGCTTTTTTTTCTTAAAAAACGACATAGTATAGTAAGGCTTTTTTTTCTTAAAAAAAACGACATAGTATAGTAAGGCTTTTTTTCTCAAAAAACGACATAGTATAGTAAGGCTTTTTTTCTCAAAAAAACGACATAGTATAGTAAGGCTTTTTTTCTCAAAAATCGACATAGTATAGTAAGGCTTTTTTTCTCAAAAAACGGCATAGTATAGTAAGGCTTTTCTTCTTAAAAAACGACATAGTATAGTAAGGCTTTTATCCTTAAAAAACGACATAGTATAGTAAGGCTTTTTTTCTCAAAAAACGACATAGTATAGTAAGGCTTTTTTTTCTCAAAAAAACGACATAGTATAGTAAGGCTTTTTTTCTCAAAAATCGACATAGTATAGTGAAGCGTTTTTTCTCAAAAAACGACATAGTATAGTAAGGCTTTTTTTCTCAAAAAACGACATAGTATAGCAAGGCTTTTTTTTCTTAAAAAACGACATAGTATAGTAAGGCTTTTTTTCTTAAAAAACGGCATAGTATAGTAAGGCTTTTCTTCTTAAAAAACGACATAGTATAGTAAGGCTTTTTTCCTTAAAAAACGACATAGTATAGTAAGGTTTTTTTTCTCAAAAAACGGCATAGTATAGTAAGGCTTTTCTTCTTAAAAAACGACATCGTATAGTAAGGCTTTTATCCTTAAAAAACGACATAGTATAGTAAGGTTTTTTTTCTTAAAAAACGACATAGTATAGTAAGGCTTTTTTTCTCAAAAACGACATAGTATAGTAAGGTTTTTTTTCTTAAAAAACGACATAGTATAGTAAGGCTTTTTTTCTCAAAAACGACATAGTATAGTAAGGCTTTTTTTCTCAAAAAACGACATAGTATAGTAAGGCTTTTTTCTCAAAAAACGACATAGTATAGTAAGGCTTTTTTTTTCTTAAAAAACGACATAGTATAGTAAGGCTTTTTTTCTCAAAAAAACGACATAGTATAGTAAGGCTTTTTTTTCTCAAAAAAACGACATAGTATAGTAAGGCTTTTTTTCTCAAAAATCGACATAGTATAGTGAGGCTTTTTTTCTCAAAAAACGGCATAGTATAGTAAGGCTTTTCTTCTTAAAAAACGACATAGTATAGTAAGGCTTTTTTCCTTAAAAAACGACATAGTATAGTAAGGGTTTTTTTCTTAAAAAAACGACATAGTATAGTAAGGCTTTTTTTCTCAAAAACGACATAGTATAGTAAGGCTTTTTTTCTCAAAAAACGACATAGTATAGTAAGGCTTTTTTTCTCAAAAAACGACATAGTATACGAAGGCTTTTTTTCTCAAAAAACGACATAGTATAGTAAGGCTTTTTTTTCTCAAAAAAACGACATAGTATAGTAAGGCTTTTTTTCTCAAAAACGACATAGTATAGTAAGGCTTTTTTTTCTTAAAAAACGACATAGTATAGTAAGGCTTTTTTTTCTTTAAAAAACGACATAGTATAGTAAGGCTTTTTTTCTCAAAAAACGACATAGTATAGTAAGGCTTTTTTTCTCAAAAAAAACGACATATTATAGTAAGGCTTTTTTTCTCAAAAATCGACATAGTATAGTAAGGCTTTTTTTCTCAAAAAACGGCATAGTATAGTAAGGCTTTTTTTCTCAAAAAACGACATAGTATAGTAAGGCTTTTTTTCTCAAAAAACGACATAGTATAGTAAGGCTTTTTTTCTCAAAAAATGACATAGTATAGTAAGGCTTTTTTTCTCAAAAAACGACATAGTATAGTAAGGCTTTTCTTCTCAAAAAACGACATAGTATAGTAAGGCTTTTCTTCTCAAAAAACGACATAGTATAGCAAGGCTTTTTTTCTAAAAAAAACGACATAGTATAGTAAGGCTTTTTTTCTAAAAAAAACGACATAGTATAGTAAGGCTTTTCTTCTTAAAAAACGACATAGTATAGTAAGGCTTTTTTCCTTAAAAACGACATAGTATAGTAAGGCTTTTTTTTCTTAAAAAACGACATAGTATAGTAAGGCTTTTTTTCTCAAAAAACGACATAGTATAGCAAGGCTTTTTTTCTTAAAAAACGACATAGTATAGCAAGGCTTTTTTTTCTTAAAAAAACGACATTGTATAGTAAGGCTTTTTTTCTCAAAAAACGACATAGTATAGTAAGGCTTTTTTTCTCAAAAAACGGCATAGTATAGTAAGGCTTTTTTTCTCAAAAAACGACATAGTATAGTAAGGCTTTTCTTCTTAAAAAACGACATAGTATAGTAAGGCTTTTTTCCTTAAAAAACGACATAGTATAGTAAGGTTTTTTTTCTTAAAAAACGACATAGTATAGTAAGGCTTTTTTTCCTCAAAAACGACATAGTATAGTAAGGCTTTTTTTCTCAAAAAACGACATAGTATAGTAAGGCTTTTTTCTCAAAAAACGGCATAGTATAGTAAGGCTTTTTTTCTCAAAAAACGACATAGTATAGTAAGGCTTTTCTTCTTAAAAAAACGACATAGTATAGTAAGGCTTTTTTCCTTAAAAACGACATAGTATAGTAAGGCTTTTTTTTCTCAAAAAACGACATAGTATAGCAAGGCTTTTTTTCTTAAAAAACGACATAGTATAGTAAGGCTTTTTTTTCTTAAAAAAAACGACATAGTATAGCAAGGCTTTTTTTCTTAAAAAACGACATAGTATAGCAAGGCTTTTTTTTCTTAAAAAAACGACATCGTATAGTAAGGCTTTTTTTCTCAAAAAACGACATAGTATAGTAAGGCTTTTTTTCTCAAAAAACGGCATAGTATAGTAAGGCTTTTTTTCTCAAAAAACGACATAGTATAGTAAGGCTTTTCTTCTTAAAAAACGACATAGTATAGTAAGGCTTTTTTCCTTAAAAAACGACATAGTATAGTAAGGTTTTTTTTCTTAAAAAACGACATAGTATAGTAAGGCTTTTTTTCCTCAAAAACGACATAGTATAGTAAGGCTTTTTTTCTCAAAAAACGACATAGTATAGTAAGGCTTTTTTCTCAAAAAACGGCATAGTATAGTAAGGCTTTTTTTCTCAAAAAACGACATAGTATAGTAAGGCTTTTCTTCTTAAAAAAACGACATAGTATAGTAAGGCTTTTTTCCTTAAAAACGACATAGTATAGTAAGGCTTTTTTTTCTCAAAAAACGACATAGTATAGCAAGGCTTTTTTTTCTTAAAAAACGACATAGTATAGTAAGGGTTTTTTTTCTTAAAAAAAACGACATAGTATAGTAAGGCTTTTTTTCTCAAAAAAACGACATAGTATAGTAAGGCTTTTTTTCTCAAAAAAACGACATAGTATAGTAAGGCTTTTTTTCTCAAAAATCGACATAGTATAGTAAGGCTTTTTTTCTCAAAAAACGGCATAGTATAGTAAGGCTTTTCTTCTTAAAAAACGACATAGTATAGTAAGGCTTTTATCCTTAAAAAACGACATAGTATAGTAAGGTTTTTTTTCTTAAAAAACGACATAGTATAGTAAGGCTTTTTTTCTCAAAAAACGACATAGTATAGTAAGGCTTTTTTCTCAAAAAACGACATAGTATAGTAAGGCTTTTTTTTCTTAAAAAAATGACATAGTATAGCAAGGCTTTTTTTCTCAAAAAACGACATAGTATAGTAAGGCTTTTTTTTCTCAAAAAAACAACATAGTATAGTAAGGCTTTTTTTCTCAAAAATCGACATAGTATAGTGAAGCTTTTTTTCTCAAAAAACGACATAGTATAGTAAGGCTTTTTTTCTCAAAAAACGACATAGTATACTAAGGCTTTTTTTCTCAAAAAACAACATAGTATAGCAAGGCTTTTTTTTCTTAAAAAACGACATAGTATAGTAAGGCTTTTTTTTCTTTAAAAAACGACATAGTATAGCAAGGCTTTTTTTCTCAAAAAACGGCATAGTATAGTAAGGCTTTTCTTCTTAAAAAACGACATAGTATAGTAAGGCTTTTTTCCTTAAAAAACGACATAGTATAGTAAGGTTTTTTTTCTTAAAAAACGACATAGTATAGTAAGGCTTTTTTTCTCAAAAACGACATAGTATAGTAAGGCTTTTTTTCTCAAAAAACGTCATAGTATAGTAAGGCTTTTTTTCTCAAAAAACGACATAGTATAGTAAGGCTTTTTTTCTCAAAAAACGACATAGTATAGTAAGGCTTTTTTTCTCAAAAAACGACATAGTATAGCAAGGCTTTTTTTCTCAAAAAACGACATAGTATAGCAAGGCTTTTTTTTCTTAAAAAACGACATAGTATAGTAAGGCTTTTTTTTCTTTAAAAAACGACATAGTATAGTAAGGCTTTTTTTCTCAAAAAACGACATAGTATAGTAAGGCTTTTTTTCTCAAAAAAACGACATATTATAGTAAGGCTTTTTTTCTCAAAAATCGACATAGTATAGTAAGGCTTTTTTTCTCAAAAAACGGCATAGTATAGTAAGGCTTTTTTTCTCAAAAAACGACATAGTATAGTAAGGCTTTTTTTCTCAAAAAACGACATAGTATAGCAAGGCTTTTTTTCTTAAAAAACGACATAGTATAGCAAGGCTTTTTTTTCTTAAAAAAACGACATTGTATAGTAAGGCTTTTTTTTCTCAAAAAACGACATAGTATAGTAAGGCTTTTTTTCTCAAAAAACGGCATAGTATAGTAAGGCTTTTTTTCTCAAAAAACGACATAGTATAGTAAGGCTTTTCTTCTTAAAAAACGACATAGTATAGTAAGGCTTTTTTCCTTAAAAAACGACATAGTATAGTAAGGTTTTTTCCTTAAAAAACGACATAGTATAGTAAGGTTTTTTTTCTTAAAAAACGACATAGTATAGTAAGGCTTTTTTTCTCAAAAACGACATAGTATAGTAAGGCTTTTTTCTCAAAAATCGACATAGTATAGTAAGGCTTTTTTTCTCAAAAAACGACATAGTATAGTAAGGCTTTTTTTCTTAAAAAACGACATAGTATAGTAAGGCTTTTTTCCTTAAAAACGACATAGTATAGTAAGGCTTTTTTTTCTCAAAAAACGACATAGTATAGCAAGGCTTTTTTTTCTTAAAAAACGACATAGTATAGTAAGGCTTTTTTTTTTAAAAAAAACGACATAGTATAGTAAGGCTTTTTTTCTCAAAAAATGACATAGTATAGTAAGGCTTTTTTTCTCAAAAAAACGACATAGTATAGTAAGGCTTTTTTTCTCAAAAAAACGACATAGTATAGTAAGGCTTTTTTTCTCAAAAAACGACATAGTATAGTAAGGCTTTTTTTCTCAAAAAACGACATAGTATAGTAAGGCTTTTTTTCTCAAAAAACGACATAGTATAGTAAGGCTTTTTTTCTCAAAAAACGACATAGTATAGTAAGGCTTTTTTTCTCAAAAAACGACATAGTATAGCAAGAATTTTTTTTCTTAAAAAACGACATAGTATAGTAAGGCTTTTTTTTCTTAAAAAAAACGACATAGTATAGTAAGGCTTTTTTTCTCAAAAAACGACATACTATAGTAAGGCTTTTTTTCTCAAAAAAACGACATAGTATAGTAAGGCTTTTTTTCTCAAAAATCGACATAGTATAGTAAGGCTTTTTTTCTCAAAAAACGGCATAGTATAGTAAGGCTTTTCTTCTTAAAAAACGACATAGTATAGTAAGGCTTTTATCCTTAAAAAACGACATAGTATAGTAAGGTTTTTTTCTTAAAAAACGACATAGTATAGTAAGGCTTTTTTTCTCAAAAACGACATAGTATAGTAAGGCTTTTTTTCTCAAAAAACGACATAGTATAGTAAGGCTTTTTTCTCAAAAAACGACATAGTATAGTAAGGCTTTTTTTCTCAAAAAACGACATAGTATAGTAAGGCTTTTTTTCTCAAAAAGCGACATAGTATAGTAAGGCTTTTTTTCTCAAAAAACGACATAGTATAGTAAGGCTTTTTTTCTCAAAAAACGACATAGTATAGCAAGGCTTTTTTTTCTTAAAAAACGACATAGTATAGTAAGGCTTTTTTTTCTTAAAAAAACGACATAGTATAGTAAGGCTTTTTTTCTCAAAAAACGACATAGTATAGTAAGGCTTTTTTTTCTCAAAAAAACGACATAGTATAGTAAGGCTTTTTTTCTCAAAAACGACATAGTATAGTAAGGCTTTTTTTCTCAAAAAAACGACATATTATAGTAAGGCTTTTTTTCTCAAAAACGACATAGTATAGTAAGGCTTTTTTCTCAAAAATCGACATAGTATAGTAAGGCTTTTTTTCTCAAAAAACGACATAGTATAGTAAGGCTTTTTTTCTTAAAAAACGACATAGTATAGTAAGGCTTTTTTTTCTCAAAAAACGACATAGTATAGCAAGGCTTTTTTTTCTTAAAAAACGACATAGTATAGTAAGGCTTTTTTTTCTTAAAAAAAACGACATAGTATAGTAAGGCTTTTTTTCTCAAAAAACGACATAGTATAGTAAGGCTTTTTTTCTCAAAAAAACGACATAGTATAGTAAGGCTTTTTTTCTCAAAAAAACGACATAGTATAGTAAGGCTTTTTTTCTCAAAAAACGACATAGTATAGTAAGGCTTTTTTTCTCAAAAAACGACATAGTATAGTAAGGCTTTTTTTCTCAAAAAACGACATAGTATAGTAAGGCTTTTTTTCTCAAAAAACGACATAGTATAGTAAGGCTTCTTTTCTCAAAAAACGACATAGTATAGCAAGAATTTTTTTTCTTAAAAAACGACATAGTATAGTAAGGCTTTTTTTTCTTAAAAAAAACGACATAGAATAGTAAGGCTTTTTTTCTCAAAAAAACGACATAGTATAGTAAGGCTTTTTTTCTCAAAAATCGACATAGTATAGTAAGGCTTTTTTTCTCAAAAAACGGCATAGTATAGTAAGGCTTTTTTTCTCAAAAAACGACATAGTATAGTAAGGCTTTTTTCTCAAAAAACGACATAGTATAGTAAGGCTTTTTTTCTCAAAAAACGACATAGTATAGTAAGGCTTTTTTTCTCAAAAAACGACATAGTATAGTAAGGCTTTTTTTCTCAAAAAACGACATAGTATAGCAAGGCTTTTTTTTCTTAAAAAACGACATAGTATAGTAAGGCTTTTTTTTCTTAAAAAAACGACATAGTATAGTAAGGCTTTTTTTCTCAAAAAACGACATAGTATAGTAAGGCTTTTTTTTCTCAAAAAAACGACATAGTATAGTAAGGCTTTTTTTCTCAAAAATCGACATAGTATAGTGAGGCTTTTTTTTCAAAAAACGGCATAGTATAGTAAGGCTTTTTTCTCAAAAAACGGCATAGTATAGTAAGGCTTTTCTTCTTAAAAAACGACATAGTATAGTAAGGCTTTTTTCCTTAAAAAACGACATAGTATAGTAAGGTTTTTTTTCTTAAAAAACGACATAGTATAGTAAGGCTTTTTTTCTCAAAAACGACATAGTATAGTAAGGCTTTTTTTCTCAAAAAACGACATAGTATAGTAAGGCTTTTTTTCTCAAAAAACGACATAGTATAGTAAGGCTTTTTTTCTCAAAAAACGACATAGTATAGTAAGGCTTTTTTTCTCAAAAAACGACATAGTATACTAAGGCTTTTTTTCTCAAAAAACAACATAGTATAGCAAGGCTTTTTTTTCTTAAAAAACGACATAGTATAGTCAGGCTTTTTTTTCTTTAAAAAATGACATAGTATAGTAAGGCTTTTTTTCTCAAAAAACGACATAGTATAGTAAGGCTTTTTTTCTCAAAAAAACGACATAGTATAGTAAGGCTTTTTTTCTCAAAAATCGACATAGTATAGTAAGGCTTTTTTTCTCAAAAAACGGCATAGTATAGTAAGGCTTTTTTTCTCAAAAAACGACATAGTATAGTAAGGCTTTTTTTTCTCAAAAAATGACATAGTATAGTAAGGCTTTTTTTCTCAAAAAACGACATAGTATAGTAAGGCTTTTTTTCTCAAAAAACGACATAGTATAGTAAGGCTTTTTTTCTCAAAAAACGACATAGTATACTAAGGCTTTTTTTCTCAAAAAACAACATAGTATAGCAAGGCTTTTTTTTCTTAAAAAACGACATAGTATAGTCAGGCTTTTTTTTCTTTAAAAAATGACATAGTATAGTAAGGCTTTTTTTCTCAAAAAACGACATAGTATAGTAAGGCTTTTTTTCTCAAAAAAACGACATAGTATAGTAAGGCTTTTTTTCTCAAAAATCGACATAGTATAGTAAGGCTTTTTTTCTCAAAAAACGGCATAGTATAGTAAGGCTTTTTTTCTCAAAAAACGACATAGTATAGTAAGGCTTTTTTTTCTCAAAAAATGACATAGTATAGTAAGGCTTTTTTTCTCAAAAAACGACATAGTATAGTAAGGCTTTTCTTCTCAAAAAACGACATAGTATAGTAAGGCTTTTCTTCTCAAAAAACGACATAGTAAAGTGAGGCTTTTTTTCTAAAAAAACGACATAGTATAGTAAGGCTTTTCTTCTTAAAAAACGACATAGTATAGTAAGGCTTTTTTCCTTAAAAACGACATAGTATAGCAAGGCTTTTTTTCTTAAAAAACGACATAGTATAGCAAGGCTTTTTTTTCTTAAAAAAACGACATAGTATAGTAAGGCTTTTTTTCTCAAAAAACGACATAGTATAGTAAGGCTTTTTTTCTCAAAAAACGGCATAGTATAGTAAGGCTTTTTTTCTCAAAAAACGACATAGTATAGTAAGGCTTTTCTTCTTAAAAAACGACATAGTATAGTAAGGCTTTTTTCCTTAAAAAACGACATAGTATAGTAAGGTTTTTTTTCTTAAAAAACGACATAGTATAGTAAGGCTTTTTTTCCTCAAAAACGACATAGTATAGTAAGGCTTTTTTTCTCAAAAAATGACATAGTATAGTAAGGCTTTTTTCTCAAAAAACGACATAGTATAGTAAGGCTTTTTTTCTCAAAAAACGACATAGTATAGTAAGGCTTTTTTTCTCAAAAAACGACATAGTATAGTAAGGCTTTTTTTCTCAAAAAACGACATAGTATAGCAAGGCTTTTTTTTCTCAAAAAACGACATAGTGTAGTAAGGCTTTTCTTCTCAAAAAACGACATAGTGTAGTAAGGCTTTTCTTCTTAAAAAACGACATAGTATAGTAAGGCTTTTTTCCTTAAAAAACGACATAGTATAGTAAGGTTTTTTTTCTTAAAAAACGACATAGTATAGTAAGGCTTTTTTTCTCAAAAACGACATAGTATAGTAAGGCTTTTTTTCTCAAAAAACGACATAGTATAGTAAGGCTTTTTTTCTCAAAATTCGACATAGTATAGTAGGGCTTTTTTTCTCAAAAAACGGCATAGTATAGTAAGGCTTTTTTTCTCAAAAAACGACATAGTATAGTAAGGCTTTTTTTCTCAAAAAACGACATAGTATAGCAAGGCTTTTTTTTCTTAAAAAACGACATAGTATAGTAAGGCTTTTTTTCTTTAAAAAACGACATAGTATAGTAAGGCTTTTTTTCTCAAAAAACGACATAGTATAGTAAGGCTTTTTTTCTCAAAAAAAACGACATAGTATAGTAAGGCTTTTTTTCTCAAAAATCGACATAGTATAGTAAGGCTTTTTTTCTCAAAAAACGGCATAGTATAGTAAGGCTTTTTTTCTCAAAAAACGACATAGTATAGTAAGGCTTTTTTTTCTCAAAAAATGACATAGTATAGTAAGGCTTTTTTTCTCAAAAAACGACATAGTATAGTAAGGCTTTTCTTCTCAAAAAACGACATAGTATAGTAAGGCTTTTCTTCTCAAAAAACGACATAGTAAAGTGAGGCTTTTTTTCTAAAAAAACGACATAGTATAGTAAGGCTTTTCTTCTTAAAAAACGACATAGTATAGTAAGGCTTTTTTCCTTAAAAACGACATAGTATAGCAAGGCTTTTTTTCTTAAAAAACGACATAGTATAGCAAGGCTTTTTTTTCTTAAAAAAACGACATAGTATAGTAAGGCTTTTTTTCTCAAAAAACGACATAGTATAGTAAGGCTTTTTTTCTCAAAAAACGGCATAGTATAGTAAGGCTTTTTTTCTCAAAAAACGACATAGTATAGTAAGGCTTTTCTTCTTAAAAAACGACATAGTATAGTAAGGCTTTTTTCCTTAAAAAACGACATAGTATAGTAAGGTTTTTTTTCTTAAAAAACGACATAGTATAGTAAGGCTTTTTTTCCTCAAAAACGACATAGTATAGTAAGGCTTTTTTTCTCAAAAAACGACATAGTATAGTAAGGCTTTTTTCTCAAAAAACGACATAGTATAGTAAGGCTTTTTTTCTCAAAAAACGACATAGTATAGTAAGGCTTTTTTTCTCAAAAAACGACATAGTATAGTAAGGCTTTTTTTCTCAAAAAACGACATAGTATAGCAAGGCTTTTTTTTCTCAAAAAACGACATAGTGTAGTAAGGCTTTTCTTCTCAAAAAACGACATAGTGTAGTAAGGCTTTTCTTCTTAAAAAACGACATAGTATAGTAAGGCTTTTTTCCTTAAAAAACGACATAGTATAGTAAGGTTTTTTTTCTTAAAAAACGACATAGTATAGTAAGGCTTTTTTTCTCAAAAACGACATAGTATAGTAAGGCTTTTTTTCTCAAAAAACGACATAGTATAGTAAGGCTTTTTTTCTCAAAATTCGACATAGTATAGTAGGGCTTTTTTTCTCAAAAAACGGCATAGTATAGTAAGGCTTTTTTTCTCAAAAAACGACATAGTATAGTAAGGCTTTTTTTCTCAAAAAACGACATAGTATAGCAAGGCTTTTTTTTCTTAAAAAACGACATAGTATAGTAAGGCTTTTTTTCTTTAAAAAACGACATAGTATAGTAAGGCTTTTTTTCTCAAAAAACGACATAGTATAGTAAGGCTTTTTTTCTCAAAAAAACGACATAGTATAGTAAGGCTTTTTTTCTCAAAAATCGACATAGTATAGTAAGGCTTTTTTTCTCAAAAAACGGCATAGTATAGTAAGGCTTTTTTTCTCAAAAAACGACATAGTATAGTAAGGCTTTTTTTCTCAAAAAACGACATAGTATAGTAAGGCTTTTTTTCTCAAAAAATGACATAGTATAGTAAGGCTTTTTTTCTCAAAAAACGACATAGTATAGTAAGGCTTTTCTTCTCAAAAAACGACATAGTATAGTAAGGCTTTTCTTCTCAAAAAACGACATAATATAGTAAGGCTTTTTTTCTAAAAAAACGACATAGTATAGGAAGGCTTTTCTTCTTAAAAAACGACATAGTATAGTAAGGCTTTTTTCCTTAAAAACGACATAGTATAGTAAGGCTTTTTTTTCTTAAAAAACGACATAGTATAGTAAGGCTTTTTTTTCTCAAAACCCGACATAGTATAGCAAGGCTTTTTTTTCTTAAAAAAACGACATAGTATAGTAAGGCTTTTTTTCTCAAAAAACGACATAGTATAGTAAGGCTTTTTTTCTCAAAAAAACGACATAGTATAGTAAGGCTTTTTTTCTCAAAAATCGACATAGTATAGTGAGGCTTTTTTTCTCAAAAAACGGCATAGTATAGTAAGGCTTTTTTCTCAAAAAACTGCATAGTATAGTAAGGCTTTTCTTCTTAAAAAACGACATAGTATAGTAAGGCTTTTTTCCTTAAAAAACGACATAGTATTGTAAGGCTTTTTTTCTCAAAAAACGACATAGTATAGCAAGGCTTTTTTTTCTTAAAAAACGACATAGTATAGTAAGGCTTTTTTTCTTTAAAAAACGACATAGTATAGTAAGGCTTTTTTTCTCAAAAAACGACATAGTATAGTAAGGCTTTTTTTCTCAAAAAAACGACATAGTATAGTAAGGCTTTTTTTCTCAAAAATCGACATAGTATAGTAAGGCTTTTTTTCTCAAAAAACGGCATAGTATAGTAAGGCTTTTTTTCTCAAAAAACGACATAGTATAGTAAGGCTTTTTTTCTCAAAAAACGACATAGTATAGTAAGGCTTTTTTTCTCAAAAAATGACATAGTATAGTAAGGCTTTTTTTCTCAAAAAACGACATAGTATAGTAAGGCTTTTCTTCTCAAAAAACGACATAGTATAGTAAGGCTTTTCTTCTCAAAAAACGACATAATATAGTAAGGCTTTTTTTCTAAAAAAACGACATAGTATAGGAAGGCTTTTCTTCTTAAAAAACGACATAGTATAGTAAGGCTTTTTTCCTTAAAAACGACATAGTATAGTAAGGCTTTTTTTTCTTAAAAAACGACATAGTATAGTAAGGCTTTTTTTTCTCAAAACCCGACATAGTATAGCAAGGCTTTTTTTCTTAAAAAACGACATAGTATAGCAAGGCTTTTTTTTCTTAAAAAACGACATAGTATAGTAAGGCTTTTTTTCTTTAAAAAACGACATAGTATAGTAAGGCTTTTTTTCTCAAAAAACGACATAGTATAGTAAGGCTTTTTTTCTCAAAAAAACGACATAGTATAGTAAGGCTTTTTTTCTCAAAAATCGACATAGTATAGTAAGGCTTTTTTTCTCAAAAAACGGCATAGTATAGTAAGGCTTTTTTTCTCAAAAAACGACATAGTATAGTAAGGCTTTTTTTCTCAAAAAACGACATAGTATAGTAAGGCTTTTTTTCTCAAAAAATGACATAGTATAGTAAGGCTTTTTTTCTCAAAAAACGACATAGTATAGTAAGGCTTTTTTTCTCAAAAAACGACATAGTATAGTAAGGCTTTTCTTCTTAAAAAACGACATAGTATAGTAAGGCTTTTTTCCTTAAAAAACGACATAGTATAGTAAGGTTTTTTTTCTTAAAAAACGACATAGTATAGTAAGGCTTTTTTTCCTCAAAAACGACATAGTATAGTAAGGCTTTTTTTCTCAAAAAACGACATAGTATAGTAAGGCTTTTTTCTCAAAAAACGACATAGTATAGTAAGGCTTTTTTTCTCAAAAAACGACATAGTATAGTAAGGCTTTTCTTCTTAAAAAACGACATAGTATAGTAAGGCTTTTTTCCTTAAAAAACGACATAGTATAGTAAGGTTTTTTTTCTTAAAAAACGACATAGTATAGTAAGGCTTTATTTCCTCAAAAAACGACATATTATAGTAAGGCTTTTTTTCTCAAAAAACGACATAGTATAGTAAGGCTTTTTTCTCAAAAAACGACATAGTATAGTAAGGCTTTTTTTCTCAAAAAACGACATAGTATAGTAAGGCTTTTTTTCTCAAAAAACGACATAGTATAGTAAGGCTTTTTTTCTCAAAAAACGACATAGTATAGCAAGGCTTTTTTTTCTCAAAAAACGACATAGTATAGTAAGGCTTTTCTTCTCAAAAAACGACATAGTGTAGTAAGGCTTTTCTTCTTAAAAAACGACATAGTATAGTAAGGCTTTTTTCCTTAAAAAACGACATAGTATAGTAAGGTTTTTTTTCTTAAAAAACGACATAGTATAGTAAGGCTTTTTTTCTCAAAAACGACATAGTATAGTAAGGCTTTTTTTCTCAAAAAACGACATAGTATAGTAAGGCTTTTTTTCTCAAAATTCGACATAGTATAGTAGGGCTTTTTTTCTCAAAAAACGGCATAGTATAGTAAGGCTTTTTTTCTCAAAAAACGACATAGTATAGTAAGGCTTTTTTTCTCAAAAAACGACATAGTATATCAAGGCTTTTTTTTCTTAAAAAACGACATAGTATAGTAAGGCTTTTTTTCTTTAAAAAACGACATAGTATAGTAAGGCTTTTTTTCTCAAAAAACGACATAGTATAGTAAGGCTTTTTTTCTCAAAAAAACGACATAGTATAGTAAGGCTTTTTTTCTCAAAAATCGACATAGTATAGTAAGGCTTTTTTTCTCAAAAAACGGCATAGTATAGTAAGGCTTTTTTTCTCAAAAAACGACATAGTATAGTAAGGCTTTTTTTCTAAAAAAAACGACATAGTATAGTAAGGCTTTTTTTCTCAAAAAAGGACATAGTATAGTAAGGCTTTTTTTCTCAAAAAACGACATAGTATAGTAAGGCTTTTTTCTCAAAAAACGACATAGTATAGTAAGGCTTTTTTTCTCAAAAAACGACATAGTATAGCAAGGCTTTTTTTTCTTAAAAAACGACATAGTATAGTAAGGCTTTTTTTTCTTTAAAAAACGACATAGTAAAGCAAGGCTTTTTTCTTAAAAAACGACATAGTATAGTAAGGCTTTTTTTTCTTCAAAAAACGACATAGTATAGTAAGGCTTTTTTCTTAAAAAACGATGTAGTATAGTAAGGCTTTTTAAAGAAAAAAAAAGACCATGTATAGTAAGGCTTTTTTAAAGAAAAAAGACCATGTATAGTAAGGCTTTTTTAAAGAACTATACATGGTCTTTTTTTAAAGACCATGTACAGTAAGGCTTTTTTAAAGAAAAAAAGACCATGTAATGTCCACCAGAGGACGCTATACCACAAAGTAAATTCTTGCAAGGTAACCTAAAATAGATATTTACACCTTACAAAGTTTCAAAATTCACAAAATTCAATGGCCATTTTGGCCCTTTATTTCGTCATGTTTTTGTTTGCCCAGAAACCCCGATTACATACATTGGAAGGTTTCCAGGTGCTCCCTGACCTGAAATCGTTTTGAGTCCGTCTCGGAATCCCCACGACAATGCTCAACGTTTCAGGACTTTTTTTTCCCCTAACACAGCTAAAAAAGGAAAAATGTCCATCATTTAAAAAAAATAGAGTAAATTATATACCTTTGAGTCACTCTTCCAGTCTCTGCAGGGCGGTCGCAATCTTTCTTCACGGGAAAATGCGCTTGTTCCCTAGAGCAGTTGGTAAGCATCCAGGAAGTCGGCGGAGAAGACGCCCTCTGCGGCCGACGCGCTCAGGTCCAACCAGTCCATCCCCTGGACGTCGGCCAGGTCCACCTCCATGCCGGCCAGGGGGGAAGGGAGTTCCTCGGACGGCACGTGGGCCACCTGGACGCGGGGGGGCGGACGGGACAGGGCCGTGTTGACGGGCAGGAGGGTGACGCTGGGCGTGACTGCCACGCGTTTGTTGTCCATGGGAGGGTTGCCTTTTAGGAAAGGGGGCATCTCTGCACAAAAAAATTGAAAAATATGAGTCATCTGTTTTTTTACGTTGAATTACAATGCCATGCGGGTTTCATTGTTACCGCCGCTTTCAATGAGGATGTCAAAGAGGTCGTCCATCTGCTGGCTCGCTGCGTACAAGCCCTGGAGGAAACATAGAACCCGATGTTTTCACAGCGGGAATGTGGTTGACTAACGAGATTTCCCACAAACGCACACGCTGATGGTAATAAGATGTCCAATTTGTTTGAAATGAGGAGCTGAGATTGAAAGATCGTCCAGTGCATTTGGAATATCGGTCTACAGATGTTGCCCCACCAATTGGGACATTTCAGTAGTCATTCAAGACATTTTTTTAGGGCAAGTGACTAGTTTTGGTCATTAAAAAAAGCATTGACAGTAATAATGATTGTATTCATTTTTAACATTCTTATCATTGTATTTTAGGATTAGCATAAATAACAGTAAAAATTAATACAATGATTATGTAAAAAGATTTGTGTATCAAATAAAACCCTTTTTGCACGAAAAAAAGATTTTTCTTAACCCCTAACGCTACACGACAACTCAATCCATGAAGGAGTTAAATGCTACAAAGCCAAACCAGAAACGTATTCTGACCTGAATGGTAGGATGCATGCGGGTGTGTTTCACCGCGTCTTCGTAGGGAGGAGGTTCTCGGAGGTTTTTACAATTCAGCGCTGGCGGCATGAAATCTGGAGGACAGCCACGGCAGATGCTCTAGTGGAGACAAACAGGAATAGAAAGATTAAGACAAACGTGCAGGATTTGCAGTAAAAATATAATAGTTACAGTCTACTTAAAGGTCAAAGTTGCTGCTCTTAATCAGGGGTGTCTAAACTTTTTTCTCTGTGGCCCAAGTCAGATCAGAAAGTAAAAAAATGATCGTGTTATAATTTTTTTTTAAAGTATGAAGTTATTGGCTTATAGACATCCATTCCATTTTGACTGGCTTTTTGGTATTACGGCTGATTAACTCCATTCATTAAATGTGGACTTATTGTTACCTGTAACTCCCGAATGGTCCAGTAGAAGGAGCCATGCGTTGGTCATTCATTTACAACTTTTTACCTTGCTCTGAGGTGTCGAGTCATCAATTTTTGCCAGCTGTGGCGCGAGGGCGTGTCGAGGAAGTCGCGTGGTGGAGCCGGGAGGCTCGCGTTTGACCTGGTCTTCCTCCAAGGGGGGCGAGCCAGGAACCTGGCTGGGCGAGGAGGACTCTCCCAGCTGGTGGTGACTCCTTTTCTCTACCTCCAGTTGCAACTTGAGCTCTTCCACCAACTTCTGCTCTCGCTCCAGCCTTCGCTTCAGTTCCTCGATCTGAAGCTCCTTCTCACGCAGGCGACGGTCCTTCTCGTGGGCCCCCGGCGTAGCGGGAGCGCTCTCTTCGCCGGACGCCTTGGGGGACGCCGGGGTCGGCTTTTCGGGAGATTTCATCTCCGCGTCGGGGAGGCTCTCGTGGTACGACTTGAGCCGCTCGATCAGATCCGTTTTAGTTCCGGAGACGGGGAGCGAGCGCAGTTTGAGCGCCACCTTCAGCTCGGCCACCTGGAAGCACACGACTGTGTCACTGACAGGAAATTGTGCATTAAATGGGGACTTTTGTTGGCATGTTTTGGGGCGGAATTGATTTGAAAAATCAAATAAGAATTAGTCATTCACATTTCATATCACATATCTTCACAAGGGTGCCTGGAGCCTTTCATGAAATCACTATTATTATTTACCATGATATGGTGGAAGGTCTATAATGAAACCAGGAAATTGGAATTTTGTCATACTTTCTAGATTATAAATATAATAAATTCTGCCTAGCAACAACAGGCTGGACCAAATGTATTGCCTGTAAAAAGAAGAAAAAAAGCCTTACTATACATGGTCTTTTTTAAGAAAAAAAGACCATGTATAGTAAGGCTTTTTTAAGAAAAAAAGACCATGTCTAGTAAGGCTTTTTTAAAGAAAAAAAGACCATGCATAGTAAGGCTTTTTAGACAAAAAGACCATGTATAGTAAGGCTTTTTTTTTTTAAAAAAAGACCATGTATAGTAAAGCTTTAAAAAAAACATGTATAGTAAGGTTTTTTTTTACAGAAAAAAAAGACCATGTATAGTAAGGTTTTTTTTAACAGAAAAAAAGACCATGTATAGTAAGGCTTTTTTAAGCAAAAAACACCATGTATAGTCAGGCTTTTTTTTAAAAAACGACCATGTATAGTAAGGCTTTTTTTTTTTTTTAAAGACCATGTATAGTAAGGCTTTTAAAAAAATAAATAAAAAAAGACCATGTATAGTAAGGCTTTTTTAGAGAAAAAAAGACCATGTATAGTAAGGCTTTTTTTAAAAGAAAAAAAGACCATGTATAGTAAGGCTTTTTTTCTATTAAAAAGCTTTTTTTTAGGTTTTTTGTACAGTTAAATATTAAGCTCATTTGTGATTTGACGTAAAGATCCATTCTTCATGGTAAAGAATTTCATCCAAAATAAATCATCACCTTCATTTCATCCAGGTTGAGCGGCAACTGATCGGGTTTGCAGTTTTCCTTTGGGACCTTGCAGTTGTTTGGAAATTGCCCTTTTAAACTGTCCAAATGAGAAGAGAAAGGAAAAGGGAGTCAACTCGGCCTTGGTTTTTCACCACCGCTAAGGAAGGCAAGGGCGGTGGAACCAAAACGCAGTGAAACACGGGGATACAAAAAAAAATCCTTTCCGGACTTCCTCCAAATTGAAATCCAATTCGACTTACTTAAGCGCCGCCTGGTGGCCGAGGATCTGCAGCTGTAAAAAGTGCTGCTGCTGCTGCAGAATGCGCATGTAGGCGGCATCCATGCACGCCGCCGCCGCCACGGGCTCCGGTGAAGACTTTTGCTCGTGTTTGTGCTGGTCCGGGGGAATGTACTGGTGATATTTGAGCTTGCGGATCCTCGGCTTGGCCTCTCGGCTCTTTTTGCCGCTGCGGCTTTTCTCGCCTGTCGGTTTTGGCGACGTCTGCTGCTGTAACACACGTGCACACACACACATAAACACACAAAACAGACATTAGGGTGAAGGCTTTAGGAAAGACGGTTGATGAAAATGTCTGGATGAAGAAATAGGAAATTTGACCTTCATTGTTTTAACACCTGCATTAGGGCCTGTTTTAACAGAGGTGGTTGGCGTGTCCGCCTCACAGTCCTGAGGTCCGGGGTTCGAACTCCCGGAGTTTAAGCGGAAGGTTGGAAGACGGAAATGTTTTTCTATTCTGGTGCAAATTGATTTGATCCAGACTTTCGTGCAATGTGTATCATCAACAATTAGGTACCGTAATTACTCGAATATAACACGCAGGTTTTTGCAAAATAATTAATTCCAATAGTTGGGGGTGCGTGTTATAATCAAAAACAAATTTTATTTTTTTTTTTTTTTTTTTTTTTTTTTTTGTGTGTCTTGTTACATGGCCCTTAGCCTGGTGCTTTTTCTTGCCAAATAAATTGAATTGAAATTGAATTGAATAAAATAAATTACAAATTTTCGATCGAAAAAAGCATTGTCAAACTCACTTTGACGCATGGATTTTACGTCATCTCGTAGAGCCGACGCACGGATTTTACGTCATCTCGTGAAGCCGAGACCACCACTGCCCCCCTCTAGCCTCGTACCCGTCTCAGTTCACCCTCTCTCAGTTCAGTGTTATAATCAATAACTAAAATAAATTACAAATTTTCGATCGAAAAAAGCATTGTCAAACTCACTTTGACGCACGGATTTTACGTCATCTCGTAAAGCCAATCGGATGATGTGTTGTGGGAGGAAGAGGAAGTGGATGAAGGAAGCGTGGACGTTGATAGGATTCTCAACGAAGAGATGTATGAGAGGACAGACAAAGAGAGAGAGGAACTTTTCATTTGAAGGATTCTAATGAATAAATTTGTTTGAACAAAACAATCGTGAAACGAAGAAAAAAAGGTAAGATTTCTGATTTTCGTCAGCGGGAAATTTTAGGTGCGCACTATATTCGAGTACTGCGTTTTTCCAGATTTTTTTGGCCCAAAGTTATACCTGCGTGTTATTTTCGAGTGCGCGTTATATTCGAGTAATTACGGTATGTTTTTATATTCCTTCATGCTATCTAGGCTTTATTTTTGTAACTCAGTGTTCCTCAAAATGGATGTGGATGTTTTTATTGGACTTTTTGGCTGTTTATAGGGCATTTTACCCATTAAAAAACATATCGCTGGCTATTTTTTGCAATTCTAAAATGAGTCTTACCTTTGTAAGCACGGCGGTGATTGGCTGAGATGAAGTGGTGGGGGATGAGCAGTCGGGGGAGGATTGGCACGATGGTTGGGGGGGCTCCTTAATAAAGGACACACATCAGAGTGTACAAAGTAGTTACTAATAGTTAGTTAGATTTAATTGGATTGGATTGGATAACTTTATTCGGGAAATTTCATTGTCGCAATAGCAAGAGGGTGAGGATGCAGAAATAGGAAAGGCATTTTAGACATAAATAGATAGGTAATAAGTAAGTTAATAAATAAATATATAAATAAGCGTGTTGCTGAAATACACACATACATATACGCATATACACACATACATACACATATATACACACACACATATATACACATACATATATGTATATATACATATATATACACATATATACACATATATATACATATATACATATATACATACACACATACATATATATATATATATATATATATATATATATATATACACACACACATACATACACTAAGAATATGCAATTAATGCAAAAAGCGCTCACATCTGCCTAGATCAGGGGTCTCGAACTCAATTTACCTGGGGGCCGCTAGAGGCCGAGTCTGGGTGAGACTGGGCCGCATCAGGATTTCCACAAGAAAAGCACTGATAAAACTTTCCAACGTTATCAAATATCTTTATTTTTTAACAAAAAATAATGAATTAAATAAATTAACTTAAAGATGAATAAAAAATAAATTAATCAGTAATATAAAACCAAATAATACTAATGAGCATACAGTAGATATACACTGGCTGGCTAAGTAGAGAAAATGAATTATTTTTATTCCGTTTCAAATGTCTGTATTAACAGCTCTTTAACCTTTAACTTTCTGAACTTGAATGGAACATTGAACATGAAATATTCTGAACACGGCTTCTTTTGCCTACTCCTTGCTGCTAGAGACCTGGCAGCGCTTCTTCTCACATAGTCACATTTGGCTTGAGGGAGGAAGCAGTGGAGACCCTCAGTAGAGCTTGAAGATGCTCATCAGTAAGTCTGGACCTGTACTTGGACTTATTGAAGTTCAAGGTGGAGAAGAGCTTCTCACACAAGTATGTGCTCCCAAAAAGGCACATGGTCCGCTTGAACCTTCGGGAAAGTTCAGGGAAGCTGGGGGTCAACTCTCTCAAAAATTGCCCAAGCTTGTCTGCTTCTCCACTCACCTCCCTGAACTTGGCTTTGAGTGCAGAGTTGCACTGCAGGTCAATGAGCTCCATTTGAAGCTCAGGAGGGGCATCTTGCACATCAAAGGAGAAGGGGTCCGCAAAAATTTGAAATGTGGCTTTGTGTGTCTTGAAGTCTGCAAATCTGTGATCAAATTCCTCCTGTAGCTTCGAAATGGCCTCAACATACTTCTCACCACTGAATGGTGTGCCTGCATCCACGAGAGCCTTGCATGCTGGGAAATGGCAAAGGTTTGTCTGAGAGAGCTTGGCTTTCCATAACACAAGTTTAGTGCAGAATGCTCTCACGTTGTCATAGGCAGCACTGACAAGTTGCCCCTGGCCTTGTAGCTTCTTGTTCAGTACATTAAGCTCATGTGTGATATCAACAAGAAAAGCCAAGTCCATGAGCCATTTGGGATCACTTAGCACAGGATCAATCAACTCACAAACGGCGTAGCTAGCTTTGACTGCTGCATTACTGTCTTTGGTAGCCTTCTTGAAGAGATCCTGTTGCCTCAGAAGACGTGTTTTAAGACTGGCAACCTGGTTGGCTCTCTCATCTCCCTGGTATTTTTCGTACTCCTCAGCATGTCTCATAGAACAATTACGTTTCAAATTGTATTCCTTGTGCACCGCAACTTTTTCAGTGTAAATGAGACACGTCGGGGTGCCCCTGTGTTCAACAAAGAAATATTGCACTCCCCACTTTTCTTGAAACTGTCTGTGCTCATCACCGACCTTTCTCTTCACGGCAGGCTTTGAAAGAGACATCTCTGGGGCTCTGTAATATGTTTTTCCACTTGGAATGAGTCTCGGGTTGATCTTTCACATTCAGTCGCGCGGGTTTGTGGCGCATGTGCACTTTCGCTCTCCGTTTCAATCGCGGAGATGGCTACAGACACTGACACAGGCTGGATCACGGATCATAGCGCCTCATTCAGTTCTATGCTGAGAGCAGCGGAGGAGTGTGCGCGCCGAGCGGAGTGATCGGCCTCACGGCTTCTCCTCCGCCCAGCTGATTGGAGGAATGAATGAGTGAGTGAGCGAGGCACTGGACAGCCCGGCCGATGTCCCGCCCTCCAGAGCCGTATACCTCACCGTGATTGGTTCATTCAGCTCCGAACCAAAGTTCCCTCTAATTTTTTGTTGGTCTGAGCAGAAAGACAACCTCCCTGAGCGCACTGAGTACCAGTGTGAGCGACATCATCGGTACTCGGATGATTCGCCTAAAGACGTTTCGCCGACGGACGTTTGACAGACGGGCAGGTCGCCGAATGGACCTTCCACCGAACGTTCATTCGGCCGAACGGAGGTTTCGCCGAAACGGGATTCGAACGCTCGCCCCGCCGGATCGTGTGTGTACAAGTTTTTCAACCTCGGCCCGCGGGCCATATACGGCCCGTTAGGATTTTTAATCCGGCCCGCCGCCGGTGTTGTCCAAATTATAGTAAAAATCAATGTTCGTCTACCATCAATGGCAGTCCGGGAATAAGCACTCTTGGGCAGGCAGATGTAGCAGAACCGAGCCGTAAAATGACAGCAATCGGGTCAAATCCATCCTAAAACAGCATTTAATGATTAAATACAAATACTGGATGATATCGCGATGGAGGCAAAAAAACGTCTATAAACATCCATTCGCCAAACGGCTCAAAATGCTCTCAAATTCGGTCAAATCCAGCTGAAAACAGCGTTTAATGATTAAATACAAATACTAGTATTTGTATTTAATCATTAAACTAACAAATACTAGTACGACCTGTCCGTCTGTCAAACGTCCGTCGGCGAAACGTCTTTAGGCGAATCATCCGGTCACGACATCATCATTGCTCGCTATCGGCACACCAGTATCACACTTGCCACAAGCAGGTGCATGTCAATGTTCCCTCTAATTTTTCATGTAAAACATGCTGTAAAACAAGAAAAACATGAGTGGACAGAGCTACTGCCACTGGCTGCCACTTAAACGGCGCCATCATGGGGAAAGGGGTAAAAAAAAAAAAATAAAAAAAAAAAAATTAAAAAATTTTTTTTCCGATCTTTCATATTAAGACGGGGGCCGCAAATTATCGTCCCGCGGGCCGCAGTTGGCCTGCGGGCCGCAAGTTTGAGACCCCTGGCCTAGATTGAAGCGGCAATTGGCGTCTAATCCATTTTGACTGGGAGATAAAAAGCCAGTTGAGTCACCGAAAGGGTTCAAATGGCCTCACCTGCACAGGAGAGCCGGAAGAGCGAACAGACGCGGCCTCGGTCGGCGTCGGCGGGGTCGAGCCGATGCCGGGAGACGTCTGGAGAGCGCCATCGGGCGATAAAGCGTCGCTCTTGTCGTCGCTGAAAGTGTAAACATCCACCATGTCGCTGGGGTCTGGACTATCGCCTGGAGGAAAAACAAAATAATATTGCTATAACAACAGTCAAGATTTAGCATCTAGTCAAAATTGGGGCTGATCCGTTTCTTTTTTTTGTTATGACCAGGCGCACAAGGGCTTTATAAAAAAACTAAAGTTGGGAAAAGTAAATAACAATAACGATAAGAAATAGGAAGGAATGTCTACTGTGCATCTATTTTGGTAGGACTGCAACAAAAGGTCAAAACAGTTGAAGCACTATTTTCATTGCTGGCCAATGAAATAATGTGTGAAAAATGCATTTGTATTTGACAAGCCAAGAAAAGTCATCTTTTTATTTTACTGCTTCAACATCCTGTTGAAGTAATTCAAAGTATAGCTCGAATACAGTTTGATTTATTTATTAAAGGGACAGTACGTATTAAAGTTAGAACTGATGAAATTCTATTCAAATAAGAGTAGCATTACTTTTAGATAATATCACACATGGTAAAGTAAACGGCCCGTCGACTGTGTGCTTAGTCGCCGGCCCCACGGCTCCGGGGTCGAGGGTTCGATCCCCGCCGGCTTTGCATGTGCTCCCCAGGCTTGTGTGGTTTTTTTCCGGGTACTCCGGTTTCCTCCCACATCCCAAAAACATGCAGGGGAGGATGGATGTGGCCCTGGCCGATACACAAAGTGAGCCAATTTGGTAGTTTTGACAGTAATAGCATCTACCGTCTCGGTCCTCGTTGACGTCGCTGTCCACAGACAGGATTTTCTTCTCCAATAGCTCCATGGGTCCAGGTCTGCAGGCTAACTTTTGATGGAGCTCTTCGGCCAGCCGAGCCCTCTTCAGCTTCGTCCGAGCTGCCTGCAGGGAAGCGTCGCCCTTGCTCTCTGCGGCAAGGAGGAAGTCGGTGAAGGAACCCCAAAAAATAAATAAATAAATCCTCTTTTCTCACCTTTCAGAATGCGGACCAACTCGGAGCGAGCGGGTCTGCGGCAGAGCTTGTGCTTCAGGAAGTTCCCGGTCTAAAAAAAAAAGAAAAAAGAAATGGGGAAAGTCAGAGGAGATGCTTTGCAAAGGGAGTACAGATAGAAAGCGGTGTATTTACCGTGTGCCGATGGCAAGCCATGTCTTTTACCCTGGCTCTCTCCAGACTGCGAATCCTCTCGTGCAAGGCAGTGGGGGCTTTTAGAGCTGAAAAGGAACAGAATCATTCAAACCAACCTTTTTTCTTTTTTCTTTTTTTTCATGACATGTATACAAACAGTTCAATCTCTGGAGTTCCTGCCCACGCCGCCAAAGTCAAATGAAACAATTAATGGGATTTCTCAAGTGTAAAGCTCATAAAAGAATATCACGAATTGAAATTTTTTCGTTAGCCATCGAGCATTGTGGGCGCTCTCTGCGTGTTTTGCAATGTAATGGTCACACTACAGTATTCACAATGGATGTGCAAACTATTTTCCTCTGAGGGCCGACTTCAGAAAAATCAAAAGAGGCAACTTGGCATCCTTAAACTTTTGTAAACAGAGGATTGGAATCAGATAAAAAAAAAATAGATCTAAAAAAAATTTAAAAAAATAGAAAATGCATTCATTTTTAGATGTCCACTCATCGGCTGATACTGACGCCATAGACGTCCAATCCATGATGACTGCTTTTTCTGGGTACTATTCTGCTTTTAGCCCACATTCCAAAAACAAGCGTGGGAGATTTATTGAACAGTGTCACAACCAATTCATGGTTTGCCGGGAATGTCTCCAGCACCCCTGCGACCCTAGTGAGAATCAGCAGCTCAGCAGAATGAATGAATGTGGTCATTTTACGCACATATCAACCCCAGCCATGACTGCGCACATAATCACTTCCAGTAGGATCGACATCATTTGATTTAACGCTGCACGCACGTGGAGGAAACCAAAAGAGTCATCGCAAAAATCAGAGCGGACGGACGGATAGCTTTGGTGGAGAGCGACGTGGAATGGAGTGGCCTGCTGGAGGTTTTGAGGCCAATCCCAAAAGGTCAGCGACCTCCAGCAAAGGCCCCGCCTCTGAGTCACGAAGCAATGCGGAGCCAGGGAGGAGCTCGCTAAGGGCGCCGGGGACTTTTACACATTACTCTGCATTAGGCAGCAAATAAAAGAACTTATCATCACAATTCCCTTAAGAGGTTCCTCAAATGTTTTGGACCAACAACAAAAAACATTAGTTTATCTTATTATGCATTATTTCTCCATTTAAGATCACCCCTGGTCACCCACACTTACTTCTTGACCGGAACCCAGAATTGAACCCAATTGAGTCTAAAAATACAAAGAAAAAAAATCAAGTGCGTACTCACGGGGCATGACGCCTTCATCCCGACTTCGTCGCTGCTGCCGGCACAGCTGAAGGCCTGCCAGGTTGCCCAGAAAAAGAAGCAAGTTGGACTATTACAGCGGGAAAAGGCGTCAGAGTGGCTAAACTGGACATCTCACGGCCAACTTTGCCCGCTGTCGTGTTTTGTAATAAACACCAAAAGGTTACGGTATAATTCACATCCTGTATTCGGCCGTAGTGGAAGCAGGGGGGTTTAAAACCGCACGTGGCTCTTGAGTAGCGATGGCGTCCAACAGGGCGCCTTGGCCAAAGTCAACACGGGAATAGAACAGAATCCAAACGACGGCGTGAGATTGTTAATGGGCAAAGCTGCCGGCAGACAGTGCGCCATGTGAGTCACGTCTAGTTCACTTCATTAAACGAGCGTTTGAACCCAAGGTGAGTCGTAACGCGCTAGATTTACTCCGTTACATTAAGATTAGATTAACCTTTACTCATCCTGTATTCGTGAAAATCCGTTTGTAGCAGTAGCAAGCACAGACACAGGAAAAGACAATGTAGACCTAGATAAAACTGGAACCACACATAGGAAGCCCACACACGGTTGGGACCTTCTGCAGACTGAAAATATGCAGAATCACTCTTTCAAGTTTATCTGCACAGTCCCTCAGTAGTCTGGAGCGGAAGAATCAACAGTAACAGAGTACAACACTCCCGATACTCCCTTTACGGCCTGGTAAGCGCCGACAGCACTTCCGTCTTATCGGGGAGGGATCTCACTTTCCCCATAGTAATAGATGGAATGATTGGTCGCTTCTAATGGCACTTTTGTTCCAGCGGCATCGAGGTGTTGCTCTTTCTGCTGCGTATTGTTCACAGCTGATCCCATGCGATGTTTAACATGTCATACTCTTACGTAGTAGTAGAAAGAAATGCATATTATTCCACTTCTTCGGATGACGTCTCCACCATCCGGACCAAATTCCGCATGCTTCATTCGTGAAGAACGATGACGTTTGGCCAATACATCTAACAAGTGTCTCACAGGAAGTCAATCCTCCCCACACACCACAAGGCAGACCTGCGCAGGCCTCCTGGGAAAAGCGTTGAGCGGACCCTTCTGACTCAAGCGAGCAAAAATAAACGGGGCAGCTGTGAGAACGAGGCCTGGGAACCGTGACATGTTGGGGGTAGTAGCTTAAGGGGCGCGCGACCCGCTCTTGGTAAGCAAACCCGGAGATTGGATTGGGAAAATCGGCTTTCGAGTCACTCTGACCTGGATAGAAATTGAATATTTCATATTAGGGGACAGGATCCGATCCCCAGGTGCTGAACCCTGGCTAACCCTACCCCCCGCCAGTCACGTCAGCCGCCTCGGAGGTGGCCTCCGTGACATCAACTCGAATTTACCGCCGTTTGATTCCCATTTGATTTGATTCCTCGAGAAACGGAACAAAGCGTTTGCCGCCAACGCTTCTTGGGTCGAAGACGAGTACGCTGCGTGACGGTGATTTATCTCCGCGTTATTGCTAATAAATAACCAAAGACGGCTTCTGACTTTAGCAAAAGGTACAGGCCCTCGCATGGGATGGAGTCAGTTTGTGTTATCGCAAACAGAAATTGCGTGAACGTCCGCCAGTTGGCGTTTGTTTTGGCACGCGGATTGCGGAAAATTTCAGGGCAATTAGGGTCTGTTAAAGCGGCACAGTGGAATAGAGGTGTAAATGTCTGCCTCGCAGATTGGACCAGCGGGTCTAGATGTTTTCCGGTTAAAAATAATACTTAACTCTCCAAGCATAACCGCGAAAAACATATTTTAGACCCCCAAGTACCACATAGTGACCGAAATAAAATGACTTCCTTGACAGTTCATCAAAAGTGAGGCTAAAAAATAAAATGAATATTAGTTTAAGCCACCGCCACATGACGCAAAGTTTAAACTAGGGTTGTCCAAACTACGGCTCAGGGGGCAAATCATGAAAACATCACGGAAAAAGTCCCCCATAAGAAGCCTCAATTGAGCCTACATTCTTTTGCACTTTTCATCTTTAACGCTAGATGGTGCTAGTCACTTAAGCAGCGCCTCTTTGAAAACCTGACATGTTGAAATCTTTGCACGAAACTGTAGAATTTTCGGTATTTTATATAAAATACGTTGAATTACTTGCCTAAACGTATTCGCAATTAACTCAATTTGACATTCAAACTGGATTGGTCGCCTATCCCCGACAAGGACACCCAATTAGTGAATAGTTCAGTAGGTAATACATTTTAAAAGACCTTTTTACAGTTTGGATTTTTTTTTAAGCTAGTCAAACATTTAATGACTTTACATTAGAGATCTAAACTGGAAATATATTCCAATTCAACATATTGTTCATTTCAAATTGAAATTATTTAGTAGTGTGGAGGAAAAAAATCAATTTCTGTTCTGATATGATAATGATTATCAGTAATGTTGCATCAATCTAAATAGACGTTCAATGATGTCTTATCTCCAGCCACAAAAGTGACAATGACGTTGGAGGTGAGTCAATACAAAAGAGTTTTTGGTTTGCCATGTCACTTCCTGGCGAGCCTGTTGACACACTACCCCCACTCATCCTCCCCCCCAAAAAAACAGCAAACATTCCCTATTGTCATCACAAATAGATAAATAACAGGACGTACCCGATTTGAATTTGCTGGCGATGATGGAGGGGGACTCCACGTGGAGGCATGCCATCATGGAGGGTGGTGTGCTGGGGGGCCACTTTTGGACTCCCATGGAGTACGGCAGCGGCGGCGGTGGTGGTGGTGGTGGTGGTGGCGGCAGCGGCCGTCAAGGATAGCCCAGACTCAGATGTGAGCCTGGGACGGCCGGGGCTGGCGGCGACCCCTCCTCTATGGCTCAGCTGAGAAAGTGTGTTCACAAGAGTGTGTGTTAAGATCAGTAGGAGGGATCACAGTCTTGCTAGTGTTAACCCTCTCAAGCCTAACATTGGGGCTAAATGTTGACATTAGTAGTACTCCTTTTTAAAATTGTATTTTATAAATATACATGTGTAATTCTTTACAAATATTAATAGAAGATAAAGTAATGAAATTGAATTAAAATGAGTTCAGGGTGTACCCCACCCGCCTCTTCCCCATTGTAAGCTGGGATAGACTACGGCACCCCCCGCGACCCTTGTGATGATACGCGGTACCGAAAATGGATGGATGGAGGTTTCAAGAAAATTAGAATAATAAAAGTCAAAAGACAGCATATGTATTCAGTCATTTGTAAATACATCGGTATAAAAACTTTCAATGTTTTAGCTCGTTTTGTGGACACAATTTAGCGCCAGTTTGTTTTTGTCCAATTGTGGTTTCCGCTAAATCATCAAGCATGACCTTGCTGGCCACTTGAAACTGAAACAAAACGCGAGCATTCCGACAATCCCGCACCAGTGAGGTCAAAGACTATTTTCATAAAAATGGAGGTTTAAATTTAGAACTTTGGCCTGGTGCGACGCCATCCACGAGCTGGCCCCGTCAAGCGTGCGAGCGACCGCCAAATGACGTCGTCGGCTTTCAGGAAACGTGAGTGTCACGCAGCCAGTCAAATCAATGGGATTAGTGGACGTAGGAAAAGTCCTTATTTCAATGGGATAAAATGGTTAACAAGCCAAGTGGAATGTGGGAAAAATGTCAAGTCATGTTCATCAGAACAGCAAACAAAACTAAAAAAAAATCCTACTTTTCTATCTGTAGAGGCCAAAAAGGACGTATTTTTTAGCTTCCGCGGTGAAAAAAAAATCTCCTCTGGTTTAAATTAACTGCGCCCGTTTTCAGTTGACTGAATGACCGCGAGAACAAAGCGCTGCGATTGCGGTGACGTGACAGAATTTCAATCTGCCACTGCAACAAGTCATTGTCAAGCTTTTTGATGATACAACACCCCTTATTAGATGATTGCGTCCATCTGCACCAGCGTGGGCCAGCTGTTTCCACCATGGTGCAACTTTGCTGGAGTAAAAACACTCGGAGACACGGAATGGTGTTGATGCGTTGCGGTTTTGCGACCAACAAAGTCATTTAGAAGCGGTTTTAGCGGCTTTACCGTCTAATGAAGTTGAAACGTGGCGTCGGCTGTGGCTAAACATGAGCTCCACCCACATTTTCAACTGTCGGGAAGATGATCTTTCTTGAAAAATTAACATCTGCGTGGTGGGGAAAAAGTCATCTAACAGTTAGTCATAAATGGACTTTTGATGTCTTCTTTAACTGGAATGGAATGAAACCATGTTTTTTTTCATTCAGTCATCTAATCTGTTTATCCTCTCGAGGGGTTGCGGGGTGCTGGAGCCTAACCTGGTGAACTACAATGGGGTACACCTTGATTTGCAGGCTAGACAATCACAGGGCGCAGTCAGACAAATAACTATTCACACAAAGACAATTTTCTGTTCGGAGCCGGGAATTATACCCTTAATCTCAAAACTGTGAGGCAGACGGGCTAACCGCTTCACCACTATGCCGCTTCACAGTTTTCAATTCCTGTGATATACAAGAATACAGTAATCCCTCGAATATCACGGTTAATGTGGACAAGACATGGTTCCGATAATCGAAAAATCGTGAAGTAGGATCACCCCACATTTTCATGAACTTAAAATGAATACATTATATTTTGCAGTTCAGTGCTTAATCTTAGTAGCAAGAGTGGCTTCCACTTACAAGTTTCAACATGGATTTTCACATTTTCATGAATTTAAAAAAATACATATAAGGATTTAAAAAAAAATGGCAGAAAAACATCGAATTTGCGATAAGTAAAGTTGCGATAATCGAGGGAAGACTGTATTCCTAAAATACAACTTTGAATGAGTTCTAAACGGCATTTTGTGTTGACTTTTTTTAGGTCATTTATTTATTAATTAACTTATTACCCATCTATTTATGTCTAAAATGCCTTTCCTATTTCTGCATCCTCACCCTCTTGCTACTGTGACAACGAAATTTCCAGAATACGGGATGAATAAAGTTATCCAATCCAATCCAATGAGTTAATGATCTCTGTTTGAAAACACCATTGCTTGTTCATCTGAACCAGTTCTAAACTACAGCCACGTTCGTTGTTTTTCGGACGGTTCCCGATGATTGGCGTACAGTAATCGAATACAGGTGCACCGTAATGAAAGAGTCAGTCCACGCGGTACTCTTAAGCTCACGTTTAAAATAAAAGCCAGACTACCAAATTCCTTCTGGGTTTGGACTGTGCTCATTCCAAGGTGGATCCCCGAGAAGGTTAAAAGTCACATTGAAGAGGAGCTTCTGCGTCAGTTAGTAAACAAAATAGGTTAGCCGAACTAATTATTGCTTCATTTCATTAAGTATCATACTGAATTTGCCTTCGGCTGACCGGTTCAAGCAACGGTCGTAAAGCTGACAATACTGTATCTTTGCAGTTATTTATCTTGGTGGTAAAATGTCTGGGTCATAGCCGTGGCATTGGAAGCATCGTAAAGAACTTGGACGCATTTGGGGTCGAAGATAAGGAACTAAAAAAAAAAATGGGAGTGGAAACTTGAAAGTTTCATTTTGGAGGAATTATTTAGCCATCATCTCTACATCTTATCCTCAACTGTTTTAATATAGAAAAACAACTTTTTACACTTTTAGTCACACCGACGGATAATTTAAGAGCTCTTTAACAATCTAGCATTTAGTAGGTTTTTGGGAAAACAGAAGAAAACCAATGCAGTGCCTAAATAAAAAAATAAAAAATAAAAAAAACAATTAAAATCACACAAGAAATTTAACCCAATAGAAGACCAAAAATATAAAAACCAATGTAAACCGCACAAATCCTAAAGTACAAAAAGTGAATAACTTCCAAAAATATGTTTATAATAATTAACAATCTAAATCGATCACTTCCAGCCCTAATGCTTCTATTTTACTAACTCCCACAACACATACTCTGTGATCTGGACAAGCAGTGAATGATTTAAGATAAATAAGATACTTCCAGTAGTAGCATTATGGATTAGACCAGGATTCGATGATCCTGAGCTCAAAATGTCACGTGTCCATTTTCCAATAAAAATATCACTATAATGTCACAATAAAGTGGGATTTAATGTCTGTTGGGGTGCATGACAAAAGATGAAATGCTACAAAAAGGACTATTAAGGGACATGAAAAGTTATGCTTGAAATAAAGCCGCTTTTCCCCCCCAAGTTTAGTCTTTACGCTCAACTCCCATCACATCCCACGTAAACCCTGGCGAATGGTGGGAAAGCCAGAAGAAAATCCCTTCGGGGCCGTCCGCGTTCTTTGAAGCGGCGCCTCGCACAGCTGCCTGTTATTCATTTCGCTACTACCAAGCATTTTAGATGAGATAACATAACTTCACAGTACCAACACCCATTTAACACCGCTTATTTAAGCGAGGGTTTCTATTGTGGAGCGCATCAACTCTGCCAACCAAACTGGACTGTACCACTTGTTGGAAATGGGTTCATGCCTTCACAAGATGTTTACAGCTGGTGAAGTCTCGCCAAGTGAACATGATGGAGCAAATATTTCCATAACATACCTGTCAATTTACACGTTTTTCCTGTATTTTGTACGTTTTTTGATCATTTCAGATGATGTACGCCATATAACAACTTTTGTACACCATTTTTTTAAGTACGTTTTTGGTAATCCCGGTCTCATTTTACCCACTTCGACTCTAATCCGTGTCGTCTCGGTCGCTGGTAGAGGACGAAAACGTCATTGTCAACTGCAAATAACATACCTGTCAACTTACACGGTTTTCCAGTATTTTATACTTTTTTGATCATTTCAGATTGTGTACGACGCATAAAATTTTTGTACGCGTTTTTTTTTAAAGTACGTTTTTTGTAATACCGATCTCATTTTACCACGTTAACTCTAATCCGTGTTGTCTCGGTCACTGGTAACGGACAAAAACTGAATCGTCGACTGCTAATATTGTCATGCTTTCATAACATACCTGTCAACTTACACGTTTTTCCTGTATTTTGCACGTTTTTTGTTCCTTTCAGATGGTGTACGCCATATAACAACATTTGTACGTGATTTTTTTAAGTACGTTTTTGTAATCCCGATCTCATTTTACCCACTTCGACTCTAATCCGTGTCGTATCGGTCACTGGTAGCGGACGAAAACTGAATCGTCGACTGCTATTATTGTCATGCTTTCATAACATACCTGTCAACTTACACGTTTTTCCTGTATTTTATACGTTTTTTTGATCATTTCAGAGTGTACGCCGTATACAACTTTTGTACGCTATTTTTTTGTACGCTATTTTTTGTACGCTATTTTTTGTACGCTATTTTTTTTAAGTACGTTTTTTGTAAAACCGATCTAATTTTACCGACTTCGGCTCTAATCCATCATCTACAGAATCTTGAATTTAGTGCATCTACTTTGGACAAAATTTTAGACTTAAGTGAATAAATGTGCCACGTTGCATTTGTGCGTTTTATATATATATTTTTTAAATCGCTTAAGGGGAATTGCAATCATTAATAAGGGGAGCAATTACCCTAAGTTAACAGGTATGCCATAATAAATGGGAAGCTCAATTTTTACAGTATCAATCGCACCAGGCTACTCGTGCGATAAGAAATTCGAGAGGTAGTGTAAACATAAACGATGACTACGAACCCAAACCAAGTGTTTCTTATTAAGCAGCGCATCATTCGCATGACAGGGGCAACAAAACACAATAGAGAGCCTTTTCGGCATGAAAGGCGAGTTTATAAAACTGAAGTCATCTTCAAATTAACTTCCCAGATGTGGAAGTGCCAAAGCCGAGAGGCGCTTTGACTGACAGAAGCTGGAGCACAACCTGATCCCACGGGTTCAAACCGGGCTTTGAGTACCGAACGGAAAACCCAAGCCAAAATCTACCCTCGGGCGTTCCGTGTCAGATGGATAGCTAAATAGTCATCTGTCGTTAATGCCCTAAGGACGGGAAATTGTTAGATACCCAAACGGGAGGCCGCCACCGGTAGCTCGGGGGAAAAGAGGTTTAAAAGGTATTACAGAACAAACTGGGGTGTCTCCAGTTGGTCAACAGTTGTCAAAGGGAAGGGATAACCAACACAACATGCACGTAATTTACCACATAAAAGTGGCTCTGGCTTTTACTGTTTTAAAACAATATGCCAGAAAGGGTCAAACTTACATCACACTGGTACGTTTATAAAGTCCATTCAAAAATAAGAACAACACATGCTGGATCTTTTCCCATTCAGCAATGACTAAAATGCCAGGGTCATTGACAGCAAGAGACGTCCAATCCATTCTGACGGGGATTTAACATTCCACAAACATTCCCTCCTCTTCATTTTTTGGTGTGATTTATAGTCTGGAAAATACGGTACTATAGACATATTACATATATTAAACTACGAATATAATTCAGTCCATTTCGGTGAAAAGTCAGCTTTTTACTGGGTATTTTTCTTTGTTTACCTGGAACACGCTTGTTCCATTTTTCTTCCCGATCTTACCAAATGTCTAGTTTTCACTTTTTACTTTCCAATTAATCATTACTACACTGCGTATTATCTGACTTGTCTAAAAAATAAATGCCAATTTGATGTTCTATCGAACCTTACGATTTTCTTTAGGAAGCATTTTCTTTCAACTAAACATTCTCTTCTGATCGCAACACAACAAACAATAATAAAAATACGTGTCCTAGCCCCCAAAAAAGCGCTAATACAGTCTTAAAAAGTAATTAGCAAAAGAAGATAAAATAACAGTTCCGCAGCTCAAAAAGTGGAGAACTATAGTACAAGTAGTCCTTACACCAAACAATAACAGCGACACAAAAGTGACCGGTTGACACTTTTCCAACATTCCCAGATTTCAACAGAGTGGAGCTTTCCCATAGCCCTAATTAACCCTCTAGCGGCCGTGACTCACCACACGAGCTTGCAAACAAACACAGACCCAAAATATCCTCATGTGCTCACTGGCATGTCACAACTGTTACTGTTGTTGTTCTTTTTGTTGCCGGGCAGAACTCATCACAGTCGTGGACCCATTTAATAAAAACAATGTGAACGTTGTAAATGACTTTTCGAGGATATTATTTAAAAAAAATTAAAAACTAGCGCAAACTTTTGCTGACTCAAGGGGAAGGTTTACATAAGACCGGGACCAGTCCTGACGTTACTTTCGACATACTCTGTGCGTTTTGCAGTATCTGAGGTCTGAAAAAAAATGTATATAAATTACTGTTTCCTGACTTGGACACTGTGTCCATTATAAAAATATAGTTTTTCAAGCTCCTAAACCTTCAAGAGTAGATAATTAGGGGGTAAAAAGCTGTCAGAGCGTATAATTAGGGGCTAAATTCTTTTCAAGCCATATTTCTACTCAAGCAGAGGAAAAAGATGGTATCGCCATTAGATGGAAAAGGGCTTTAACCCTTTGTTGGGCGTTCTTTTAACTCATTGAAGATGAAGATTGGACATCCAGCACTGTCAATGGCAATTCAACATGAGCATTAAATATTATTGTACGTCTAATACTATCAATAGCATGCAAGGAGTTAAATACTAAAATCGACTTTTGTTGCATTGGGCTGTAATGTGAGTATTAATCTTAATTTCATTCAGTTTGTTTTTATCAACATTGCATTACATGGTACATTAAATAAAATAAGATAAGTAGTATGTATATCAAAATAATTGCAGCTTTTAAATTTGTAATGACCACTTGCTCTCCATAGGGTTTAAGTTTTGAAAGTGTCAACTTTTTGAATAGCCCTGAAATGTCAAATAAAATGGCATATGACAACAAACTGATGGATTATTAATTGATTCAAAACTGTCAAGAGTGATTCTTGCTCGGTTAAAAATGTTTTAACTGTCGGGGAGCACTTTGTTTTTAAATAAAAGCTGAAATGGTAAAATTGCAAGCAGTAACTGCTCAAAGTTTGCCGACCTCTGACACATTTTTGGGATACTTTGTACCCCGAGGAAAATAATAATAATTCAGTTCCTTGGACAGGAGGAAACAACAGCAGTATGAAATGAGGCTCTCCGGAGAGACGAATCAACGCGCCACGTGGGAACGCTCCATCGCGCCACCTATTTCATGTGGAAATTTCTAGAAATCTTCCACGGTTTTGAAAGCGGCGGACTGGAATCTGCCAGAGCGAGCTCATTGATTTTTCATCGACAGTCATGTCGCTGCTGCCAACCCGCTCCCCAGGCCAGTTATGGGAAAGCGTCAAAGTTCCCCCGATTAGAGTCATTTCCTTCCTGCTCGCCATACGCAGCCAGCCATGCCAGGAATGGCCAAGCTATTTACTCAGGCCCGGAGCGAATGGAGTCCAGATCCCACACCCACATGGCATTTGCATCACCATGTGCAAAGGCCACGGGGCTTTCCTTGGGGGAGCCTTCCAACGCTGTCCGCACACGTGGGCACACAAAAAAAACAGGAGTCTTTTACTCCAGGGCTATGGAGCCTATGGCTCGGGAGCCATATGTGGCTCTTTTGCAGGCTGCGTATGGCTCTCCGCTCAACTGGGAGGTCAAATATGGAAACCGCTTTAAACCGATTTGAACGCACTAATGGGAGCGTCATGCCGACACAATTTTGTCAAAAAATCCGGATATATAGCTATACACATAGATATAGACATATACATATGATATATATAATATAGATGTATAGATATAATATAGATATAGATGTATAGATATAATGTAGATATAGATGTATAGATATAATATAGATATAAATGTATAGATATAATATAGATATAGGTGTATAGATATAATATATATATAGATGTATAGATATAATATAGATATAGATGTATAGATATAATATAGATATAGATGTATAGATACAATATAGATATAGATGTATAGATATAATATAAATATAGATGTATAGATATAATATAGATATAATATAGATATAGATGTATAGATATAGATGTATAGATATAGATGTATAGATATAGATGTATAGATATAGATATATAGATGTATAGATATATAGATATAGATGTAGAGATATAGATGTATAGATATAATATAGATATAGATGTATAGATATAGATATATAGATATAATAGAGATATATAGATATAATATAGCTATATAGATATAATATAGATATAGACAGATATATAGATATAGACAGATATGTAGATATAGACAGATATATATATATATATATATATATATATATATATAGAGAGAGAGAGAGAGAGAGAGAGAGATAGATAGATATAGCTATATAGATATGTCTGTGCAGCTTCAAAATGTGAATTTATTACTTTTTAGAATTACTTTGATTATTGTGATGACTAATAACTTTTTGTATTATTTATTATTTTAATGTTACTATATTTGACTAAAACATTGCTTGTGCCTTTCATTCAAAAACACCAGTTTAACTCAAGACCAGTTATTTTATTTAAGGTGGCAAATGAACCTCATGTTGACTTTTAGGAAGCGAATGGAACATTCCTGTGTTTAAAACCCTCAATGTGACGTTTTCGGTCGCTTGTATATCACTGGGACACAAAAAAAGCAAAAACATTATTAAAGTTGGGGGAAAAAAATTCCAACAACTATTAATGCGGTTAAGAAAATGTAACCAAAGAAAGGATACATAGTTACGACGCTTAACATTTATTTTGGGAATGTCAGATACTAATAAAAGCGGAAAAGCTAACAGTACATCCTTCACCGTGGTGGAAAAGGTCATAAAATGATTGGCGCAGAAAAATGGGGGATCAAAGTTTGCTTTTAAAGTATGCGCATGACAGAAATATGATAAATACGACCATGCACTGCTGCCCTCTACTGTCATATTTTCAGCTTTTGCAATCCAACAAAAATAGAAATTACTTCAGCTGGAGAAAAAAAAAGTCAAAAAAAATGCAGATTTACATAAAAGGGTTAAATTACCAATTTTGGAGAAATGCTATGCGTCTTAAAAATAGAAAATTAAGGATTTTTTTGGATTGGAATCTGGAATATTTTTTAATCTGGATCTCATATTTTATCTCTGTTGTGTGAATACTGTACAAGACATTTAAATATTTGCTTTATTCTACTCCCTTCTGAGCATACTGATTTAATTTTATTATTATGATTAAAATTGGATAGATTATTATTTTGTGTTTCATTGGTTTTTACTGATTTTTTAACTGTTTTATTGGTTCATTTATTTTTATCTCTTCTGGCATATGTCCAAAATAAAGCTGTTTTTAAAAAAAAAAAAAATCAGTTTAAAGGATATCCAACTCTATACCTCTTTATCTAACATTTTTCTCCATTCTTTGAAGTTTTTTATAAAGCCATCAGTGCAAGATCATTTAATTTCACCCCTCAATTGTCAAGGTAAGTTATTAGAACAGACATTAATAAGTGCCTTCTTATTTAATATGCTATATTTGTGATTAGGGTTCGACGTAAAAATGAATATTGAATGAATTAGCTAGCATCAGCACCCATTTATCAATACAAAAAAAAAAACCTGTATTTGTAAAGAAAATGAAGTTAGAGTTCTATTTGACGTTACGCCTTGCGGTATGTTTTTCTTTTTTTGGCTCTCTCATCAAATAGAATGTGTTTTACTCATTTCCAAGGCATGTGTTTTTGGTTGGCACAATCTCCCTATTGGAAATAGCGTTAATTCATCTCAAATGTGTTTATTGCGCTGCCCGTAGATATGGATGTTATCCCATCCCGGGATTAAATCACCTGCGACTCCCTCCGGACTCTCATTTAAGATGCCTTGTGTCAGAAAAACTGCCAAAATGGTGCTGCCGTGTTTTTCCTGGGGAGATCGGCTTTAGGGCTAAAAAAAAAAAAAGTTTACGGTCTGAAAATAGGCCTGATCGAAGCGCCGCATTTCACGTTACATCGCAGCGACTTGAGGCAGCAAAAGCCTGGTCGGTGTCTTCTATCAATTTTTTAGGCATTCCTAAACTTGGACAAGGTCAAATCGTGTTCAATTCATCTAATCTGCATGATGGCTTTGTTTGTTTATGGGTTGATGGCTAAATTAAGGGCGACAAATCATGGAATAATCCTGATTTTGAAGGATAGTCCAATATTTCCAGTCACATGATTGCAACACACTGCAGAACAAAGATAAAATGTCCAGTGAAAACAAAAAAAGGCAAGAATATCACGATAGATATAAAAAAAAAAAATCTACAGTTTCCTAAATTGATTTACAGTAATGGGGAGGCACTGTTTTGTTCAAGACGAAACGTGGAACGGAATGTAGGTTGAACGCAAGCTTCTTATTGGGTCGTATTCAATGATATTTTCATAATTTGCTGTGGGCCAATTATAAAAGTCAAGAAAACCACAATAGCTCAATTTATAGCATTTTTTTTATATAAAAGGTATTGATGTCAGAAAAAAAATCCTGAAATTCTACAGGTTTTCTAAATTAATTTACAGTAATGGGGAGGCACTGTTTTGTTCAATATGAAACATGCAACGGAATGTAGGTCGAACGCAAGCTTCATATTGGGCCGTATTCAATGATATTTTCATAATTTGCTGCGGGCCAATTATAAAAGTCAAGAAAATCATGATAACTAAATTTATAGCATTTTTTTAAATATAAAAAGGTATTGATGTCAGAAAAAAAAATCCTGAAATTCTACAGTTTCCTAAATTAATTTACAGTAATGGGGAGGCACTGTTTCGTTCAAGACGAAACGTGGAACGGAATGTAGGTCGAACGCAAGCTTCTTATGTGGGCCGTATGATATTTTCATAATTTGCTGAAAACCAATAAGAAAATTAAAAAATGAAAAAAAAAAATAGACCGGCAGGTCGAAATCTGTTGTTTGGACACCCCTGTTTTGGCTCAATGTTGGACAATTTGTGACATACGTTTAAATACAAAAGATGTCAGAATGCAAAAAACATATGAATGCACCTGTGTGTGACCTTTAAAAGCCCATGGTTGTCTTCCTCTCGGCACCGCCATCCATCTCATCATAATGATGCTCAGCTGTGACGGCGGATCACGGAGGATCAGGTCCGTCTCGCTAGCGCTGGTCATCGCGATTACTTTTTCAGTTTCCATGACGATGTTATCCCCGCACTCCAGCGCGGCGTGCAAACTGAAGAGGAAGGAAGACAAAAGGGAGAAATGTCAGCGCGAACGGCTCGCAATCATTTTGTCCATAAATTACACCGCTCGCACGTTCACTTCGCATCAAATTTTCCCATTACCTGACATTAAAAGGTACAGATCCTGGACATTTAAATGACATGTTTTCAACCATTTTTTTTCTTAAGAGCATATTTTATCTGGCTATTTCTGAGGATAAGCATTACAGAAAATGGAAAAAAATGACCCTTTAAAGTGCAAAAACACTTTTTAAACACCTGCTTCCTGTCAGCTTTTTCTCAGCGACGATATTAAAAGCATTGGCTTGTCCAAATGAGCAGAATTAAACCAGTCTGGCTTTGAAAAGAGGGAGATCATAGAAAGTTATGAATATTCTGCACATCGACAGGCTGCATCAAAGTCTACGGCGAGGTCGAACGTTCACGTTAGTCACAATATTCACATTATATTCTCTTTTCAGCCTTTACACCACTCCTATGGTCTGCAATCTACATTCTAAACATGTTTAAACTCCATTTTTCTAACCATGTACGCATAATGACCATGCACCCCCAATAGGAATATAAACTGTTAAGATGTAAGAATAGTATGTTTTTGTTAGCAAGTGACTGGTATATAGTTGGATGCAATTTAAGACTAATTGTGGGCAAGTTTATTTCACTTACCAATTGAGGAACAACATGGTATGAAGATCCTTTTTTGGGGGGGTAGGCCACTAAATGAATCTAAAAGAGGCAAATCTTCACCTTAACATATTCATTTATTTATATTGTTTTGTTTGGATTCTCAAATGTTTGCTATCTGTAGCCCAGTATGGCAGTTAACTGAGAGCAGTAGGTGGAGTTTGAACTTGATTAGTTCCCACCCAGTCACACCTGAATCGTTAGTTCCTTTAAAAAAAACTCAAAAAACTAATGCCCTGATCCTTTTTTTTTAAACAAATAATAAAGCTTACATGCCTTTGCTGCTCTAGTTTTGTTCATTTCTATATATTATATATATATATTATATATATATATATTATATATATATATATATAAATAAATATATATATATATAAATAAATATATATATATAAATATTTATATATAAATAAATATACATATAAATATATATACACATAAATATATATACATATAAATATATATATACATATAAATATATATATATATACATATATACATATACACATATACATATATACATATATACATATATTCATATATATACATATATATACATATATATACACATATATATACATATATATACATATATACACATATATACATATATATATATATACATACATATATATACATACATATATATATACACATATATACATACATATATATACATATATACATATATATACACATACATACATATATATACATATATATATACACTTATTTTTTTATTATTATTATTTTTTTATCAGCACTTTTGCCACCTGAAGCTCATATTTAGAACTGCAACTACTTTCCATTAGTGAAACTAATGTGATTTTTGGCCTCCAGTGTTGAAAAATTCTGTTAATTTGATTGGAACAGTAAAAAAAAAGAAGTTGTTGTCTTCCTTGTGAACAGCTCATTATACCAACTACTCAGAATATCCCCAAGGAGGAGTGAGCAAGTGAGCACTGACTAGACAGACGGCCGATGTTTGTCCTTCACATCCTAAAGTGGCTCCCACACAATAACACATAACTGGCGTGGATGACCCTCTTTTGAGCCAAATAACGGCGGTAGTTCAAGGGCAAGACGTATGTTATTTGACCAGTCGGGAGCCGTCTTCCATTCCTGATTCGCAGTTAAAAGCAACGTGAAAAGTTTCCTCCTTCAGGGAGCGCATCGCAACTATTTATAGCAGACGTTGGAGATGAAACAAGGCAAAAGTCCCCCGGTGGCCAATTGTAAATAAAAGTAGCCTCCCACTGAGAAGATGATTTCGCATCAAAACCTCAAAACAAAAAACGGATTTCTCAAGTGGCAGATGGCAAGCAAGCATCCTTTCACTAATCATAAAAAAAGCTTCTCTAAAAATAAGCTACTGACTAGTTGTTATCTCTCTCTATCTTTTTTATGGTAAGCAATGAGTTAAAAAGTATTTTTTAAATGATAATTAAACAATTAACCCACTATAATTTTGTTTGTATTCATTTTAATTGCATTTATTTTTTAAATTAGCATTCTATTAATTTATAAATGTATTGGACGTGACAAATTAGACAACAATGATTAATTATTACATATTCCATTTTTTTTAAATGACCAAAAATAGCCACTGTTCGAGTAAAAAAAAAAATCTTTCTTTTTCTTTTTTTTGGAATTGAATTGAAGACTTTTAATTGTCATTATGAGCATAATGAAATTTAAAGCTTCACCATGAAGTGCACAAAAAACAACAACAGACAAAATAGAGACGAGCATTGTGTAATATTTGTAAACAGAGCATTTAAATATTGTCTGCCATTGAGTTGTTGCATTATTTTTGCTTTTCTACAACAACAACATCGGTTAAATTACATATTGAAAAAAAAATGGATCAGATTAGAAGAAAAAAGGAACATTTAGCCATACTTTTGCTATCAAAATGTGTTATCAATATCATTTAACATCTTTTGCCAACTACCACCACACATACTCTGTGACCTATGCAAACTCATTGTCACTTGAAAAGGAGGTCCATGTAGTGACCACTATTCCCAAAAGTGTTCATATTAAAAAATAATAATAATAACAACAACTCATATCCACCCAAGCACACACAAGGACCCCCAACCAAGCCCCCTCCCTTTCTCTCTCCCTCTCTTGTTCATCCTCCCTCAACCAATTTCCACCATCTCCTCCATCTCAGTGCTGGCGAGAAGCGACCCGAATTCGATCTGGAACGAACTTGCGCGGGATTGGGCGAGCGCGCGTGGCGCCCGGGTTTTGGCGCAAAAGCCGCAACCAGAGCGCTTTTACGCACGGATGCGAGCTGGCCCCGACGGAAAAAAACCGAGACAAGATGCGTGGCGTCCCCCTGCTGCTCGCCTCCGTCCTGGCCGGGGTCTCGGCGGACGTCTCGGTGTTACCCGACGTCTCCAACCGGTCGACGACGGAGACCCCCCCGCTGGCGGAGGACAAATGCCGCGGCTATTACGACGTGATGGGCCAATGGGATCCGCCGTTCGTGTGCCACGAGGGCAACTTTGTGTACTGCTGCGGCACGTGCGGCTTCCGCTTCTGCTGCGACATCCGCGGCTCGCGGCTGGACCAGAGCAACTGCAAGAACTACGACACGCCGCCATGGATGACCACCCGCAGACCGCCGTTCAAAGCGGACGTGGCGCAGGACGCGGGGAAAGACAGGACCGGCGTGGTGGTCTACGTGGTCTGCGGCTTGGTGGCCATCGTGGTTCTCGTTGGCGTCTTCGTTAAACTCGGTTTGGAGAAGATGCGGCGACCCGACGGAGAAAACGTGGCAAGGTAATACTTTTTGATGAGTCTCGAGTTCTTCTCCTGATTTACAAGGCAAAGCGCCATTTTTTTTTAATGGTATTCCTTCACTTGTGTCCAAGTTGATGCACTGTGAAGGACACGCTAGAGCAATGTGGAGCTAAACTTTTTCTGTATTACGAAAAATAACAAAAAAAAGCTTTTGTTCTTCCACTAAAGCCAGCCAGGTTCGACTATAGAGCTCAATGTTGAGAATAATAGACTGGTTAAAAGGACATCTTGATTCTAGGTTACAGAGTATGTGCTGTGGTAGTTAGTAAAAGTGGGAAATGGATCATAAAAAGATTCAATTGATGTCAATTCCAGCTCCTCCCAGTGAAAACTGGATGCCTATTGCCGTCAATGGCAGCCCAAGACAAGGGCTAAGTCACAAAACAATAATCGTTCTAAAAAAATTACAAAAAAATATTAAATAAAATGTTCCCAGGGCAACGTACGCACGAGACATACTTATTTAAATTTTCAGCTTTTGATATGTTCAGTTGATTTTTTTTTAATTAAGTTTTGATTTTTAAAATGAATTCCATTTCATTTAGAGCTATTCATATTTTTTCTTACTGTTTTTTCAATTATTATCATTTGACTATTTTTTTTCCATTTGCTTAAATGTATTTTAAAATTCTAAATCCGCGCAACACTACAATACTACAATTAAATGTTCTTTGCGGCCTGAAAATATTGTCCAGCAAAACATTTAAGAACTAAAAATCGAAATTTGTGCACGAAAAAAACTTGATTTTACCGTTTCCCCCCCAAAAAAACAACACATTTTTCAGCATATTTTGGGATCCTCATATTGCTCTTTCTTTCTATTGTCTTGACAGAACTTTGGCACATGTGATCCGCCATCCTGCGCCACAACATATGGACGAGATGAACCTGGGCCTGCACTATGAAAACGTGCAGTCAAGAATCGCGATCGACAGTCTCCGTAAGTCGCATAAATCCGGCGTAGAGTCGTTAATTTATTGATCGTGAAGGAGACCCTCACTGGGAAGTAATTCAACCAGACTGTGGGACAACTGGTGAACATTTTTCCAGAAGCTAAGATGCCCACATACTAACTCCATGGACAAATCTGACCAATTTTCCCTCTTTTTGATCAAATTCTGCACCCACTATGGATGGCAAATTCAAAATCAAGTCTTGCGCGTAACAGCCGAACACTGAAAATGACCCAATTAAGTTGAAATCATCTTAAACTAAAGCAGGTCAACAAGTGGAGAGTTTTTCTTAACGAGCTAACACGGATCAAATCAATCCTCTTTCATTATTTCTTTCGAATGATGCACATTTTTTAATTCATTTTGTTTTCGCGTATGACGACTTGATAGTGGACAAACTGCAATTCTTAATGATCATGAATATGTATTTTTATTTTATTTAAAAAAAAAAAGCCCCCTTGTTTTGATGTTTGGATGTGTTAAAATAAAAGCAGTCATGTAAGGGGAGACAGTGTCGGCAAGTTGAGACTTTTCCCGCAATAATTAGCTCAGTAATAAAGTCTCTTGCTGACCAATGGGGAATAAGAGTCTCATTAACCTCATTCTGGATTAATGATCTGTTTTTCCCACAGAAATTCTACAGCAAGGAGTGCTGGACTGGAGCTGCTAAATTACGATCCAGGGATACGTAGACTCCAAAATAAGTCATAAATCGATTGATTATGGTGACCTTTCAAATATAGCCATCATTTATTAAACTATGATAAATAATCTCATCACTGGATTAAATTCTTATCTTAAAAAAACAAATATTTTCACTTAAAAAACAATCTCACAGCTGCTATGGAATATCATACATCCTAATTTGTATTTTCCACAACTGCCTTGGCCCCGCCCACTAAGTCTGCCGTCTGCTAGCATGCGATTCATATGCGTCCTAATTCCTCTTTCAACATTTACTAGCTAGCGCCGCACTATAATGATAGAAATGTTGATCCATTCTGGTTGTGATGTCACAATCACAAAGGGAACGCCACTTTTTTCAGCATTCTGGTTGTGACATCACAACCAGAATGCTGAAAAAAGTGGGCGTTGCCGATGCACTGTTACGGATGAGTTGAGACAAAAAAAATCTACATGCAAAATGACACAAAAACAGTCATTTTCAACATGAAAAATAAATTTATCTTTCCTTAAAATTCTTAAATGCTGCTTTCAATTTTAACCGTACCACTTTCCGACAACTTCTGATTACACTCTTGGGCACATTTCCAACATACATCCAAACAACCCGAATTTTCACACTAGCCAAACCGTTTGAATCTAACGGCGACTTCCTGAACATCTGTTCCCACCATCATAGGAGGCCTTTCCACTCAATGCGCAGACATTAATTACGCAGATGTCTTATGTAGGATTGGGCGAGTGGCCACCAGTTTCCAGCTGCATCCGCAGAAAGACTCACATATGCAACATGGTACACACACATTGTACAGCTCGTTTGTTTCTCCGACTTTGCCGTACGTTGGCGAAACTGCCTTTTAAGAGCAGTTTCTAACATCTCTTCCAATTTGACTCTTTCAGACGGCTCCCAGTTGAACAACATGGCGCCGACATCGCCTCTGCTAAACGACCAGTACACGCTACTGGACCAGATCAGCAGCCCGTACGAGCCGCAGACGTCGGTCATGGACCTCAACAAGTACGCCACTCTCAAGGCTATCGGTAAGAATTCCAAAAAACACGATAAAAGAGAGATGAAGCTTTCTTTTTTTAAATCAATAGACCGCCACGTATTTATAGAACTGGTTTGCAAGTGATCATTTTGGAACAGATCTGACCTGAGGAGCTGCCAAAATCTTAAAGCCAACTGAAAATAGAAACACTAAAAAAAGATTGTTTAAAAATACGTTGCAATACATAGATCAATATCGATATTGAAGCTTTTTTTCTTTTTTTAACCAATCTCTCCTGGGGACGGTTTCAGGATGACGCAGCTCAAGTTCCTTCCACTAAGATCATGGAAGTGCGTGTCAAGAAAACAGATAATTAGCCCCCATCTGAAGTAGAGCAGATTTTAGCTAATGAGATTGGAGGCTATCAAAACACGGATTGGATGGAACACAGCTATGCTGATAAACCACTTCGTTTTAAAATAGTGGAGCTGCTGCACAGGGAGAAAAAAAACCTGAAACTGTTCAGAGCAGTTTGGGATTTTGAAAAAAATGACTTACCGTAACCGTTGCTCATGTGATGATGACCGAAGGCATCGCAGTTTGCTCTCTTTATGATCGTCTTCTTCATTATTTATGAAATGTGGACCCTAAAGTAATAGACGTGAAATTAGGATTATGAATTCCAATTCAATACAAACTTTTGTGCAAGAACAGGCATGAATGAAAACCATTGTTTTTCAGAAAGAAGCAAATCTAAAAGAAGTCTTTTAACGCTTTCAGGAACAGCGCTGGGCTATTCGAAAGTTCCTAATTTGATTTGAATGTAACAAAAACAAGACAAGATTTTTGGTCATTAAAAACATTATTGTAAACAATAGCATTTACTGTTGCATTTTTCTTTTCAATTATTATTATTTCACTTTTAATCTTAATTCCATATAAATATGTAATTAAAGCGATGAATTCATACAATAGTAATGCAAACTAAATGAATGAAATCCAAACGTATAAAAACCGAAACACACTAAAGTTGATTTTGTTTTTGTAGCAATGAACTCATTACATGCAATAAACGTCAAAAAAAACTGTGAAGACTGGGTGATCTTTTAGTACCATTACGAGACGTCCAATTCATTTTGTCAGATTATGCCGTCAATTGCAGCCAATCAGATAAATGAAAGCCTTAACCAATCACAGTCGATCGATACAAACCGATGTATTGCTACAACCCCAGTTTTAACATACCTATTTTCTTTTCTTAAATGGCTGATTTGAACAGGTCTGCTATCAGCCGATGAAATCGATCAACGGGTTAACGTGCCCTGGCCGTTCTCTCCGCCAGCAGAAAAAGCGAACGGTCGCTTCTACGCCAACGAGCAACGCCAAGTGCCGGGCGCGCCGCCAACCAAGTGCAGCCTTCCCATGGCGTGCGTGGAAACGGAGCCCAGCAACCCCTACAGCCCGGCCAGGCAGACTACGTCCAGCAAGAACCAGAGTCGGAGGAGCCGCGCCCCCCAGTCGCTCTACTCGGGCTCCTTTTCCAGCCCGGCCACGCCGACGCAGTGGCAGAGCGACGACGCGTTGGGGCTGAGGCAGTGCTTCGGCCCCACCAAGCTCTGCTTCACCCAAAAGGAACTTCAGAACAGTCGCAAACTGCCCCCGCAGACCTTCCTCGTCACCAACAGCAAGACAGAAGTGACAGTATGAGGTTCTAAAGTAATGTCAACGTGACTGTGGACTATTCGGCGTGCAGTTAAGAGAACGTCAAGAACTCGGGCAACTACCGTAGAACGTCGTAAACAAAAACTGAAGTTCGCAACACTTCTCGTCTCCCGTTCCACTTATTTAAAGAATAACATTCCTTGTTTACGGTAATATAAATAAACACTTACATCTTCACAATGATGTCGATGATGTTTCTAGTCCATGTTCCATGTTTTTGTGGGGAGTCGGTTTTGGAGTCTCTGTAACAGACGGAAAGAAACGTTAGCAGTCGACTGGGGAATTTATTCTCAGCGCCAAATTCAAGGGTAAACTGAGGCAAAGTCAAGTTGTCTGACAAGACAAAAATAAGCGCAGCACACCGACTGTTTTTATTTTCCAACTAGCATCTTGGCAAGCTGGAAAAAAAATCTGAAAATAGTCTTTGGATAGATGTTGTTGTTACCTTGCCTGACATTTTTGACTTGCAGTCAGACAACAAAAACATAACCATGACAAAAATGATCATATTTTTGGAGAGCTCTTTTCCTTTGTCACTCAGACTATTTATCAAGTCCACTGAGAATAAATTCTCATTTACGCTGATATTAAACTGTCCTCAGATGACTACAATGTCGACAGAACGATCTGATCGGGCGTATATTTTAATCTCTGTCCAAAACATGACCATTAAAAATATTCCAACCACGCCTCGGGCACAGGTTGATTTTTCTTTCCCCCCACTCACTCTTATTGACCTACACTTCTGTCTATATTTATTCACTGCACTCCCCTCAATGTAGAACAGGAGCCTTGGGCAACTGACGGGTAACACTCATCATAATAGTGTCCTCATCACCTTAAAATGACATACTTTTACCTGCTTATTTGTGAGCAAGTTGACATTCAGGTATCTCCATCAAATGGCCCATACGATGAACTACTCGGCTAGCTAAAAAACGACACATTTGCGTCATGTAATGAGATCCGCCACAAGAAATCCATCCAATTTTTTACTGTGCATTCGAAAAGTTCTTAGCCCATACTCATTGCTATGGCATTATTAGTTTACGCATTTTGTACTATTGTATTGATTGTTTGGCTGTCGGTTTCTCCTGACGATATGGCCGCTATTAATAGTACCCCCGGGGTTCTGCGTTGTGTGTGGGGCTGTCAAAGGCACCACATTTAAAAGCGCTGAGACCACCTGCATGGGTGAAAGGCCGCTTAGGCGCATCTGTTCATCTTTGGACACTCCAATTTTTTCAAGAGGAATTGTTGGCAATTAATGGAAATTTGGGTCAGCAATTGAATGAATAACTACGGTTGAACTACATCTACTAGTGAAATAAAGCTTGCTACATCCGTGCTTGTTTGTAATGTGTATTTACACAGGTTTCAAAGGTGGCTTTACTCAGAAAAATGTACTTGGATAACAGCCTAAACTCATGAATACAAAACTAAGCGAAAATAAGAGCTAAAATGGAAAACTGTCTTTAATAGAATAGTGATTTAAACGAAAGGTTTACCACTGTATTCCATTCAAAGCTGTTTTTGTTTTGTTCTTCTGTGCGAGAAAATGACTAATTCTGCAGCTGTGTCTTTTTTAACAACTGCATTGATCTAAAAAAAATCTCTTTGCAGTGTCGATCTATTGCAATGAAATTGCGCACACACACGCAAATTGTGTTATCTGAATTTGGTTGTCCTCGAGAGCATCAGCGGTTCATGGCTGTCTAAAAAAAACTGAGTAAGAGTAAACAAAAAGTTAGTCATTATGATTACCGATTAGGAAATGTACCTTAGGAACAGAACTGACAAGAAGTCTCGTGTATAAAAAAATAAGACAGAATATGATTGAATTATGTCACATCCGGACTCCTTGATGCTGCATTTTTTGTGAATGGAGAATGTATACAAAGTTGTTAGTGTAGTGCGACAGGGTTTATCTTATCTCCAGACTACTGAAAAGTATATCATTTACAACGTAAAGCAAATGCCCTCAGTTGCAACATATTTAGCCAAAGACCACCAAAACGTGGATGAACAAAGCCGTTTCTACAAAAAAAGAAGGATATTGACTCCTTCTAATTTTCAGTTGAGTTGCTTTGAAGGGATTCCCTTTTTAAAAATGGAAAGGAACTGTGTTAACTGCAGGCATGGGTTTAAAAAAAAAATTGGTCGGGGTTTGTTAGCATACCCAAGATTGCGTAAGGTTCAGTTATCAGCAGCTTGCACACCACGCTCCTTCTATAACGAGACGTTCCTGGTTTAAGGTAAGTCATTTTTGCGGGACTGGGAGTACAGATTTATCATGACGTAGTTGAGCGCTTTGTTCACAGCTGGGATGCGAACCTTTGCACTGTTCTGCTTGTGGGCGCTGGGAACATTAGCGGTGTTGCCGGACCCCAGCCCGACCACCCAAGAAGCTATCCAGTGTTCCAAGGGATGTACCTGTCTGCACGATGACTACAGCGCGGACCTCAACATGTACTGCAGTGCCCGAAATTTCACCCACATCCCGACGGACATACCGAGAGGAACGCACTCTCTCTGGCTGGACGGGAACCTTTTCGCCACGTTGCCGGCGGCTCTGTTCAAGGATCTGGCCAATCTGGATTTCCTGAATCTGCAAAGCGGGCACCTGGCGACGGTGGACGCTCAGGCTTTCCGAGGACTTCGGTCGCTGGCTCACATTCACCTGGAGCGCAACCGCCTGCGAACCTTGCCAGGTACGGTCTTCCAGACTACGCCCAACCTCGCATCCCTCAGTCTGCACAACAACCAGCTGACCCGGTTGGAGGAGAGACTCTTTTCCGGACTTTCTCACATGTGGTTTCTCAACCTGGGCTGGAACTTGATAGCGGTCTTGCCTGAGAATATTTTCCAGGACCTGCAGGGTCTGAGAGAACTGGTTCTGGCCGGAAACCGACTGGCCTATCTGCAGCCGCAGCTGTTCCAGAATCTGGGCGAGCTTAAAGAATTGGATCTAACGGGAAATTTCCTCAAAGTCATCAAGGCCAACGTGTTTGTGAAACTGGTCAAGTTACGGAAACTTTACCTAGCCCAGAACCAGATTGTGACGGTGGCGCCGAGGGCCTTCTCGGGTATGAGAGCTCTCCGATGGCTGGACCTCACTAACAACAAACTGAGCAACCTCCACGAAGAGACCTTCCTGGGCTTGCACACCCTCCTCGTGCTGCGTCTTTCCAACAACTCTATAACCGGAATTCGGCCCAGGACCTTCCGCGATCTCCAATTCTTGGAAGAACTACGACTCAGCTACAACAGAATCCGTGCCTTGGGAGAACGGATATTTGAAGGACTTGGTCATTTGGAGGTTCTGGAGCTGGAGCACAACCAAGTTCAGGAAGCGCAAGTAGGGAGCTTCACGGGACTTTCCCACGTAGCGGTCATTAACCTTTCGGGAAGCTGCTTCCAGCGTCTGCCTGATCAAGTTTTCAAAGGTCTTTCAAAGTTGCACAGCCTCCATCTGGACAAAGGTTGCCTGACCACAATCACAAGTCAAGCTTTCACGGGACTTTCTGGTCTGCGGAGACTTTTCCTGCAGCGCAACAACATCTCTACCGTAGAACGCCAGAGCTTTTCAGGCCTGGTGGGCTTAGTGGGGCTGGACTTGAGCTTTAACAAATTACACGTTCTCACCAGCCAGGCGTTTTCCGGTCTGAAAAACCTGGAGTACTTGTTGCTGTCCAACAACGAATGCCGTCAGTTCCTACACAACGGAAGCAAGTATCTCCTCCCAAGGTTACGTTACCTGGACTTGAGGGCCAACGCGCTGACGGCTCTCGTCCCAGAATTCTCCGAGAACATGGAGAAGCTTCTTCTGTCCGGAAACGGCTGGAAATGCGACTGCTCCATCCTCCCGCTGCGGAACTACAGTTTAAGAAATCCGCAGGTTATCCCTCGCCAAGTAGAGACCCACGCTGAGGGAGAAGAGCCTGACAGTACCATAACCATATACAACAACATAACTTGCGCAGGACCCGCACGTCTGGCGGGTCAGGATTTGCGAGATATCGACGCCGGATTCTTCCAAACTTGTAGATCCGCGTAGTGACAAATTTAGAGGAGGTTGGGAGAAAGTATGGACTTCTTCCACACAGGGAACCAAATGACCTACAACACAATAATTATATTTGTTCAGTCATTTCGGCGATAGACCAGAGGATGTAATAAAACAGCGGTATGATGTCAAATAATGGCACGTGTGTAGCTATCTCTAAAAAAATGTTTACTTTGTAGTTAGTGCTGTAAATTCTGGAACGTGCAATAAATGCGTTTAAAAAATATTTCCAGATGGGTTTTTTTGCTAACGCCAACTTTAGCTAGATCACAACATATGCTCAGTTTATAGTCCTACACAGTGGTGGGATGTAAAAATAAAATGCAAATACGTCTACCTACAGGCATATTTAATAGATTAATATATAATTTAAGAGTAGTTTCTTGTCATGAAGACGGTTAAAAACTATTTCCAGATGTTTTTGTTTTTTGCTAACGCTACCTTTAGCTAGATCACGACATATGCTCAGTTTCAGGTCCTACATAGTGGTGGGATGTAAAAATAAAATGCAAATACGTCTACCCAAAGGCATATTTAATAGATTAATATACAATTTCAGAGTAGTTTCTTGTAATGAAGACAGTTTAATGTGTTTTTAATTGTAAGTGTTTGCGCAATTTAGCAGCTATCAACAATGCAGCTTGAATTTTAACCACTGCATAGTGCTATTATGCTGGCCTCTGGTGGAAAAGATAATGATTGCAGCTGGGGAATCTTGGGAAAAGGGAAAAATGTTTTAAAAGTGTTTAATAAAATGCACAAGTACAAGATTACACACAGCATAAAAGTATTTCACAGATGAGAAAATTCAACATGTAATGAATCAAACGTTCAATAATTAAATTTCTGTTTTGAAGAAACTTATCAGGATTATAAATTAAATGATAAAATAAATCACTCCATTACACAAGTCACTTGAAAAATGTATTTATTTGTCAAGATGATAAAAAATAATCTTGTGAACCTTGCAAAACATTACAACAATGTAGTGTAACCATTTGTACGTGTGTTAAACTAGTCATACACTACATAAAGTATACATTACACATCTCTTACACAAAAAAAAGTAATAAGAAAAACATTTGGTAGTAATCTAATACTTGCACCTATATGGTATGGTTTGTGTTCACAACACAGAATCGAGATAGCGACAGTATAAATCTCATGATTATCTCTTGACTTCCTACATATTCCAAAAAGTTCAAACTATTCAAACATATTCATTGTAATAATCCCATTAAATCCAGTCTCCATTTAATTACTGCATTAACGCCCCATTTAATTTAGTGCTAGTATTTATTGAAGAGCAGTTTACAGCTAGATGCTACATCAAAATGAATGTAGTAATAATATTCCAGTGACCTCTGAAATATATTTCATTTAGAACAATACATACATTCTATATTTCAGGGCTTCAAAAATGGTAAGAATGATAATAATAATACACGGAACAGCTAGTTCCACATTCAGTTTCTTCACTTTCCACAAAAATCTCATTTTTTAATTCCAACATCATATTGACGTCATTATAAGTGTACACAATTGCATAAGTCTTCGGGCTCGCACGTTCATAATATTAAAAAAAAAGACGATAAAGACAACTAGAATAAAAAAAGGGATTTAAAAAGTATTCAGCTTAGTTAATTTATAAGATTTTTCTGGTTTGGTACTTGTCATTTCCATGTTTTGGTGCCAGATTTTTTGAAATCACGTCCCTTATTGCAAGATTGCTTTGTTTTAAAAATACTTGTTTTGAATGGGATAGTAAATACAGACTGATGGAAAATACACCCTATTTTTCTGAGATATTTTTCTCAATCTGTCTGCCAAGAATAACCTCATCTGGACACATAAAAAGCACCAAAAAGTACTTTAAAAAAACAGAATGTAAAATTAATAACCATCCATTGTAGAAGCCATTGAGCTTTAAAACTTATGAGTACTTCACTAGCACTTTCAATTCCTTCATTGTTCTTTTAAAAGTCGCAAAAACAATTTGTCGAGATTTATTTTCATTTTTTTTCTAGATATTACTGCTAATTAGGGATTTAAGGTAGGAGGTGATTTTTTTTTTAAATTATTTCCTTTTGTTTCTCAGTCTTTGGTAAAATTGCAACAAACATGGGTTAAAGTACGTTGATATCGTAAGCAAATGCCATCAGTGTAATCCTATTATATAGCCATTTTATGGAATATCAGAGCGGCCAAAATATGGAATTTCTTGCCTTCAGGGCGTGAAGTGTGATATTGTTATTATCTTTTTCTACGAGGGCCACTTTCAGAAACAGCAATGATTTTTTTTTCTATTTTTGTATGTTTAACGGATAGGAATTGGTCCCCCCCCCTCCCAAAAAACAGCAAAAAACGTATAAATATTTACAATTGCAAGCAAGTCGGGGAGCAAAAGGTTGTCTATTGTTTGTAAAACACCCCCCAAAAATGACATAGCATGTTACAACTTATGTAGAAAGGACCACAACTACCAACAACTGCATCAATTACAATAATAGCCCATTTTCCTGGCTATTAATGGGGTCGCTTCTCCTTAATAAGCGATTAAGTTATCCTTTGCTGCTCTAAATTCAGTCAAATCAAGTCCTAAGTACTCATTTAAAACTTTAACATCCTGCTGAGCATCAGTACATCTTTTGCTAACATTGTTGCACAACGCTGTTTTACTGCCACGCCAAGGAATGTAAACTACCAAAGCATTTTTTCCGAAGCGAGCGGTTGGTTTCAACCTCGACAGAGCAAAGCTTTCCACAATACTAGTGTCCCACAAGTGCAATCAGTGGATTGGCGTCAGCTGCTTCTTGCAGCACAACCCCCGCTGGTTCAACTTTGCCAGCTCGTTCGGTGTTGTATGACTTGAACCCAAAGCTACTCGCTCCCCACCCACCCACGTTGGCCCAACCCCCGTCGATTCAACTTTTTCACCTATGTATGTGCCTTTGTCACCTTTGCAAAGCCACCCCTGCTTGGTATAAACTGTCAAAAGCCAGTTCCAGATTTTTTTTAACCTATTATATAAACATGGGCCATCAAAGCGCAAACTTTTGACAATTTGAAGAGCGAGTGAGCGCCTCAAAGAAATTGAAGCATTGGACATATGAAGGAAAATGTAGCATCCCCTAAGACTAGGCATTTATTTAACAGGGCTGGGCAAACTAAATAAAGGGTCAGAATGAGAGCTTTGGTTTCAACGTCGAAAGAGCAAAGCTTTCCACAATACTAGTGTCCCGCAAGTGCAATCAGTGGATTGGCGTCAGCTGCTTCTCTTGCCCAACCCCCACTGGTTCAACTTTGCCAGCTCGTTCGGTGCTGTATGACTTGAACCCAAAGCTACTCGCTCCCCACCCACCCACGTTGGCCCAACCCCCGTCGATTCAACTTTTTCACCTATGTATGTGCCTTTGTCACCTTTGCAAAGCCACCCCTGCTTGGTATAAACTGTCAAAAGCCAGTTGCAGATTTTTTTTAACCTATTATAAACATAGGCCATCAAAGCGCAAACTTTTGACAATTGAAGAGCGAGTGAGCGCCTCAAAGAAATTGAAGCATTGGACATATGAAGGAAAATGTAGCATCCCCTAAGACTAGGCATTTATTTAACAGGGCTGGGCAAACTAAATAAAGGGTCAGAATGAGAGCTTTGGTTTCAACGTCGAAAGAGCAAAGCTTTCCACAATACTAGTGTCCCGCAAGTGCAATCAGTGGATTGGCGTCAGCTGCTTCTCTTGCCCAACCCCCACTGGTTCAACTTTGCCAGCTCGTTCGGTGCTGGATGACTTGAACCAAAAGCTACTCGCTCCCCACCCACAGCGGCCCAACCCCCATTGATTCAACTTCGTCGCCTATGTATGTGGCGGATGGCTTTGCAAAGCCTGGTATAAACTGTCAAAAGCCAGTTCAATACATTTTTTAAAACTTATTTCAAACATGGCCATCAAAGCGTGAACTTTTGACAATTGAAGAGCGAGTGAGCGCCTCAAAGAAATTGAAGCATTGGACATATGAAGGAAGACATAGCATCCCTTAAGACTAGGCATTTAAGACTAGGCTCTCTGCCCTCACTTGAAGACATTGCCAGCCCTCGTTACCTCAGCAGAGCCAAGAACATCATAGGGGACCCTTACCACCCTGGTCACAATGTGTTCCAGCTGCTGCCCTCTGGCAGACGCTATAGGTCCCACAAAGCACGGACAAATAGGCTTAAGGACAGTTTTTTCCCCACATCCATCAGAAATCTAAACTCGCGCTAACATAACACACATTCCCCTCTGCGGTATATGAACAGATGTTTGGTTGGTGATCTGCCTCCTACTAGCTGACTGAGGAAAGTCCGTAACTTACACTTATTAGGTCTTTTGCCGATTAAACGTTGCTTATGGAGAAGCACCATCAATTTCGTCACACGCAGTTTCTGCGTGTGATGACAAGTAGGCTTTTGTGTTGTGATAATGACGACAGGGCCTATGTCCGATTATTATTATTATTATTATTATTATTGAGCCAGAAAGAGACGATTCATTAACACAGTAAAAGGTCATTTTAGACGGAGTCATTTACATCAATTATTTTTTTTCTCTCTGTACAAACATGTGTGCCCTTTGTTTGCATACGGCCAGGAAAGAATAAAAGCTCATTCTGAAAAGCGGAGCTGCACGGGAAGAATACTGCTGCCAATGACAGACGCAGGCACTGGCAAAGTTTAATTAAATAACAAAATGGGGCTGAATAAACAAACGGTCAACTTTCTTAGACACATTTTTGCCTAAAACGGGCTTTTCCGCTTCTACACTTTGAGCTGAAGGCACTTTAAAAATGGAGGCCGATATGTTCTGGAGGCTAATTTCCTACATTAAAAATAAAAAAACAACAACATCTACAAAACAACAACAAATTGATTGAACCACGTATAGCATGTGTGCGTGCGCCTTTACACATAATTAAACTGCTGGTTATGCCTAAAATGCATCTTAAATTTGCACTTGTTCTATTTATAAATCTAACTATGAAAGTACAAACTATTAAATTCTTTTATCTTCCCACAAAATATGAATATTCAGAATAATGCTATGGTTTTGAATGACAGGAAACATTTAAACATTCCATTTATGTTCAACAATACGCACAAAAACCAGCATTAGCTCATTGATATTTATAGGTATATTCATTGAAAAGTAAAACTAAAAACAAATGATGAAATATCTTAAAGAAAATGTCTACATCCCCTTTGAATAGTCCCATCTCAACAAAGTGCTTGGATTAAGAAATCGTCAGGAAATTGGTCAGAATAATTGCTTAACTCTTTCAGTGCCATTGACGATGATAAGACATCCAATCTGCTGTGAATCGGAATGAGTTTGTCACTAGCAGACGTCCAATCCGCCCCAAAAGGAAGGGCGGGGAACTAACATTTCCCGTCAATCCTCCCAGTTCAAATGGATTGGACGTGGATTGCCGTCAATGGCAGCCTGTGAGTTAGCTATTTGCATGCATATCCACTAATAACTGAGTTTTACTTTGTGCACTAAGACCTGAATAACTTGATAAAATGATTTTGCAATACAAAGTGTTCTGTTACATGAAAGATTAAATCTGCATAGTGTGGTATTTCACAAAATGTTCTTTAAAGGAAAAATGGATGTCTGACTGTTGCCCATTTTAAGTGCGACATTGGGAAATTAGTCAACACAGAATTCTGTCTTAAAAATGACAGGTGTCTAAATAAATAAAAAATACAATAGACTTTATACTACTAAAATACTTAACATTAAAATCTAGTAAATAATTGTAGTCAACATTTTTCTCCCTAATTTATAGAATTGAAACCATTTGGTTTGCAATATTCAAATTTCTTAACGCAGTGATTTTGGGGGGGGTTGTTACCTAAAATCTGTAAACTTGACCAAAAAATATATAGACTTAACCACTAAATATTTTACTAACTTTCAAGTGATACGCTAAATTTTTGGAGTTTAAAAATGTTTTTTTATCATTAAAACTCACTGAGACTCGCCTCCTGTTGTCTTTGCATTTTGTTGATTATTTTGATTGTAAAAGTTTGCTAACTAAAATGATAGCCACACAAAATGAGCAAAAACAAAACAACCGAATCCTCTGTACATGATTCAAAGCTATATATATATATATAAATATATATATATATATATAGAAAGAGAGAAGTCAATTCATTCTACATTTAAATGCTGTATTAAATAGACAAAACGTTGATATCAATTTGTATTTTTTCTACAAAGTACCTCTGTTGCATGAGCCTCCATCACCATTTGAGTATTTTTGTTCGACAGTAGGGACATTCGGCTTTGCTGGGCGCGCAGCTCTCGCATAGAACGTAATGTTGGCACGGCTGCAGCACAATGCATCGGTCATTCTTTTGGCAAACTACACATTTCTTTGACTGAAGCATGTATATGACCTGTGGAGAAAAGTGGAAAAAAAAGGACGGTTAAAAATGCACTATTGCAGGGGTGTCCAAAACTTTTCCTCCGATGACCACTTTCCGAAAAATATCAACAGTGGCGAGGGCAGACTTGAAAATCTTTTCACTTAAACAGAACCGTATACAGTATTTTATGCTAATTTGTCATATGTATGTCCCTCGATCCTACCACGTGATTGGCAATTGGGCACCGGCGCATCATTTTTGGGGGATTGGAATTGGGTAGAAAAGATCGTGTTTTTCAAGTGTTATTTGGACTTTTCGTATTCATTCTTTGGTAGGCATTGACGGAGATTGACGTCCAAATGGACTGAGCATGGACACCTTCCCAGGTGTCGATAACTGTCTGTGGCAGGGAAGGAGTTAAGGGTTACAGGCAACAAAATAATCTAGAGCACAGGTGTCAAAGTGGCGGCCCGGGGGCCGAATCTGGCCCGCCGCATCATTTTGTGCGGCCCTAGAAAGTAAATCATGAGTGCCGACTTTCTGTTTTAGGATCAAATTCAAATGATTATAGATGGTGTACATTACATTTCCTGATTTCCCCCTTTTTAAAATCAATCATTCCAATATTTTCAATCCAATTTTATTTCTTTTGTGTTTTTAGTTCAAAGCGCATTTTGTAAGATCTAAAAATAAATATATAGATATTTTCCATTTTCCACTTTAATATTAAAAAAATGTTTCCATTTGAAATGAAAAACATGATTAAAAGACATTTTCCATTACTAAGAAAAAAAAAAGCTCAAATAAACATTGCTTTAATCTATAAAAACTGACTATTTAGGGCTTTTGATCCAGTTCTTTTAATCCAATTTTTTTTTTTTAAATCTAAATATTAGATCTAAAATGGTCCGGCCCACATGAAATGGAGTTGACGTTAATGCGGCCTGCAAACCAACCCGAGTTTGACACCCCTGTTTCTAGAGGTATAAGAATAGGCACCCTCAATCACAATGGATTATTTTGCAGATGGGTTTACCAAAAAAGCAAAAATAAGGAAAAATTATACAGGTTTCCTAGTTGGATTTCAGCAGGTTTTTCCCCCTTGGCTAAAGAAAAAAGCACTGTTTAAATGATCTTTCGTCTATTCTTTAACTAGCTAGTGTGACTCGCTATATCTGGTGTTGAAGCTGAGAACGACAGAATGTTGGCAGAAATCAAACCTCTAACGTGACCCAAATTCACAAAGATATTTTCTAAGTTTGCCGAGGGCCGTACTTTGGACGATGGGGTGTGCGCGTGTGTCTTGTTGATTTCTTACCCCGTCTACGAGGTCGAGATCTTTGCACAGCTGATTCTTAAGTGAGTGCAGCTTGGGCAGAGACAGCTGGTCCAGTTGGCCGTAGCTACGCAGGAGCGGCGTTCCGGGCGCCCGGCAGAGGACGTCAAAGTCTCCGCGGAGGTCCTTCAACCTGCGCTCCGCCTCTTCTCGTTTCTGCTCGGCCTGCTGGCGATCCGCTTCCGCCTCCTTGGCTTGTTCCTTGGCTTCGTGGGCATCTTTCTGACACGACTCGCATGCCTGTGGACAAATTGTTCTCAATCCCAAAAGTTTGTGAAAACACTTTAGATGGCCTTTTCCTACTGGCTAATTTTACAGTGAAATTTCAACGTACAATACAATTATCGACACCAGGTTCACCATGTAACGATGATCTCTCAATATGACGAGACAATTATTGATAACAGAATTAATCTCGGATAAAGCTATTCAACCGCAAAAAAAGCATTAAATAAATGGAAAAAATATTTTTGCATTGTCGTGGACTATCCGTCAAAATTTTGTCTTCCTCACAAACTTAGCATGAGTATATTTATGCTAATTTCTGCAAATAAATGTCTGCCTTGGATCATTGCCTGCCATTGACAGATGTCCAATCCATTTAAAACGGAAGGAGCAAAATGTTTAAAATGAATGGGATGCGTGGTGCCATCTGTGGCACCAAATGTCAAGCGTTTCATTCCGTTTTGAAAACGCACCTGTTTCACCTGGTGCCAGGCCTCCTCCCACTGTTTGATTTTTCTCTTGGCCTCATCCAGTTCCCGAAAGAGGCGTGAAACATCAGGACTGCCCGTCATCAGGCTACTAAAGACGGGCGACTGACTGGTTGAAAAGCTGCCACTCACAAAGTCCCAAATACTGCCGGTGCCGTTCAAGCCTGTAAAAAAAAATAAAATGGAAATACTTCCGTTGATATCGATGAGAAGTGGTGGATGGCGCCACTGATTTCAATGCAAAATATTTTAAAAATAACAGAAAATAAATAATGTTCCAGGCTGTTTAGACAATGGGTCCAATCTATTTAGTTGACATAATAAGGGGAAATTCCAATACCATTGCTTCTTGTTATATTTTCCTTCTGTAGAATAATAATCAAATTCCTTTACGTTTTGTACGGGGCTGTGAAGAAATACTAAAAAACTGTTGATGGATGAATTCATGCAAATTATTTATGGTGATTTTGGCTTGTCAAATCAAGTTCACAATAAACAAAATTGATTTTCTAAATAATGATTTTATTCCTCAACCGGAAAACAACCTCAAAATGAACTACGACCACCAAGCACCCTCTATGCAAACATAATTCTGGAAATAAATACATGTATGTAGTTAACCAACTAGAATATAACAAAACATCTTTGACCCTTGAGTTCCCCGTTTAAACAACAACAACAAAAACGCCATAATTCATGCATGAAAGACTGAAACAAATGAGGTAGATAGATTAAAATCAATGTATTGTTCCTGCCCCGCTTTTAATGTGCGAATATTCACTGCCAGCCTACGACTTGACAAAATTATCAGTTTGTTCTGCTTACCTAAAGAGCTCTGGGAAGAAGATGTGGGCGTTCCCAGCAACCCGTGCTCCTGTTTGGCCACAAAATTAGCATTGTGGTTGTGATGTGACACGGTGGCGGACAGCAAAGACTGCGATTGCGACAGCGAGCTCAGCGGCGACGTGGACAACGACGACGACGAGTTGAAGGAGGACGAGCGCGCCAACGAGCCTGGAATGTTGACCGGGGCTGAGCCGCTGAACAACCTTTGACCTGAAGGTAAGGGGAAAAAAAGCTCTTCTAAATTTCCATCAGGCCAACCTACTCTCCACCATTTTATCATTTTCCCCATGTTTCCTTCTATTTTCACTCCTCTTCGTCCTTACTTTCCAGTCCGACGTGGTTGTCTTGTTCTTCTAGCTCCTTATCAAGCGACGCCACGTTAATATCGCAAAAGTTGAGATCCAGAGCAGATCCTGAGTGGGGAAATTGAACTTTAGAAGAAATTCCAGCTGAAAATATATATATTTATATTTAGTAAGCAAACCTTCAACATGCTCTTACCAATGACCGATTCCACGGTGTTGCTCCCGGGATAAAACGGCGTGGCTTTTGCATTCATGGTGGAAAAGGTAGTTGGGGAGGAGCTGTCCGAACCGATGCTGGAGGCCAAGCTGGACGTTATGCTGGAGGTGAAGCTCGAGGCCAGGGGGTTTACCGTGCAGAAGACACTGTTTTGTGTCTGGGTAAGTGAGGAGGTTGGGAACACAGCATGAGTTTTCCCACAAAATACCTATTTTCAATTTTAAAAACTGAGATGATAAGTGTTTAATGTGTCTTAAGGTAGGATTTAAGAACTCCCATTTCTCTTGCAATAGCCAAACTGATTATGCCGACTTTGATTATGAGCGTCAAAGCACCAAAGATGATAAAGTTAGAATTCTACATACATTTCAAAGACATTTTCTTGCATGAGTGCGTCTACAATTTTGGTCATTATTAATTGACGTTGTCGGATATATTCAAATGTGTTTTCTATGGATATTTATCCATATACTTGCCACTTGGCCATTGCTGGAGCCGCCAGGTGTGGTCCATTCGCCGACCGGACACTCGGTATACTGTTGACAACCTGACTGGGAATGTGAACTGGAATGTATGGCCGTTAGCAACGTGCTCATGCTGTCGTCGGAGGAGCCGATTCCTAAAGAGATGAGACGAAAAAAATGAGTCAGGTGACGGAAGATGATGTGCGCACATTAGATACAATGCATCCCATGTAGATCAAGGGTGTCAAACCCGGGATGGTTCGCGGGCCGCTTTAACGTCAACTTGATTTCACGTGGGCCAGACCATTTTAGATATATTTAGATTTTTATTATTATAAATGGATTAAAAGAACTGGATAAAAAGCCCTGAATATTCAGTTTTTATAGATCTAAAACAATGTTTATTTTAGCTTTTTAAATATATTTTTAGATTTTACAAAATGATTTTTGAACTAAAAACACAGAAAAAATGGATTAAAAAAATTACAATTATTGATTAAAACGGGGAAAATCAGGAAATTTAATATACATCTATACTCTTCATTTTAATTTGATCCGAAAACAAAGTCAAAAACAAAAAGATTTACTTTCGCGGGCCAGATTTGGCCCCCGGGCCGCCACTTTGACGCATGTGATGTAGATTATAATGAAAAATGATACCGCAACAACAATAAATCCAAATATCGGCTTATTTCGACTTACATTCTTGGTCTGTTCATTTTGTTTATGTGTTACAACATGATGGAATTTTATGAAATAAGAGGACTATGGGACCTTTTTTTTGACATGATGAAATAGGAAGTCGCCCACTTGAGTAACAAGAACAAAGAGAAACACGACCTCCGTGCGACTAATATATGACATATTTAGATTTTGACTGTAGTCCACTTAGATACATTCCAGTAACTGTTTATTATAAGTTTTTCTAAATGAATTTCCTTTTAAAGTTTGTTTGTAAAAGTGTCTTGAATGACTCACTTTCAACATGCGCAAAGGCACAAAAGGGCCCGCGGGGACAGTAGCCGGTTTGCCGCATATCGTTGCACTTGGTCGATTTGTAGATCTTCAAGTGGAATAGAAGAAAAAAAAGGAAGCACAGTTAAATACGGACGTCAGACTTGACTCTTGTGTTGAGAAAGCATCAAACGGATCGCCACCTCCGGGTGAAATTGCTGCTCCGTGCGCGAGTGACAATACTGGCAAGCGTCGCAGCTCTCACACTTGGAAGGCTCTCCCCATTCGTCGCCGTGTTTCACGCTCGGGCACGGGGTCGACCTGTTATTTGAAAAAATAATGTAAAGGTTTGTAATTCACTTTCAGATCCGTTTGAACAAAATTGGCTAGGATGCAAAACAATTGATTTAGTTTATGGTTAAAACTTAAGCATCACAAAGACTCCTTCACTCATTTTCAACAGTGCTCATCCTGGTCAGTCAGAGTCGCGGGGTGCTGGAGCCTATCCCAGCTGACTTCAGAGATTTGGAATATGAAATAAAATACTTTCAAAATGGTGGTGCACGTTTCTCAGTCAAAAATCTAAAGTTAATATAACGGCAATGCTTTGTTATAAACGGAAAATGCCAGCCATGGTGTGTGCGGATTTGCAGATTCATTTCCTTCCTGTGATCTATTGCCACAATTCCTTTTTTTTTTATATAGCATCATTGAGAGCTTTTAAATCTTTGAAGAAAAAAAAAAGGAAAAAAAAATAGAGGATGGTATGACCTTAGCCTTTAAAGAGTATTAAAGTCTTTATTATCACTCAAACAATACTACCTTTGAACAATGTGTTTTAGTGACTCCAATTTCTTTTTTTTGGGTGGTAAATAAATGCAAATCAGCATTCAACCCTTTCACGCACAAATGTTTTTTGTTAACCTTTACAGGGCACCCTTTGAAATCATTGGCTGCCATTGTTAGCATTATATGTCTAATATTCAATGAAATCCAAAGATTGATATTCACATCTAGACTTCCCAGTTTAAATGAATGGGATGTTTATCGCCGTCCATGGCAGCAAATGAGTTAAATATTATGAAAAGAACTGCGTGTAACTTTGGGACATAACCAAGGAATTTCTGTTTTGATTCATGAGTATGTATAAATTTCCACTGTAGTGCTTTGGTGGTGTTTTGCCACTTTTACATCTTTTAGTCATGTTCTACCTGTACTTATACTTGCGTGGATTGCGTCTACGGTCCCGACTGTTGTGGTAGTGCGGACAAGCGTAACCTTGTCGGCACAATCTTGGCGGCTTGGTGCACTGCTCCGTTTTGTAGTTGGCCAAAACAAAGTTGCTGTCTGCAAGAAGAAAAAAAAATGAAGCTAAGTCTCATCTTTCCTTCTCATTAAAGTGCATTTGAACATAAAAAGCGTTGTAAATTAAGTAGGGATTTTCACCTTGCCACCTCGGGTCCTCGGTCAGGGTCTTCTCAATCATGGCTTGACAAGCTAAGACGCCGGGCTGCAGGTCAGGAATACCTTCACCGCAGCCAAGCTGTCCATTCTGAAGCGCTTCTTGTGCTTGGATCTCTCTGTTGGGACATTTGATTATTTTACATGATTGCGCCTAATTTAACACATGAACATCCTAGCTCAGGGGTGTCAGACTCGAGTTGGTTCGCGGGCCGCGTTAACGTCAACTCGATTTCATGTGGGCCTGACCATTTTAGATAAACTTAGACTTTTTATAAATGGATTAAAAGAACTGGATTAAAAGCCCTGAATATTCAGTTTTTTATAGATCTAAAACAATGTTTATTTTAGCTTTTTTAAATATATTTTTAGATTTTACAAAATGATTTTTGAACTAAAAACACAGAAAAATTGATTAAAAAATTACAATTATTGATTTAAAAGGGGGGAAAAATTAGGAAATTTAATATACATCTATACTCTTCATTTGAATTTGATCCTAAAACAGAAAGTCGGCACTCATGATTTACTTTCCCGGGCCACACAAAATGATGCGGCGGGCCAGATTTGGCCCCGGGCCGCCACTTTGACACGTGTCCGAGCTGATTAAAAAAAAAAAAGTTAACCAAGAATTATTGCGAAAACGAGTATTTACACTGTCTTGTTTCTACCATGTAGCTTGTGACAAAAATGCTTGGGTGAGAGAGAGACGTTTGCAAGATAACATTATTTTGTCTGCTTATGGTCACCTGATGTCGTAGACGGGGGGTCTGAGATCGTGCAGGCCGTGGGCAAATGCGCAGTGGAGGCCGTTCTTCACACAGTGCCCCCGGGCGTCCGTTTCGTGGATGCACGTGCCCGTCTTGTAATAGCGAAGGTGATACTTGCGCTCCGTGTCGCCCGTTGTCCGGTGTAAATAAGGACAGCTGATAGAATTGAGAAAGGGAACGCGTGTAAGACAAAATGATTAAAAAACAGAAGAAACCAATACAAAAGAGCATTTATTATGAGTCTTACATAAACTATACTGTATTATTAACTCCTCCGAGCATGCACGACTCGATCCATCTTGAGTAGTAACGGTTGCTATGGCAACAGGTAAGGTCATATAAAAATAGCTGCAAAGGAATGGCAGAAGCTTGCGTTTTTGGGGGAGTATTTTGACTTACCAAACTATATACTTGAGGTTTAGCCCCTGAAACCAAGCCGTGATAGTGGGAAACACAATAGACGGATACGTTCATAAATACATGGGGGCAAAGGCGCATGGGGGCAAAGGCGGAAGTGGAGAAACCGTAACAATGGGTAATGGACGAAAGACGCACTAAGACAGGGGTGTTAGAATCGGGTTGGTTCGCGGGCCGCTTTAACGTCAACTTGATTTCACGTGGGCCGGACAATTTTAGATATAATATTTAGATTTTTTTTTTATAAATGGATTAAAAGAACTGGATTAAAAGCCCTGAATATTCAGTTTTTTATAGATCTAAAACAATGTTTATTTGAGCTTTTTTTATATATATTTTTAGATTTTACTAAATGATTTTTGAACTAAAACACCGAAAAAATGGATGAAAAAATTAAAATTACTGATTTAAAACGGGGCAAATCAGGAAATTTAATATACATCTATAGTCTTCATTTTAATTTGATCCTAAAACAGAAAGTCGGCACTCATGATTTACTTTCCCGGGCCACAGAAAATGATGCGGCGGGCCAGATTTGGCCCCCGGGCCGCCACTTTGACACATGCACTAAGAGATCCCATTTCAATTATAAAGTAAAATTACCACTCTTATTGCACTACATTGAATTTAAAAGCAAGATTAGTTTTGTAACATCTACTTTATGTTGTGTTTTATTGTGACATCTGATATAAAATAACAGCTTTTTGTCTTTAAAAAATATTTTTCCCCCCAAGTAACATTTTTTTAACTACAACACACTCCCACAGGTTCACCTAAATGCATTTTTGCGATTTTAAAGGCATTTGATATAGAACCAGTTAGTGACATTAACACACATCAGATCGAATAGTCAAAAAAATGACTTTTATATGCTATGTTGATACGTGTAAAATTAGAGGCATTTAAAATTCAAGCTTTAAATCAGACCTTATTATAATGTTGAGGTCATTCTGGATCACTATGCCTCCCCACCACTACTCACCATCAAATGAAACTTTGCACACAAACAGAGTTCGAAACTACTGACTTACTCGTCTCCATCGGGGCAGATGCCGGTGGTCTCGTCATATTTGGTGCAGTAGACATCCGGGCTGTAGTTGAAGGTGCCGTCCCTGCGGCGGACGGGTCTCCTTCGCCTCTGATTGAGAAAGTGCCAGTGGAAGCACGTAAACGGCCTGTGTTGGGTGCACTTGTGCTGCAGGAAAAGTGGGCACTGCTCGGTCCTGAACTCCTTCAAGTAGCTGAGTGGGCAGAAAGGCAAAATGAAGTCAACACCTTTGATGGTAATACAACTCAAATATATCTATCTGTTGACTCAAAAAAGCTTTGGGGTAAGAGTTAACTCTTTCAGCGCCATTGACGGTGATAGATGTCCAATCATAAGGCTCTTTTCATCCTTCTGCTGTGATTTTAAATAATTTTGTGACTAGATGACAATTTAGTTGAACTGTTAGGGGGTCGATCCACGTCTCCCCCAGTAGCAAAAATACTAACTTTTCCAAAATATCGCAATAATGATCATACAGTTTGATTATTATGAGACAATATCGGATCTTGAGATTCGGGTATTATGACTGTTATACAGAATAAAAGGCGATTTCCAGTAACTGGAACCAAAGTAAGAACTTGTGGGATAAGTTGTGCACATTTCAACAGCACTTGAAAGAGGCATTTCTGTGATATGATGACGGAATAAATGACCATTTCAAAGTACTTTTGAGTTAATTAATTCGCCAGAAACCTGTATTAAAAACAATTGAACTTGAATACTAACCCTCTCAGATCAGCGTTGATTTGCGAACCGATTTTTAAGACATTTTGTCTCACAAAGCGTACAAAGATGCAAAGTAAACAAGTTCATTTTAATTAAAGTTACACCCCAAAAAAAGTTTGCTGCCATGCACGCGTTAAGTGCAGTCATTTAATTAAACTTTAAGCGTTAAATGATCGCGGTAGGAGTTGTCGATCGTGCAGCAGGTGTTTGGCATAATTATGATTGAGAAACATTTTTTCTGGAAGACGAGCCTACGCTTTATTTTGGGTCACTTGCGTTAACTTGCTATTCACGTAGCAAAGTGCGGCTGTATTGCGACGCAATCCTGGTGGGGATTCCTTCAGCGTACGTCAATAAAAGCACGTAGCGAGGAAAGAGGGGAACACAAAAATAAAGGCCGGAGTGGGCAGGTCGTGCGTTAAAATACGTTACGATCGCAAAGTTGGAAGAGCACCTCGTCAACGTTTTTTTTCAACTCGGCAAGACGCTCTTTTAAACTATCTCGCCGACGGCCGCCATGTCGTCGAACATTAAAGTGTTGTCTTCATGAGCCCGTACAGTCGCAGTTTTTTTTTCCGGGGGTAGTCACAAAGCCCTGGGAAAGCACCATTTTTAAACGTACATATGCACACGCAAATAGTTGCAACAAAGAGAAAACGATGCACACGTCCTGCGATCTACGCACTTTGCACGAGCAAAGCGCGTGTAGTACTCACGTATAGTGGGTCGGTTTCTCGGTTTGAGGAGACGCATTGCCCGTCGTTTTCGAAACCGACGGCATTTTCAGTCAAAACAATTCAGTGCGCATGCGCGTTGATCTGTTGCTCAACTCCTGGCCGTCACCACTGAGGGGCGCCACCCAGTGGCAAGAACTAAATATAGCTTCACTTCAAAAATTTTGAACGCAAAAATTAAAAGCAAACTCTACTAAATATTCAAATTTTAAATTGATTCCCACAATTACGACTTTGATATGACAACCTTTTTTTAGGTAATAGGTGTGTACTGTGTTCTTGCTGATTTCTATGTTCTAATAGGCTATAAATACATTGGATTGGACTATTCCTTAGTATTTATGACGTTTTATTTAGTATTTTTTGTCATATTTGGACTTCATTTTCAAAAACATAGGTATTTGGACTTTGTACTGACACATCAGTGTTTAAATTCAAATAGTCATATTTTTAATTTAATGTTGCAACATTCTTCTCTCCATATTTCCAATGTATTCTCTGTATACTGATATTTCATTTCATGTCTCTTAACAAACATTCCTCATTAAATATCATTGGTGTAAAAAATAAATTATTTTAAATACCATCTTATTTCTTTATGTAAACGTCAACTTTCAATTGTAGCCCCCAGTAATAAATAACTTCATCAACATAACAGTATAAATAACTTCATCAACATAACAGTATAAATAACTTCATCAACATAACAGTTTTCATGACAGACTTTCCTTTCCTCACTTGCATTTTTTTTTTATCCTCCTCTTGTAAGGGATTTAAATTTACAAATGCAATTATACTTCAAATCCATTATTCAGTCACTAAGGTGCACAAAATGCCCTGCCTTGTAATTATGCATTAGAGCGGCACACTGCTCTTGTAATTGCTTTGGCAAGCCCCGCCCCTTTCCACAAACACACATTACAATTTCTCCTATAAATTCTTACCTTTTCCAGTACCATCAACAGTGCCAGATGCCCAATCATGTGTCGCCCTTTCATCCTTAGTAAATTTGAACATGTTTTTCCCAGATTGGGCGTCTGTCACGGTCAATGGCAGGAAATCATTAAACAAAATAGAGCTTCATTTGGTAATTAGCTTTTTTTCCTTTGTGTTACAGCTATATTATGGATCAATAACACCAAACAAACCCTGCAAAAATGTTGATTTCAGTTCTGTTCTGGGCATAATTCTGAAAACAAGCACATTCACCATCAACAAAACAACATGATTTTTTTATACACTACAAATTATAAATCTTAATCCATCCTTATTCAATTCCTTGGTGCAAACCAGTTCCAATCCACATAACGAACAAAGGCAAGCTCATGAAAGAAACAGCAGTGATGATGATAATGATGTTGGGTACTTTAAGGCCAAGTCAAGATTGAGCTGTGAAAACTGTGATGTTTTTTAAATCTTTTTTTTTTTAAATACTCTCCCTGTGGTTGTCAAAAATATAATATTTATTGGAAATTCAGTTTATGGCCCTTTGAAAAAAAAGAATATGAACAATCAACCCCACTAGAACTATAGCAAACAAATAAACAAGTATTAAATAAAGCTTTATATTAGACTGCACTTATCTTAGTTTAGATAGATTGGACATCAATTGCCGTCAATGACCGAACAACTAAAACAAAATGACTCAGCCTCCGATAAAATCATCAATTACACTTTCATCAAACACGTCAAGATTTCATAAATCCTACATTTATCAAAAAAAAACTATGTCCTTATTTACCACCACTTTGTCACCATTGACAAAAATCCACTACTCTGAACTTTATTAATAAAACACACTCTACTCATACAGACTCTAAAACAAATAATAAAACTTACCTCATCCATTCCAGCATCATGATTAAAACCATGAGCCAGAGACGAGACCGTTACAACTTTATTATTATTTTTTGTATTGTAGTGACCCTTTTACTCACCATGTTCTATGAAGTAATGTAATTACGCAAGTGTATCATTCTTTTCTATGTAGTTGTGTTTGCTTTTATTTGTTTTGTCACTCATTTCCATTTGACCATTGTCACAGCCCATTCAAGCCACTTAAAAGACACAAACTTGAAGTATTGTAAGGGAGTCGATGCAACCATTTCTTTTTTTTGGTAACAACCCTCTTAATGAAAAAGAGTAAAAACAATAACCCTTGGTTTTCCTTTCCCAGGGCTTCTGCGCCACTGACAGCTGCAACAACAGTTTTGTGGTTTGTACACAAACATTTATCTCAGGATGCTTTTCATACAAACATCTCCCGTCTATTTTGACATGATTAAAGTTGTAACTGTTTCTATGACATCACAATGCTTCAAAATGGCAGGAAAGTGCAAAATGTGGTCTTTATTTCCACAAAAGAAGGGACATTAACTCACACTATGGCTGTTTTGTCACTTGATATTTTGGACGTATTAACTTAGGGGTGTCCAAACAAAAAAAATTAAAGGATGCGATATTAAACAGAATGTAATTATTTGACTAAATTAGACATCCAATTAAAAAAAATCGCCTTCAATGGCAATTAAAAAGCTGATCACAGCCAAACTTCCCAGATAAAGTGACTTTGATGTCTGTAACTGAAAAAAATGGCTACAAGAAAATAACCTAAATGTTAAAGGATAATGCAAAAATATGTTTATATTTACACTACGGAAACTAACTTTGAAGAACAAAAAAAAGTGAAGAAAATCACAACCTAGATAGGTCAATTTATCAAAATACATTATTTTTATGTGTTTATTTCTGTTGAGCAAAATACTGAATTTCTATGTTATATTCTACATGTCAGGTTTTGACCGCTAAGGCACTGTTTACTCTCTAGCTCCATCTATTGTTGTCACTGAGAAGTGAATGAGAATGTAGGTTGAACTCAAGCTTCTTGTGCCCGTCAAATGCGATGATATTCCTATAATTTTAATTTTATTAGGTGGTTTGGACACCCCTGGTATAGTTCATTGTTTCTACTGTGATTGTTTTTTGTTCTAACATTCTACGCAGGTCTTATTTCAGTTTTGCGTACAAATGGTATTTTGGCCTATACTACATTATTTTAGCGGTGGGCAAAGGGCCACGTTGGTTTACAAAATTAACGTATAATAAATAAGACATTGAATATCATCATTTTGAAATGATTTGGACTGTTTTGACCATTTAAAAAGATGAAAAAAATCATTCGTTTTTATGCATACTCTCCTCATTATTAAAAATAAATCAACAAAGTTTTAAAATAGACACAATTGCAGCCCCTCAATGTTTTTTAACTTACCCACCCCTTACACTACAATACTGTACTGCTAGTTGGATTACTATATATGCACTTTAAAGACACGGACTAGCTACATAAATTTGCATGATGTCACAATGTCCCATTTGGACTGATGTGGTTTAACATGAAAAGCAGAATAATGCAAAAAAACTGCAAGACTGATTTCATTGATTTTGAGCAAGACGAAAATGGTGTGGATCCAGAATATTTCTCTGTTTCTTGGTGGGAAAACGTCACAGGAATCCACTAGAGACGATGGAAAAACCCCAAATCCAGATGAATGGGCCAGTTGCGTCAGGGAGGGCATCCGGCGTAAAACCAAACCTCCCGTGAATTTGCCACATTAGAGCTGTATCATAAATCACGACATCATAGGGTTTCGGTCTGGGGGTGACGAATGACATATTTGGCTGAGAGTGCAAATTTTTCTTGAGAGTGAAGGTTGTCATCCTGCTACAGTTTGGACCTCGGCCAACTTCTATTTTGCATAAAGTGTCTCCGCAAATTACAGTATGTAAGGAAATGCCTTATTCTTGAGACAACAAAAAGCCAGATTTAACAAAAAAAAGCAGTTTTGGCCTTGGGGTAAGTCTGTACTATGCCTGAAGGCATGAAAATTCTAGGTTTAAATGCCAGGCAAATCATGCAGCGAAAAAGATTGGTTCCCTGCGGTGACAACCGTGTTGCCTAAGCCAAACTACATGAACAGCTTTGGCCTTGGCGGAGGTCTTTTTCAGTGTTCATCTATCTGCTACATTTGTCACTTGGTGAAGTTGTCCTCGTTTGGTGTAAAAAGGAAAATTCAAACATCCATCCATTTCCTACTTTGGCGATTGCCAGTTGACTTTGGGAGTGCAACCTGGACTTGTTTCCGACAGCCTAACGATTTAGACAAGCAAGCCTTTACAGCACGTGTCAAAGTGGCGGCCCGGGGGCTAAATCTGGCCCGCCGCATCATTTTGTGTGGCCCGGGAAAGTAAATCATGAGTGCGGACTTTCTGTTTTAGGATCAAATTAAAATGAAGAGTATAGATGTATATTAAATGTCCTGATTTCCCCCCTTTTAAATCAATAATTGTAATTTTTTTAATCAATTTTTTTCTGTTTTTAGTTCAAAAATCATTTTGTAAAATCTAAAAATATGTTAAAAAAGCTAAAATAAACATTGTTTTAGATCTCTAAAAAACGGAATATTCAGGGCTTTTAATCCAGTTCTTTTAATCCATTTATAAAAAAAAAAAATCTAAATATTATATCTAAAATGGTCCGGCCCACATGAAATCGAGTTGACGTTAACGCGGCCCGCGAACCAACCCGAGTCTGACACCCTTGCTTTACAGGTACGGCGCCATTGACTTTGTTTCAGGAATGTAGACGGAAGTCTGAAAGCAACAAACAATGCAAGGCAGGACACGCGATCCAATCTGCAGGTCCGGATCCTGGATTTGTACGTGCAGATGATGCAGGGAAAAAGTAGAAGTGCCTGCGGTCACTCGGCGATTGGACTAAATAAAACTGAATATTTATGAAACGGCGGTCTGCTTTTTTGTTCCGAAAGTGACCGGGGTTACGAAGTAGGCGTGTCTTCGCCCGCCGTCCTCACACCCCCGACATCTCGGTCCGGCCCGAGGGTCCCAAATGGAGACCCGCGGCCGAGCAACTGGCCTTCTGCTTGACGAAGAGCCTCAACTTGTCCCGGAAGGTCTCCCCGAGAAAGCTGTAGATGATGGGATTGAGGCAGCTGTTGGAGAAGGCGGCCAGGTTGACCACGTGGCCCGCCAGCGGGTGGTCGTGCCACAGCGTGGCGGTGGTCCTCCGGGCCGGGTCGGCGGTGCCCTGCAGAAGCTGGATGCTGATGAAGACGTTCTCGGGCAGCCAGCAGATGAAGAAGACCAGCACCACCACCACGATCATGCGGAGGGCCTTTTGGCGGCGGGGCCACAGACGGCGGTGCTTCTGCGCCCGCATGAGGATGCGCACGATCAGCGAATAGCAGAGTCCGATGACGGAGAAGGGCAGGAGAAAACCGATGGTCACCTCCAGCCATTGGATCTCGAAGACGTTGGCGAAGCAGAAGTGGAGCTCTCCGCGGTGCTGCGTCTGCACGATGGTGAAGGGCAGCAGCGTGGCCAAGATGGACGCCATCCAGATCAGGCCGCAACTTAGCTTGGCGTGCCGCATGGTCCTCAGCGGGCTGCAGCCCCCCGAGCCGGCCAGCGCCACGTAGCGGTCGAAGCTCATCCAGGTGAGGAAGAAGATGCTGCTGTACATGTTGACTTGCAGGAAGAGGGACATGAAGGTGCAAAGCACGGCGTAGTCGTAGTACTTCTCGTTCAGGTTGAAGACCTCGATCAGCGAGTCGGCCACCAGGATCAGGTCGGCCACCGCCAGGTTGACGAAGTACAGATCGGGGATGGTCATCTTCTCGCGGTGGTTCAGGTTGACCACCAGGATCAGGATGTTGCCCATGAAGCCGATGGGGAAGAGTAGGATGGTGTAGAGGCAGGACAGGAAGAGACCGATGGCGTAGGACTCGTCCAGGCTCTCCGTGGAGTTGAATTCGTCCGAGGCGTTGACGCTGGCGTTGCCGTAGAGCCGCTGCGCTTCCATCGTGGCCGCCGCCGCGGGGACGTCTGGGATGGACGCTACAAGCTCGGGGCCCGATCGTGGATTCCCGGCCGGGGGGAGCGCCTGCGTGCCACCTCGGACGGACTGGATGCGTCACCGGCGGCCGCTTTCCGCCGTCGCTCCATCTTTATTCAGCCTGCCTCGACGGCGATTTGACACCTGAGCTAAGGAGGGGAGAGAAGATTAGAACCAACTCCAGACCAAGGGGATTTGGTTACCTTCCCTTCTATTTATATTTTTTAAAAATCCCCTCAAATCTTGACCCAAATGGCTTCAAAATTAAAGAGACGATCTTAAAAAAAATTAGAACGACAGAAAAATCCCTTGTTTTATTGCCACGTTCTTACGATAGAAGTCAACTAAGTGTCTTCATTAAAATTCAAGCTGGAGGCTTAAACAGATGCATTGAAATTCCTCCTTTAAAATCCTTTTTTGCCAATTCTGGCGAGATGGAAACGCTTCACAGTCGACATTTTGGAGAATTCTCCCACGATGGCACGACATATATAATTGCACGAGTGTTTTTTTTAAATTATGCTCTTTAACATCACCCTCCTTTAGTTGTCAGACGCTCCCCAGAGGAAGAAATCCTGATATGTGTTTGGCCAACATGACCTTTAACAAACATTCCCAGCCCGCCGCAGGCTTTTCCCTCCACCAGAGAAAAATCTGCAAAATTAATGCGCTCTTATTGAGAGTAGTATTTTCTTCCCAATGTATACACACATGCACAACAATAAATTTACTTCTAAGATTTTAAAAACAAACATTTTTACGTGCCACTGGTTACCTAATGAAAACAAATCAAGAGGATACCTGTGAGGAGCATCCTTAAGTCAAAATAATAAATCAAAATAAACTTTTCATTGTCATCATAATGCTCTCCGCAATACTAAATTAGCAAGATCAGCAGAAATTATTTTAAATTTGAGGCAAATCTATAAACACACACAAGCATATGGAATAAAAAAATGACTACTTATGAATTAATATCGATTGATATAGCAAGACAGATGAAAAAGCATATGAAGTACAAAATGTAATTAAATATACCAATAAATGACAATGTCACACTACAACTAATAATAATAATACCACAATAATAATGACATAAACACCCAAAGACGTATTGTAGTGTAACTACGGAATTTTTGACATATTTTTTTGGCAATTTCTCTGTAAAACTGAGAAAACTGGAAAAAAGCAACAACAACAAAATACAAAGTTTAATCTAATGACTTTCTTAGCATATTGGGAGTCGTGCTATTACAATAAATAATGTTTAAGAACCCCAATTTTAGGGAGGAAAGTTAGCTGGAAACAAAGTGTAAGCACACCCGGAATAACTTTAAATAAGGTTGTCATCCAAATAGACTACGGGAATAAAGTTTATCGTGGGTGTCATTTCCATGCAAAAGTCCTTTTTTGTTCCTCATAAACACGTAAAAAAATCGAGATATATGGATCCAAAAAAGCACTTACTTGTCCCAAATTTGTTTCTCCTGATCCCGTCCCCAAGTCAGACAAGTGGAGATGATCAAATCCCATGTCCGTGATCCTCAGTCATACCACCTGCTGCGTCCTCCCCCCCTCACCCATCCTCACCCCCGCCCGTTTCAGTGAGGGGAGGAGGCAGAACGAAGATGACCCTTTTGACGGGAAGACTTTTTTCCTTTTTTTCCCTGTAAAAGTTTTTTAAAAAAGTTAGCCCAATTGAAACCAAATCATTATTTCATGATACAGAATTTTTAGAGAAACTACAACTTTGTATGCAAATAATTTGATGCATGGGTATAACATCACTGCCTCCATTTACTATATCATTTTAACTATTTCAGGGCAAAGGATAATGATAGATCTCATATAATTAAAATTATATGATAATAAAAAATAAAAAAAAGTTTTTTAAAAACATAATAATAAAATACAAATAAATAAACAATAAAATACAAATAAAGAATAAAATACAAATAAATAAATAATAAAATACAAATAAATAAATGAATAATAAACTATAACAGATAATTTAAAAATAAATAAATAATAAAATGAAAACAAATAATTTAAAAATAAATAATAAAAAATATTCATCCTTCGTCTGTGAATTTTAACTTAATTTATCACAAGTAGACGTCCAAAACGCTTGAACAGGGAGGGATGGCAGCAAATGAACATCACTTTTTATTTAAGGCCCTCCCAGTAGAAATAGGTTGGGTGTCTATCCCTGTCAATGCAACCTATCAGTTAATATAATTTGAATATAATACAATATAATAGGATACCTGACCATATGAATAAAGTAGACAGGGACCAGAATTGTTGCTCCTGGGCAAATCCACGCAGTCTAAATCAGGACATAATTTGAAATAGAATTATGTAGACGAATTTAAAGGCAGGTTTTAAGACATTTACTGTCACTTACTTTATGGATCCTTTAAAAAATGTCTGCGCTATGGATGCATTATTTATGCATGAACTACAATAGATGTCGAAACTAAATGAAATTGACATCAGAAGGATGAAAAGAGTCATTTATCATCTTAAATGTCACCGACTCCAAATGATCTTTGAAGTTGACAAAATGACACATGCACAGTTGTGAGACTTTGTTGTTTTATGATTCTGAAAACATATGTTAACGTGTATGAAGGCGATAAATTGTCCCGTCTGTTCAAAGCTAAACTTTCTGTTTACGTACCGCAAATTAGAAGTTACGGAAAACGCATACATTAGTCTGTTACAAATTAAATTCAGCTTCTCTGAAACCAAACCGGTTATTTTAGTTGACAACTAAACTGCTTATGAGGACTTTGTAGTTTTGTTGATGAGCATTAAGTAAAAAAAAACACTGAATGACCTCTTGTCATTTTGTTAAAGGTGAATAAACCTTCTTTATTGATGGGAAAACATGCACAAATTTGCTTGTTTTCCTCTTGTACAATTTCACTGGCAACATTAGTGTCACGGGGCAAAATCATATTGGGTTTGTTTTATAAATACACACCTCAAATATGGAGTATTAACAAAAGATAGGCTGTTTTTAATGACTGTTTTTTTGTCAGTTTTTGGTCCCGTAGAGGCCTTTAATCGATGACAGTGCTCACAACGTCAGGATACATACTCAAGGCTTTTTGTGATCGAATTAGCCTTCAGGCGTGTGTGAATACGGCATGAGTCGATAACTAATTTAGGGTCTTGACTGTGTTTAGGAGCCCATCCTTCCTGACGAGTGACTGTTTAGCTTTGGAGGATGCACAGTAAGGTGCACTTCCAAATTCCATACACTAGACGACACTCTAGCCTTGTGTTTGTGATTAGGATTGTTGCCAACATACATTTAAAAATAGCACTCAAAGACTTTTACATGAAAATGATTGATTGCCTCTGTGAACATTTTACTAAAGTCTTATTTTTTTACCTTTAAAATCATTCACACTTCATATTTTGCTACCTTATTTTTTTTACCTTCAAAACCTTTCATTCTTTTTCCGATTCGCTAAGGGTCGCGGGGGTGCTGGAGCAAATCCCAAATGATTGATTGCCTCTGTGACCATTTTACTAAAGTCTTATTTTTTTTACCTTTAAAATCATTCACACTGAATATTTTGCTACCTTATTGATTTTTTTTAATCTTCAAAACCTTTCATTCATTTTCCAAACTGCTTAGGGTCACACGGGGTGCTGGAGCAAATCCCAGCTAACTACGGGCACCCTGAATTGGTGACCAGCCAATCACAGGGCACGAGGAGACGAAGGACACCTAATCATCGCTAGGGCTAATTTCGAGTGTCCAAACAGTTTTGGGATTTGGGAAGAAACCGGAGTACCTGGAGAAAACCCACGCAAGCCTTTAAAAATCATCACCCTGAATATTTTGCAAAGTATATTTTTTCCCTTTAAAATCATTCAAACTGAATATTTTGTTTAGTTTTTTTGCTAGTTTCTTCATATCATTATTAATTATGACTATCTTCCTCATGTACGTTTGCTACCTCGATCTAAAAATCCAGAGCAAGTAATAGTGGCTAATCTAAATACATAATGCAGTGAAACGGATAGTATTTTGCTGTCAAAAGCACTTTTCTTGGGTCAAAGAGAGTGGGAGGTCTATTTGAGGGAGGGTCCAAACGGCCTCATCTGCCTCCACTTAAGCGTCTGGAAGCAAGCGACATATCAACATCGAACAACCGCAAACCACACACACGCACAGTAAAGGCCAATTTTAAAGCAACCCTTTTTGTGTCCTTAGCAACTAGAAAATAAAAAAATAAAAAAAGATGAACAGGGATCAGGTTGTTTACATATTTTTTCCTGAGGATTCTGGCATTAAAAATAATTGCCACTGAGATAAAAACACAAAGTAGTTTTGTTTAAGTCAAAACAGTGGAGGAAAAAAACCTAAATATTTCATTTTTTAAACCCCTCCGGGCCGCCACTCCTGGCAACTAGGCGCTGCATTTTTCTTAAAGTATATGAGGCGGACTGACCTATTTGCTACCTTTCTGTCTCGAAAGAAGCTCCGTCTTGAAGGAAGAACAACTTTAAAGGAGGTTGCAATGTCAGCATAACCTTATTCCACAGGTGATTTTTGTTAGGATCTTTTTCTGCAATTCCTTGAGCTCCTGTCATGGAAATATTCACATTAATGCACAATCATTCACTTTCCTAAGACATGCATTGTAGGCTGATAGGACACTAAATTGCCTTTAGATATGAATGTGACCGTGAATGTTTGTTTGTCTTCTTGTGCCCCGTGATTGACTGGGTGTCCCCTGCCTCTGGTCCGGATCCAACTGGGACAGGCAACAGCACCCACCATGACCCTAGTGAGGATAAAGCGGTTCAGAAAATGAGATGAAATGGGGATTAGCTCAGTTCAGCCGGCTGTGTGGTTGCTAGGCAACAGCTCTATCCATCCAAGTTAGGGAAAATGCTTGACCCATCAGCCAATTTGAAAATACACCGCGTTGTCCAATTTTTCAGGCCATCCAGTGCCGTTCGTAGCTGCAAAAAAAGGCATAATCATAAATGCATTCTTAAATTATGTATATTCAGTGGTGTTTTTATATATACACGCACGCCTTCGATTCATACAGTATCTCAGAAATACCACGTAATGATTTTTCTTAAGATTTTCCCTTCAAAGTAACTCATTTGTACTTCCTATTAAAACCATGAAAATGCAGGTGAAAAATGTGAATCAGGGGGTGTCTTATTGTAAAATTCAACAATTTTGAGGGTGCGGCTTATACGCAGACGCGGCTTATATGCGAGTAAATACAGTGAAAACATGCATGGTAGGCTGATTGGACACTCTAATTTGGTTGTTTGTCCCCTTGTGCCATGCGATTGGCTTGCCACCAATTCAGGGTGTCCCCCGCCTCTGGCCCGAAGTAAGCTGGGATAGGCTCCGGCACCCTCCGCCACCCTAGCGAGGATAAAGCAGTTCAGAAAATGAGATGGGAAAGAGAGAAAACATTTTATAAAAAGAAGTTATAATTAAAGACATTCATTTAGACTGGGAAGCCTGGCTGTGAATGCATAAATGATTAAGCTGTAAAAGTTGAAAATAAACTACTATAATAAAATTGAGTTAAACAAGCACATGACACCCGTGGTTAGTTTCATATTTATTCAGTCTTTGACTCAAATGACAGTAGATTACTTAGAGAATCTAGATAAATCTCTGACCCCGAAAAAAATCCCCAAGAAAATACCGTACTTGTTGAATAAGCACCCTACTGTACAGTATAGCTCTCGTTTACAATATATACATATTAACTTCAGATGATGTTCACTTTTATATATACGGGGGAGAAAAGCACGTTGAGGTTTTGCCGTTGAGTGAGAACATTCCATGCGAATAGAAATGAGAACTTGGAAGCTCAAAACTAAACTGTCATCTTGATCACATGAAGCCAGAATTCCAAGTGAAAGTATCCAATAGGTGGCGCTGTAGTGACAGGATGAGTGAAGATGGGCAAAATAATGGTCGTCCATTTGAAAAACAATTCTCAGGAGCACGCAGCAGTTTTTTAAAGACAAGAAATGAAGCTAACTTAATGGGGGATTTGTTTTTGGGTGTCATTTTGAACCAAGATTCACCCCAAAAGTGTTCATCTTTCACATTTTACAGTGGAATCTCCTAAAGTGTAATGTTCCAAAAAAGCCTTTAGCTGTTTTGTAAAATCAACATGACAAGGCAGTACAAGTATGGCTATAATTATTGTCACTTCTTTTTTTTACAACAGTCCATTGTAGTGTCAACAATTTCCTGCACAGTTTTTTAAATTAAAAGCCAAATGGGGTCCGACTTTGGAGATTCCACTGTATTGTCGGTATTCCTAAAAAAAGTGCTCAACTAAACACAAACCAAACAAATGAGCAACACCTTTTTAATTAGCAGGCTGGGTGGGAAAAATGCGACCTAAACGAATGCTGGGGCGCTTTTACTGGATCCAAATTGATGATGTTCTGGATCATGAGGTAAAGTGTTTATGCCTGAACCGGATTCAGTATTTAGATTTATGAAGGCATTTGGAAAAATGAAATTTAAAAATAAGGTAACCTGCCAATTCAGAACCAAATAAATGTACGGATCCAAAACGGCGCCGTCCGATTTCAGGCATCCATACAATCGAAAAATATCCTGAAAGGCACGTTTTATATTCATTTTGTGTCAAATCCTTTTCCAGCCAGCTGTGATGTTCACATTTTCAGTTTCCTTTTTGGTTTTTCAATCAAATGGAAGTGTCTTGGCGCAAAGGGGAGCGGCTGCGAGGGCGTGAACGCATTTCAAGCTTCCGCAAAAGAATGGGAGCGGGTTGCCTGTCCAACATTTATTTCTGACGCTAAAGCTTAACGGCAGTGTTCTGCTTTCATAACAATGGAATTCTGGCAGCACCGTAAAAGTTGAATCCAACGGGAGACCTTCACGTCACGGAGTTAATTTAAAGGCCGGGGCGGAACCTAGTGTTAGCAAATGTTCTCCTCGCACCATGACTTCATTTCATAGTTCTGTATGTCGTTACCCGACCTCGGGGGAGATTTGTGATGAAGAAGAAGAGGTTAGCGAACGTTCATCGACATTGGAACGTGCATCACATTGCCAGGATGTCAGACCACTGCAATGATGAGAAACTAAGAGCTGCAGGCAAAGTGACTTAGTGGAGAGCTTCCCTTGGTCACAAACATATCCACCCACACACCCACACACACCCACACAAACACACACACACACACAACAAAATGGCAGCACTTAGTGGTTTTCTCAAATCCGTCAGATGGCGCTCCGGAAGGTGACGGGAAATTCCACTGTTTGCTATGCTTGTCGCGCTTTAACGCAGTCCAGAGTGGCGAGGGCGCGGCGGCGGCGAGATACTGGCTCTGGAGGGTTACGCGATAAGTGCTAGGGGGGGGCGTCAAAGCTTCACGTGACCACTTGCTGCACCGCCGAGCGTTGGCGAGGGCACGGCCGGTCCCGGCAGCCTAGCCTGGCCAGCAGCCGTCGCAGCTTTTCGGAGAAGTTCTTGTTCATTTGTCGGTACATGAGCGGCATGGCGAAGCTGCTGGAGAACGCCGTCAGCTTGGACACGCAGCGCAGGAAGTAGTAAGCGGGCAGGTAGCGCGAGCCGCCCACGTACGCCGGCGCCCCAGCCACCGTGTGCACCAGCAGCGTCACGTAATAGGGACTCCAGAGCGCGAACTGCACGCAGACGGAGGCTAGCAGCAGCCGGTGGATGGACGGGTCCAAGCGGGCGGAGTCCTGGTCCAGCGGCGTGGACTCCTTCCGGATGCGCAGGATGAGCGCGAAAGCGTACAGGACCGCAACGGCGGGCACCACGTAGCCGATGAACATCATGATGGCGTCGGCCGCCTCCTTGTTCTGCATCTTGGAACACTCGACCATCTTGGTGGAGATGTGGTTGCACACGTAGAAGAGCAACGAGGAGAAGCTGGTGAGCACGGCGCCGCCCCAAATGAAGCCGCACACGTGCTTGGTGTTGTAGACGCTAGACATGTACGTTCGCGGGAGGGCGCGCTCGATGTAGTAGTCCAGACTGAGCAGAGTGGTGGAGTACATGGTGACCAGCGAGGAAATGTTGAAGAGGATGAGCAGCGTGATGTACACCTCGTTGGTGTACTCCCAAGCGTGCCAGCGGGTGAAGGTGGAGCTCAGCAGCTCCACGGGCGCCACCGCGTTGAGGACCAGTCCCGCGATGGCCATGTTGACAAAGTAGACGTCGGGCATGGTCATGGATACCTTGTTGGAGAGGTTGACGGCCACCAGCAGAAGGTTGTAGCATAGCCCCAACGGGAAGCACACCAGCAGGTAGACCAGGGACAGCACGGACAGGATGAGGCCAAAGTCCTGGCACAGGCGGAAGTCCACGTTGGTTTCCGTCTCGTTGTAAACCATGCAGATCCACATCGCTGGACCCGGGGAGCAGGTCAGGCTGTGGATGGACTGCAATCAGAATTGTCAAAATTGTCCTTATTAGTCACGTTGTACGTGCAAATACTGCGTTTTGATTGGATTTTATAACAAGGGTACAGACACACTTGCGCACGTTATGATGTAGAAATGGAGTAACCCTGTCAATTAGTGATGGCCTCGCTGTTCTGCGAGCGAGGGTTCGATCCCAGGTGGGTCCTCACGACATAGTATAGTAAGGCTTTTTTTCTTTAAAAAAAAACGACAGTATAGTAGGCTTTTTCTTAAAAAACGACATAGTATAGTAAGGCTTTTTTCTTAAAAAACAACATAGTATAGTAAGGATTTTTTTCTTTAAAAACGACATAGTATAGTAAGGCTTTTTTCTTTAAAAAACAACATAATATAGTAAGGCTTTTTTCTTAAAAAACGACATATAGTAAGACTTTTTTCCTTAAAAAACGACATAGTATAGTTAGGCTTTTTTCTTAAAAAAACGACATAGTATAGTAAGGCTTTTTTTCTTAAAAAACGACAGTATACTAAGTCTTTTTTCAACAACAAAAAAATACGACATAAGACTGTTGAGTTTGGATGTTCGCACGGGATTTGCATGGGTTTTCTCTGGGTACTCCGGTTCCTCCCCCATCCCCCCCAAAAAATGCATGCTAGGCTAGCTGGCTAAGACTCTAAATTGCCCCTATCTGTGAATGGTTGCTTGTTGTTGCCCAAATTAGCAAGGCTCCATCTGATTGGTTGATTCTGAACATCACATCGGCCTAAAACCAGCCAGCCACAGCCGGTGAAGGCCTTTTTCTGGCGGAGCCACACAAAGCCGAATTGTTTGACGCCTTTGCAGATTTCTTTTGCACCTCGCCGTCTGCCACATTGTCACATGGCGAACTGCTGTTTTTCCATGTGGCCCAAAACAATAGGATTCCCGCGCCGCCTGCACTATATCACTGCAATAACCCCTTCGTCACGTAAAATAACAAAAGAAAAAGACATTGCTTTTCAATTAGCATCACTTTTACTTGCACATGTTGATGAGTTTACTTTTTAAAATAGCAAAAGAAGAGTACTTACATTTCAAAATGCATTTATCTACATGATTACTACTTAAAAATTAGTCATAGCCCAAAATGGACGGAGCTTTCTTTCCCAGGACAAACTAACAAATTGTAGGAAATATCTGATTTTCATTTAATATCGTTACATCATTATTTGTTGCATCCGGTGAGACGATAAACTGATGCAATAATTTGTATCACATGCCGTTCCCTGGAAAAATATCATAATCGCAGATCTTATGAGTCAAAGTTTGACAATATTTAATGTTGGATGCAAACAAGAGAGGAATCCTGCATTGACAACATGGGCTGATATATTTGAGGAATTTTTGGCGACTTTGCGCGAAGCGCTTTGAATCTTCTTGACATGCGGCGAGGACGAGATTTATAAAGAGTGAAATGTGAAGCAGGCTGCGGTGAAGACGCCACTCCGAGCGTCTGAGAGTTCAAGGCCAGGTCAACTAAAATGACTGGGAGCGTCCAAAATGCCCTCTTGTTTATTTCCATTGGACTTCTGCAGATTTTCCGTGCTTCTTAAACATTTCCTTCCCTGTCGATGGGTAAATAAACATGCTAATCTCCAATAGAGTGCCGGAAACTGCTCTGTTTTTGGGAAGGATGACTTGCATTTCCAGTAAAAAAAAAAGCGGGAAGAACTTCTTCTTCCTGTGCTTACGTAAGAATTACTACTGAAGGTCTGTTCCTGGCCTAGAGAAGACAGAAACGTACGTCAGGCCGTCTCCATACTACTCCAGCTGGCTATAATGAGGCTGTGGCTAGGACTGGGAGTCAAAGTTGGACTGAAAACAGGGTCAGCAGGAAGAGTGTCTCCAGTTACTCTCGACAAAAGTCTGTTTTCGCCCACAGCAGCGCCACGGCGAACGGCCCCCATGCAAACAGCGCCGAGTGAATCATTTACAAGCGCTTTCCTCGTGGAAAGCTCACACAGCAATTAGCCAGCTAATAGTCCTCCTCTCCCCAAAGTCTTCTTAAACTCAAACGCCATGGTGTAATGTACCGTAAAGTCGATCGGGAGATGCGGCTCGTGTTGATTTCATTTACAGAACTGGATAAATAAAAGTGAGTCGTCTATGGAATAAAACCGAGCTAATTAAAACGAGTGAGAAGAGTCATCAAACTGTAAATCAAAATGGAACGATATCGAATTAATATGTTTAATTACTGTGGAATAAATGGTTTGCAACTACAATGTAGTTTCCAGATAAGATAATAGTTTACCTAGCTTGGTATAGAATTTTTCCTTCCATTCCCACAATATATATCCACAATACATAGATCTTCATTAGGGGCTATGCTGCTGTTCTATTCATCATAAAACAACGCAATTTTCCAAATTAACTGATGTTTGACCAGGGGTGTCCAATTACAGCCCGAAGCAAAATATAAAAGCATCATTAAATATGGTCCGCACAAGAAGCCTAAGTTTCGCCTCCCGTATTTTGCCGTTTAATATACCCGGGTATATTAAATGATTTTTGCTTTTTTGAGTCTCCCGTTTGTGCGCCATTTAATATACCCCTGCCATTTAATATACCCATGTATATTAAACGGCAACTCAGCTTTTTTGGCAAGATTTGTATGGTATTCATGGGGGCATAATTATAGATACTTAAGTTCATTAAAATTCCAAGTCAGACTTTATTCAGCAGTAAGTAGTTTTAACCTGAGCAGTAAGTAGTTTTAGTCTGCAAAACGTTGATGTACCCCGTCACGGCATAAAGAGTAGTGGATCGTACCTTCCCGTTTGTGCGCCATTTAATGTACCCCTGCCGTTTAATATATCCGGGTATATTAAATGGGGGGGTATATTAAACAGCAAAATACGGTACATGCTATTTCTCAGATTTAAAGTCAGTTCATTATTTTCCTCTGAAACTGGCGAGAAAAAAATCTTGGACGCCCCTGCTATAGTCGTTCACCAATAATAAAAAAAACTCTCGCCAATAATGATCGCATGTCAACAAGATGGCAATGTGAATGACAGCTGTTTATTTTAAAACACATGATTTAGCACTAAAAGTCCTCTTTTGTTCTTCTCCTTTTGCATTGTGATTGACACTAAAAGCATACTTCATTCTCACGTCCTGGCAATAACAACACGGGAAAGACATGTTGGCTCGGTCGTCTTCGCACGTGACAGCGGTTCAGCCCAGTCGGATTTTTTTTTGCAGGACTTTTGAAATATTTCCCAGATGGCGAGAGCCCCACCAAACATGATGTAAGTTAATAGTGACCCCCACATGCACCGGGTGTTTTGCAGTATGTGACATGACGGGCCCCCACACCCTTCGTCTCATGGTACATCCTTACTGGAATTCACAGAGCCTTCTGAGAAATGACTGGATTATGTCACATGATTAAGTGCACACAGAGCACCAGAGCTACTACGCAAATACAAAATAAATATGCTAGGTGACTCACATTCTCAAATACTGTGGCTGGGCAACGGCAAGGCTAAACGGCATCCCACACACTCATCTTGTTGGTATGATTTATGACAAACCAACCAGAAAGCTACTTCTGAAAGACCATTCAAAGTCGGTAAAGCCCTTCAGGCCCATTCCTTACGATACTAATAAGTCTAATACTGAGGGATTTGATTCAAGGCTAAGACGCCATAACGTGTTGCCCATTAAAAGGAGTTCCTTTTCAGAAAGTGCAAGTGCTTTTTCTTCTGTGATAACATCTCCTGTTATCCGTCCCTCAGTTTAATATGAGATTCCCTACATACGTGATTACTGAGATTACGAACGGAACGTCGTGAACTAGCACGGTAACTATTGTACTTACTGATTTGATTCTAAATGTTCTGTATTGATGGCTCAGCATTCAGTTTCCGTTGGAAGACTGTGATAACAACACAAAAAAAATAAACAGAATCTTACAGTTATGTACAAAGAAAATGTTGGTCATGTTTTCAATTGTTTTGTTTTTTCAGTAGCTTGTCTAGTATTAATGATCTTATTGCATTTCTTTAACTGTAGACGGTTATTTTGGACTGGCAGATCTGTCCATCTTCAACAGCTTTTGGCCTTTCAGAAATGTATATAAAAATATTTTTGAAAGGCTTAGCAGTACAAAAAAATGAATGAATCAAGGATCTCCTGAATTTTCAGCTTTCAGTACCAAACATGACAATTACCATCATCATTACCCATCAGTGACATCATCAGTCAGCGATCCTGTTTTTTTCAATGCAACATCTATTAAGCCAATGGTCCGGAACCTTTTTGACAAAAGAGAGCCTTAAACAATTCCTATTTTCTAATGTTATTTCTTGAGAGCCAGTCTCAGAATTGAAAAGCAAAAATACATGAAAATTTGTTTTTTTTTTTCATTTCACCACTTTTACAGTACAACAAGTCTCTGAATTCTTTTGACAGGATTCTTATGCTGTTGCTAATAAATCAGTATCAATGATATCATGCGTGCAGAAGAGTAATAAAAAACAGAATTATGATTTAAGTGGTGGTAGAGGCCACAGTGACACTCCTATTTTGTGCGTTCAGGACTCAACTTCCTCACCAGTGATTTCCATATTTTACCTCACAGGTTAGTGGAGAGCCATATGGTCCCATGGAAAGAACCACATATGGCTCCTGAGCCATAAGTTCCCTACCCGTTTTAAGCGATCTCGCCCAGCCGGTGTCACGTTGGAACTGTCATGGCCATCAACCGGAGTCAGAGTTCAGCAGTCAGCACAAAGCAGGCTTAAGCGCACTTAAGCCGTGGCCCCCCGCACGCCCCATGTCGCCTTCGGTCACGTGGATGAAGTTGACGACGACAAGTGCGTCCGGGCCAAACGAGCAAGGGAAGAAGGGCCTTAAACCGCAGGCGGCGTTTAATGTGCTGAGCGGGAAGATTATAGCCAAGTATTTCGTCAAACTGCAGCTTTCACTCTCAAAAGCCGTCATCTGTTTACTATTACTACATTTCGACTGATGCATTAGAGACTTATTTTTATTGTGTTCGGTACAGTTGGATTTGCACAGACGAGACTTGAAAGAATCGAACTGTGAATGTACTCGGCGGCTAGAAAATTCGGTGCCAGCATAGCGTATTCTGCTATTGCAATGTAGGATACATGTTTATTTTAATAGTGTACAGTTGTACTACTAGTAATAAAAACTGTTTGTTTTCGTCAACTCAATGTATTGCACTAAGAGTACATTTAAACTTGTTGTCAAGGTGGGGGAAACCTTAATAAATAAGGTAATAAAAATGCTTCTGTAAATGTAGGTAAATGTTTCAGTTTAAAGCTTTTCTGACAGTTTCATTCAAAATGGCATGATTACCTTTAAAGAACTTGATGCCATTGCATTGAATTTTGTGCCTAGTGATTGTACCTATATGTCAAAACGATCTAAAAATATAGAATCACATAAATCATTTGGGAAAACCTAAAAATAAAGTACACTGCTTGACTTTGTAACTTAGAATTTGCAGTTTTACATAAATCGGTGTGGAATGAAGGGGGTTGCTTTGCGTCAATATGCCATTGTCTACAGTACTTTCAAATTAGAGTCAGATCGCACACATGATCAAAACTCTTGCAACTAGCTGATCCTGCAGGCAAATTCCTATAGTTTTATTTACACTGCACATAGAGGACGAAAACAAACATGACTTTTTAGTGACCCCCATCGCACTTGACGCCAGAGATCAAATTGTAGCTAGCTGTCACGGTTAACTCAGTATTTACAACCCCTTCCTGCCACTATTCTTACTCTCTAAAGCATTCCTGAAAGGGAAAACAAATCAGATATTGAGGAGGACTTTAGGCAAAACAGATCTAAAAGTAGAAAAGTGAAGAGGGGGGCAACTCACCAGAGACGTTTGAGACTTGGCTCGCCAACGGAGCAACCTACGGAGGCATCGGGTCAGGATTTCCCATTTCTACAGGCATTTCTCACTCGCTTCATTAGGAACGAAAAGCCCGTTAAAATAGGCGTCTGATCGGCTGCCTAATCCGCCAGCATGTGCGCGAAGAAAAACAGCGTTTTACTCCATTCGAGGTCCTCGGCTAGGACGTTTTTGGGAAGAGGCTTGTTCCGAAAAAAAGGGGCAGGCAGTCAGGCAGGCAGCTAGTTAGTTAGTCTGCTGGAAAAGCTACGAGCGCTACAATGTGTACACACGTGACCCTCCCCCACATGCCTCCTCCTCCCCCTGATCTCCAGTCGCGAGCCATGGGAGGGCGTTCGCGACTGTGATTGGTCAATTGTTCAAAGGAGGCGGGGCAATATCAGCAGACGCACGCACACGCGTAAATTGCATACATTCATGTTTTCGCCACTTAAAAGGACTTCAGGCTAGAAGTATGTTGTTGTTTTTTTGCAATAGTAGTTTATTCATAGTAATATACTTGGAATCAAAACTCTAGCAGATAGCTGAAGTAAAATCGCTTGACAAAAATGTTTTAATTCCTATTTATGATTAATTCATTCATTTAAGAGTTGATAGCCAATTTCCTTGGTTTCCTCAACAAAAAAATTCACGTAAACTCTCACATCAATACATATTGCAATGTTTGTCCCAAATTTTGCATTTAGATTGAGATCTTTTTAATTACTCAAAGAGGTGTATGAAAAAATATTGTCTCTCTTCAATGGAAGGTAAGAATCACTGAACTTAAACCCCATTGAGCATACATTTTATCCGTCATAGAGCATTTCACTATGCATTAATAAAGAGAATTTATCCACAATCAGTTTCCATTCTTGTACTGTTTGAAGGCGCTCATCTGGACTCGCTCACAAACTTTCAAGGCCGTATTACGACGCCCATCTTGTTTACAAATTAAAGTACATAGTATATGCCCCGTGTGCTCCAGATGCACGTCAGGTGTTTGCGGAATTCCTTTTGGCAGCAGATGGTCACGGTCATGTAAAGTGAAACTAATGACTAGATTGACGTGTTTGTGGCCACTGAGCTTTTATGTTCCATCTAGACAGATTAGCACTTCCAAATCATTTCCTGCAGAAAGTCGTGAAATGTCGCCAACAACAACAACAGCAGATGCACTTTGGGTCGAGTTGTGACTTAATGACAAGGGTAGCACAGACGCGTGCACTAACATATGGGTGTTCAAACTACGGCCTGCTGTCTCGTTTTTACTGGCCCAAAGCAAATTGTGACCATTGATGGTGGTACGCAAAAGAAGCTCAAGTTCAACCTACATTCTGTTACAGACCAAATACAATTGTTGTCTTCTGGACAGCACTTGTGTTACTTTTAAAAAGCCATCGTTCACGCTATTTTACAAGAGCTAGCATGTAAACAGAACAAATGGTGTACACAGCAAAGCTTTCAGAATATTTGGAGAGATCCGTAAAAAAACAGCTTTCCTTTGGGTAAGATTACATTTGTGGTTAAATGCCATTAAATGTAAGTCTTATGGTCTTACAGTGAAAAAACCCAACTAAAGTCAGTGTCATTTATGAAGGATGCTGCTTTAGAAAAAGCTCAAAACGGGCCTTCCAGCCTGGATTAGTAATACGTAAGCTTGTGTGTCTATTTGTTTTGTTGTCCGCTCATGTTTTGGAAAGAGTTTTGACGATGAATTTTATTATCCCCCTCCCATCTGTCACATTTACAGCATCCGCTGTAAAAGATCCATTAACCTTTATGCCAAGACAATATCAAGGCACTTAAAGTCCCACTATCATAAATTCTAACAGATTAATTAAATAATAGAGTCTTGTTAGAGTATTCATAAATAAACTGTAAAGACTGATACATAGACAAAATATGGAAGCTAGCCTGCATGCTAATCATTTGAATTTTAAGGCAGTTTAACCCTAAAAGCAACTACACCCACATGTCATACGTCATTGGTCACTTGGTTAAAGCAGATGTCAGTAAAATGTGTGGATTAAATTAAATATAAAAAAATACTGGGTTCACCACTATGTGTTCGTTTCTGAATTGCCGATCACATATTCCGTGATATTTTCATAATTTGGTGTGGGCTGAGGGGGCCTAGGTTGGCCCACGGGCCATAGTTTGGAAACCCCCAAGAGGCCTGCGTCGTTTATGAGAATTCCTGAAATAAGTGAAGGGGACAAGATCAGCTGGTGGTGGGCGGGTTCAAAGAGGAGATGCACTGTAGGCGCAAAAACACGCACATGGCAACCTTAAGAGCCAAGATCATATTTTTAGTTGTAACGTGATAGGAAACATCCCATTACGCAAAGTAAAAGCTGCAGTCTTTGTCGCCTTGTTTTCTTTGCTCAAAGCTGTCCGGCAGTCTGGGTTGGGGTCATTTGACAAATCCTCTTTTATCTAATCCACTTAAGAATTTACAGGGTTTGCAGCGTACGTGTCGTTGGAAAAGTACTGTACGTTATTTTCGACGCATTTGCGGCCGCGTGGAATGCCAGACTAGAAAACAACAGCCCTTCGAGTTATTATTGCATGCATCGGGAAGCATATAGTAAATTCTTTCTGTGCTGGAAGAGCTGCAAGTATTTTGTTGTTGTTGTTGTTGCAGGTTTTTCCAAATGTTTTAGTGGGATTTGGGTCAAGGGTCGTGGTTTCCAATTGTATTCGCCGCCGCTCATGGGCTTTGTGTCACAGAGCGTTTGGGGCCGAGACCTTGCTATTCTGAAAGGTTGTCTGCAGACGCCGCGGTGGTAACGTTCTTTTGCCTCCTGTGATTTCGGCATCCCTTTGATGAAGGGAAAGGCCTCTAGCGCCACAAAGCTTCTCAGCATGATAGCACTTCCATGTGTTACTTCTCAAAGGCTGTTTGTTCCCCACCAGCCTCCACACAAAAGGTCATGGAAGGATATTTTGCGTTCCTCCACTGTGGCTTTCTCAAACAAATGCCAAATACTCGCTTAATAGACTTAAAATGATTTTTTTCCATATGTTATGCTACCTCTGAATAAGGATGTTTTACCACAAATGGCAATAAATGTCCATTTCCGGATTATGAGTTTTTTTTTTAAACTTTACTCTTAACAAAAGGTCATGGAAGGATATTTTGCGTTCCTCCAGTGTGACTTTCTCAAACAAATGCCAAATACACGCTTAATAGACTTCAAGTGATCTTTTTCCCATATGTTATGCTACCTCTGAATAAGTATGTTTTACCACAAATGGCAATAAATGTGTAATCCATTTCCAGATAATGACTTTTTAAAAATTCTTTTTTTACTTTACTCTTAAAGTAATTGAACTCATTGGCGGTCATTGGAAATTAGAGTTCTTCTAAGGACTGTGATTTGAAACAGGCGTTTTTAATTAACTGTCGAGCTGAGCTATTTGTGATGAGTATAGTGAGTTTGCCTCCTACCGTGGGGCCCCGCCTCCAAGCCTTCTTCCGGAATGGGCACGGATCTAGATTATTCCGCTTTGTGGTTCCCCGTGGCATAGATGTCGCCGGGTGGATGTCGACGAGTATATCCAAGAGGGATTAGCGGCTTGTTGTGGTGGATCGGCCAGAACGGTGGGAGGCTGTCCACACACAGCTGTGTTCTTGGGGCTTTCATAACGCTCTGGCCTTTGGCCCCCCGAGACTGTCTTTGGCTTGAATTGGTCGCCCCCAGCTCCCCCCGACCACCATCAACCCCACAGGGCACAAAGCTCACCGGCTGCAGAAAGAAGGACTGTTTCAGTAAACATTTGTCACATTGCTAGCATAAGATTTGGAAATATTGACATTGGTCGTCACTTTTTATTTAAGCGTGAATAACCAGTGTTATAATTGTCAACACACCTCTTGTATTGGGATGGATTCGTCATTAGTCACTATCAGTTGGCAATGGCTATGGAAAAAGAACGGTAGATAACCCATATCAGAAAGAGTAGTACAGTAATCCTTCAAATAAAGCGTGAATAACCAGTGTTATAATTGTCAACACACCTCTTGTATTGGGATGGATTCGTCATTAGTCACTATCAGTTGGCAATGGCTGTGGAAAAAGAACGGTAGATAAACCATATCAGAAAGAGTAGTACAGTAATCCTTCAAATATTGCCAATAATGTAGACCAAACATGTCCGCAAGAAAACAAAGGACTTAGACTAAAATTCCCGTTAACCTGTTTTTTTGGGATTTATATCAAGCGGAGAGGAACTGTTTTCACTGAGTACATTATTTAAAGTATTTAAAATGTTATATATACACATTATATTTAGCTATTAATACAATTTTTAGATATGCTTTTACCTGTAATATTTAATAAATATACACTTTTTGATGATTGTCCTTGTATTTCTGTATAAGCACGTATTGTGGTAGTAATAATGGGGGTGATCCTACATTGCAGTTTTTCGTTTACCGCGGCCATGTCTGGTCTACATTTATGAATTTCGAGGGATTACTATATTGTCTTTTACATGTTTTTTGTACTTTGCAACTTTTCCTATACACACTCACTTGCATCATAAACACATTAGAAAGAATGTCTCTTGCTTCCTTTGCTGTTTTTCTAATGTTGCGGTTAGACCGTCCTCGGCATGGTTGTTGGAACTGTGTTTGCATATGTGCAGGTTTGTGTACATATGCACTGAATTTGTATTGCAGCCTGGATATAAAAGGCACAATCCGCTAAAAGAAAAAACGCTCCTTGTTTAGTCTGGAAACAGAGGTGATCCGTAAAGCCAGCGCTGCTGCCAACCAAGCGCCTCCATTCAGCGAAAGCTTTCCAGCTCCACTCTTTTATTTTATAATTTTTCCCTTTAAGTACGGCTCACACTCAAATAGGGATGGGTTGGAACAAGCTCATTATTTTTTTTTGACCTCCACTATCTGTAATCAACGTTCATAACGTGCCTTTCCGCAGAAATTCATTCCACAAGTGTCATATTAGCTAGATGAGTTTTATTTTTTTGGTACTACCAGGTTACGAATTCACACTTTTTTTTCAAGCGTGGCCTATTTATGTCATTTTTTTCCCCGGGACCATCGACAGCCTGTTATGTTATTTATTGAGGCTATATTTGTCTGAAAAACTGTTATACTAGCAGATGTCTATTCAGCCTTTTGTTCTCCCTTTTGCTATCGTTACTTTAAGGTATGTTTGTTCTTGGTTTCTTATCAAACAAAAACTTGCCATCCCAAAAATGTGACTTACACAATCAATTCTATGACCTTTTAGTCCCAAAAAATACAGTATTCATTACAAAAAATGCACAATGTAGCTCTCAAAATGTTGACATATGAAAGGAAAATTGGATATTTTCCAGACTAGTTTTCTGTACATTGTGCAGTTAGTTGTCCTAAAGCTTGGATTTGATGGGCTCAAGTCCCAAAAAGAAAAAAAAGAAGTGCAAGGAAAGCCTTTGAGCACAAGAACAAAGAACTCCTGGACTTCCGATTGTAATTGTGACTGGCTGCAGGCCTCCTGAATTGGAGAACATGCACTTGTTCAAGAGAGCAGATGACAGCAGGAAAGGAAACCTTAATGACCTTCATGGGCAATAAACAGGACATAGATCTTCCGCCCAATGGATGTCTGTGACCGCCTCGCGTTACTGAGGAATCTGGGATTCTTCACGGGCTGACAATGAGACAAAAAAAGACCCATAAAGGTTCATGTGGCGAATGATGAAAAAGCACAGAACACTCCTTTAGTGCCGTATCTTGTCTTTTTTTTGTTTCCTGAGTGCGTCTGCCTTGTCTCACACTGCAAAAAATCCTGACGTGAACATTAGGGGTGTGACAATAGATAGAAATTGTGATATATCGTGATACTTTGTATCCCAACAAAGAGGAACCAATAGGTTGCTCGGAAAATCTTCCACTAGAATAATGTGTGGGGGTAGGGAGTATTTACAGGTCACTTCCTGTTTATTTTACCGTACGACTCGTACGGTGTTTGTAAGGTTTTTTGGGGGATTTGTAAGGGGAATCATAATCATTTATAAGGGCAGTTATCGGCAGAGGTTGACAGGTATGCGGTTACATCCACCTGAAACGGAATAGCCAAGAATATCTCATTTATCTTTGTTTACATTTACCGAATGTGACCTCTCCGTGTCTGACATGGGCACCTGCCATGCGCATGATCTCCATTCAAGGCTTCACTTTTGAACACAGGTTGGGATGTTTGGTTGATACCCAAACAAAAGAAGTGTTGTTCCCTATTCAGAGCGGTGGAGTCAGCATGCAATGCCGAGGTGTACCTCCCACTCGGGCTTCACTGTGTGAGCTATTCGGCACCCTTTTGTGGGGCCCCCCTTTGCCCTCTTGCCAAAAAAAATCCTCCTGCTTTCTATTGTTCTGGCGTCCTCTTATCAGCTGTGCAGGCTCCAGCTTTCCTCACCACAAAAATCTTTCCGCCTTGCTCTCTAGAAAGAAACATTGAAAGCAACATTAAAGGGAAATGCATTTAAATTCCCTGAAAAAAACAACTTGGGGGTGTTACTGGAAGCCATAATATTTTGTTCCGCCAAGACATCGATGCAACAGTAAAAAAAAAAAACACTATTGTTATCTTATTCTTTTGTGATGACGGGCATTTTAATTGATTTTAATTGCCATGTAAGTTTTAGGTTTGGTCAAAGAGTGAATTAAATTTGTAAGTTAATTTACAGTCATGTTGAAAATGTCAACATATCCATTTTTGGAGTAAAAATCATCTCCCATGACCGAAGCTCAGTTGGAGAAATCGGCTTGTCCAAGAAAAGCCCGGAAAAAATGAAAAACGCCCTTCAGATAAGCGCTAAATCCACGAATTTTTTTTGGCCTTTTACACATGGAGGCTTTTGTTTTCTCAAATTTTTATTGGCCTTTAATCAAGGGTGGTGCTGATTACCAGCCACTGGTTGCCAGATTAATCACGCAGAAAGATGATAGGATTAGAGCCCATTGCGACACTAATTCTCGGGTAACCGTGGAGCGGCAAGTGGGTTTTACTTTTTGTGTAATCTCACATTTTGAGGTCAAGAGATTTGGTCATAGGCTTTGTCATAAAAGTAGGATGATTATCTTCACGTAGGAAGAAGAGATATCATTACGTATACATGAACTCTGATATCTATAAACATCCATAATGCAACTATGTGGGGTAATTCAAAATAACGGAGGTCTTCCTCTCAAAGCGGGATTTTTGTGAACCGTATTGTTTTGTTTGTTTGTTTAAGAGTTGCTAAATTTAGCCCCCCTGAGATCTAACTATCTAGTTCTAGCACCCTCGGAAAATTTGGAAAAATGTTGCACCACTGATTTTGAGGATTTCCTGATAACATCCTGATTTGATACTTTGGGAAAGTATTAAAAAGTGTAACACATTTAAGTTCTACGATCTGGTAAGTACTTGTATATTAAAAATATTGTTTATACACTTTAAAAAAAAGATTACTTACCTTTAAAAATGATGTTAGTGCGATTTCTGTATTTTTTCTCCTTGTTATTGTCATGTTTTGTTAGAAGTTTGGTGTGTTTCTTTGTGTGTCCTGTCCACGTGATTGTATGAGTTTCACCTGCTGTGACTTTTCTGGTTGTCCTTCCCTTGTGTTACCCAGGTGTTCGTTGTCATCAACTTCTGTCTGTGTATTGAAACCCGTGTGTGGGTATTTTCTGTTTGTCTGTTATGTCGCTTTTTTGTCTGGTGTTAATTTTTTTCCCAGGCTTAAGTTTGTTAAGTTTTTTTCTGTTGTTATTTTTTCATGAAACCTTAAGTTTGTGCACCAGCACTCCATTTTGGTTATCTGCTTCCTGCTCTTGAGTTCCAAGGCGTACATAACAGTTATTCTGCATATAATGGCTTGTGCGACTTATAGTCCGAAATATCATATATTTCAACTTTGGATTGTTGTACGTGGTCATAACCAGAGAGTATTTTAAAGTGGTTTAAAGTTAATCTAACATGAAAAAAATAAACAGTCAGCAGAGGTACTTATTATGGTATTTTGGTTCAAAATGCTGTGAATAGGAGACTTAGACCTCATTGGAAATTGATTGTCGTGGTGAGATAAAAGTGCATTTTTGACGCCATCTGGTTGTGAAAAATGGAAATCCACAAGGGTAGTAGTACAGATGAAGATGAGAAAGCGGTGGATGGTTTTCTGGGAAAATCAGTGGGACCTAAAAAATGATGGTAAAGCAAAAACAGGATAAATCCACTATGAGTAACACAAACATATAAAGACATACTTCATGATTTATGAAGAATTCAAATGAAGATTATAGATGTGCAAAGAATATGTAGTACTTACCTTTTTTAAATGAATTTTTAATCCCAAATATATAAATACTTCTGGTTTTTCAATTTTATTGTGCATTTTGTAAACCAAGAAACAAATTATTAAAACATTAAAAAAAAACTTTTTTTAATCTAAAAAACTGATTACTAGTTTTTATTTAATTAATTAAAATCTAATTGCAAATTTCAAATGTTGAAAAAGAAATAAAAATAAAAATGCTTACTCATAAGAGTATGAAATATTTAGTTTCTCCCTTTTTAATTCAAAAAGAAAATATTTTAAAAAATGAAATAAAATGTTTTAGTGTCATTTTTATTTTTAAGTAAAATGGAAATCAATTAAAAACAAGTTAATATTTCCTATGAGGAGGCTCATTGATCTATTAAGAGGATTTGGACACATCTCAATGCCTATAAATGATCCATCGACTATCAAAAAAAGCTTTCGATTCAAACACTGTTTATTTCAAGGCCACTGACAGATCTCCAATGTATAGATAATTAATTGAAGCAACAGCAAAACAAGCTTTTACACATTCAAGAGCAACAATTCACTACAATGAGAACAAGATGCGCGTTGGCGTCTTCGCTTTGCGTCGCGTTCAATTAAAGACGGATTGAAACTTTTTTTCGACGTCACTCAATACGAAAAACTACTGTAAGAGATGACAACACCGCAAACTTTTTCGCTGCCAATAACAATTATATTTCAATTTTGAGCGTGCATGTGAGAGAAGTGTCCTCGTTATTGCAAAATTTAAACTCAATGCTCACGAGAACTTTCTCAACTTCACAAATCTTTTTGGACATTTACTCTTAACTTTAGACTGCAAAATTTGGAAATGGCACAAATTTTCAGATTTCTAACTGGTTAGCCATGTGCTAAAATGATAGTGGCTAATGCAAAAGACCATATTATACTGTTTAGCTATGAAATCATTCTTGTTTTCATAAGTTTAACTTCTTATTCACATATGTAAACAATAATAGTAACATTAACGCACCCTTCGCAACAATCTTTTAGCCTAAATGCTACATAAGCTAACTCTTCCCTGCTAATTGACACTTATTCGATATAGTTATAATAACACATTTTTTTCGTACAAAAACACTTAAAAGTTGTTTTAATTCAGGTTATTAACTAACGAATAATACAATTTAAAACATTCATTAATCTTGAAATAACTAAATTAATGCGAATTACTTTTTGGACAAAATCCTACTCAGTTGTCATGGTAACAGGCTTGTCAATAATTGGCTGTTGAGATCCACAATGTTTATATATATTGATTACTTAACACCATCCATTTAGATGAATACAATAACCACCACTTTTCGAGGAGCCCCCTCCCCCCGCACACATTTTTTAGACCCCTGAGCTGTTGCGTGCAACGCTTACCCCCACTCAAAAACAATCGTGACCGGACGATTCGCCGAAAGACGTTTGGCCGACGGACGTTTGGCCGACAGACAGTTCGCCGAACGGACGTTTCGCCAAAACGGGATTCGCGCGCTCGCCCCGCCCCCAGATCGTGTGTACATGTTTTTCAACCTCGGCCCGTGGGCCATATACGGCCCGTTGCAGATAACATTCATTTAGGAATAACAAGGGCATGTACCGCTGGGCATATTTCTAAATACAAGTACGTACTACAATGTGCTGCCAATTTTTTTATTTTATCCTTGCGTTTAAAGTAGTAGCCATTTGGACACGCAATGTAATTTATCAAAGCTGGGGATTGATGTCTGACACTGAGAAAAAAACAACACTAGAAGACTTATGTGAAATTCTAAGTGCCTTGGACAGACTAGAGGGCTTAGAGAAAAATACCTGAAAATGCCATGGAACACACTTACTTCTAGTTTAATTTTAAATAATTTCCCATTATTTTAGGAAATATATATTCAAAATGAGTTGCTGAGAACCTTAATTCAAAGATTAATCTAAACGTTTTCTATGCTGGTGTAAGTTTTCTGGAGTAGGATTTCTGGATTTACAATTTCGTTACAGTAGTACTTACTGTTACTACTACTTTATTTTCTCTATTTCTTCTGTCACGTACTGTTCTGCGTGATCTCCATATGGCTACTACTTTAAACGCAAGGAGAAAATAAAAAATATAAAAAAATCGGCAGCACATTGTAGTACGTACTTGTATTTAGAAATATGTCCACCGGGGGGCAGTACATGCCCTCGTTATTCCTAAATGAATGTTTTCTGTAACGTATATGGCCTGCGGGCCGAGGTTGAAAAACATGTACACACACGATCCGGGGACGGGGCGAGCGCGCGAATCCCGTTTCGGCGAAGCGTCCGTTCGGCGAACTGTCCGTCGGCCAAACATCTATCGGCGAATCGTCCGAGTACCAAAAACAATACATCTTATCTTAAATTATCTTACACCCACACACACACACACGCAGGCGCACACGTGAGGTAAAGATTCCGACTTTGACTGAGTGCTACTTCCACAAAATATTTTCGAATCCTATCATATCAAATATACGACAAAGAACGTTACAAAAAGTAGTCACGTGTAGAATTTTTTTTGAACAGAAACTCCTTCGCAAATTTTGGAATTCTGTAAATACGAGACAACATGTTGCAATATTGTAAAAAACAGATAAATATATAACAACTACAACCCCAAAAAGTGTAAACATTGTACCGGTACAAGAGCACAGGTGGCGACAGGTGATCGGGGAACATCGATACGCGTTGGCCCATGGCGCGTTTTTTTTTTCCTTTCCATTTTTGTGTTTTACTCCTCCTCCATGGACTTCTCAATCTCCTTCAGCCTGCGGACAAACTCCTGAGCCTCCCTGTCGCCCGATCGAGCGTCCAGCATCCGCATGATAGGCTTCTCTGCACAAGAGGAAATCAATCAAATTATTCAAAAAAAAGAAAACGTATCAGAATCATCAGGCCATTTGACAGGAAGATTATTGACTCCAAAGGAAGACTTGAACAAGTTAGAAGAAGATTCTGAGGAAACTTTGACATGAAAGACGAATCGAAAATGGCAAAAGTTGGATTTGTATGGACAGTGGTACCTCCACATACAAGTGCCCCGACATATGAGCAATTTGAGATACGAGTACAATTTTGGGCAAATATTTATCTTGAGATACGAGACAAATTTTGATGTAGGAGCACTGGGCGGAGCATTGCATTTTTTCAGTGTTTTTTTCTCCCCTGTTAGTCAGTGCGAATGGCGGAGCGATCGCTAATACGATAGTATATACTACTTCTCGTTAGCAAGTGGTCGTGCGTTATCCTATTGTGAAGACATTTGTGTGCATCATTTTTGGAATATTTTGAAGGAAATACAAAAGCAAACAACCCTCGATAAGTTGCATCTGAAAGTCAGGGTACCAATAGTGGTACTTGGTCTCCCTTAAGTGTAGTGGTGTTGAACTCATTTTTTTGTGGCGGGCCACGTCGTAGTTTCGATTTCATTTAAATTTCATTTATGTCTTCCAACTAGGCTGCCAAAATTAATCGATGAATGAATTGAAAGATTTTCCGTTCGTGCTGATTGATAGATCATTTTTGGACATTCAAATTAGTACAGATCTGCAATTATTGATTTTAAAAGAAGAAACACAGGAAATACAGAACTACATCTCCAGTCTTCATTTGAATTTGATCATAAAACCGAAAGTCAGCTCTCGTCATTTACTTTCTTGGGCTGCACAAAATGATGCATGTGTGCTCTTGTGGAATGTAAAAAGAAAACCCATCACATACAAAATGTTGGCAACTTTTTTGTAATACTCCACAGTGAGTTATACTCAACGTAAACTACTGAAAATGTTTCAAAACTGGGAGCAACTTTGAAGAACATAAAATATACACAGTATAAACCTAATAACTTAATCTCTAAACAAATTACAATTTTACCTCAAATTCATCAGTGGTGTAAATATGCAAACTGCACCTTCACCTTTAAATATTTTGAATATGACTTTTTAATAATAATACTTTTTTTTTTCATATTGGTCTATTACACGAACATATTTTACTCATTGACTGTCACTGAGAGCAGTAGACGCCCAATTCATTTGAACTGGGAAGATGGGATTCAATGCACGTTTTACTGGGAGCCAATGAGGTAATGTTAGCACTGATTCTGGTATTTGGGGAGCCAAGAACTTTTCGAGGAACAGCAAATCCAATGTGCTCATATCCACCAAAAAACAGAAATGAAAGGGTTGAAAGCATTGCGAATTGTCTTACCGCTGGGTTTGCTACGAGACAGATGGAGGATGAAGGGCTGCACGCTCTTGCCGGCCGGCGTGGCGTTGGGCCTGCCCGGCCAGCAGAAGTCACTGAGCGGGGCCACGGCTTCTCCGGCAAAGTCGTTGGTCGACAGCCAGTCGTAGTCCATCACGGTGAACGCCAAGCAGGCGAATCTGTGCCTGTACTGTTCGGGACTCACGTGGCTGTGCCCAATAAAATACAGTTTACCGTCTGTCCATGTAAGCTTGGATTGCTAAATGTCCATCCTTGAGCTAGCACGACACACAATCCCTTCTGTGCAATAACTTCCGGGTGTGCAATAACAATGTGCAATATCTTAGAAATCTGTGCAATATTTTAGAATCTGTGCAATATTTCAGAATATGTGCAATATTTTAGAATTATGTGCAATATTTTAGACTTCACCTAGCCGGGATGTGACTTTTTATACTTTTATACTACTATTTATGTTTTTTTTACTGGGAAAACACTTGGAGTAGCACCACCAATTTCGTTATTCGTGTATGATGACAATAAAGGCTTTTGATTGATTGATTTGAGTTCAAAATATGTATTTTAGATGACAGGCTCTCTCACTTTTCTACTCAGGAAGGAGCAATGTTACGCCACTATAACAATAATATCCGTTTTTAAACCTAGCAATGTCAAACTATGGTGATTCCCATTTAAAACATATGTCCCCAGTCAAGACCTTTTTCCCGACTTATTGGCCAATGAGTTAATTACCATTAATTGACTTTCTTTACCTTTTCCACCCTGCCCTTAATTACTGCTAATTGTTGTTTTCCCAATCATATATAATCTTCCGACTGGTGTAACATTGCCAATAACAGGTGGAGATAAAGGCTAGTGAGGAAGTGACATTTACCAAGAAGAAATGGAGTGGTGAAGCAATAACAATTTTTAAAGCACATAAGCCTCCACGACGTGACCTTTAAATGACACGGGCTGGAATGAGAACTCACAAGTAGAAGAGCTCGTCAAACACGGGGTGTAACGTCTTCAGCTTCACCTGGGTTCGCTGGCTCTTGGCCAGTGGGAAGAGGTGGTGGGGACACAGTTCCACAATGACGAATGGGTCGCTCAGACCTGAGAGGAGTGGAAATGACAAATGGAAATGACAGAAAACCTTACTTTAATGTTTTTTTAAGGTGGCTACAGGTTACAATTATGGAAATTCATTTTTAAACCTGCAAAAATAAAATGTACCATATTTTCACGACTATAAGGCGCACCGCATTATAAGGCGCACCCTCAATGAATGACACATATAAAGCACACTGGATTATAAGGCACCCTGTCTATTTTGGAGAACATTTAAGACTTTTTAAGTGCGTCTTATAGTCGTGAAAATACGGTACTTCATGCGCGTGTAGAGCATTTTCTCATGTTTTGCTAATAGCATCCCTCTACTTGGAATTTAAATACAATACCATCCACTGGATGACCGCATACTTTTATGCAATTTGGAAAATTTGCAGTCCAACTTAATGAACATTTTAGTTTGATTGGGATGTTTATTCCCACGCCACGTTTACCATTGGCATCCAGCGCCATGATGTCAGCAGCGTGCAGGATTTCCACAGTCAACCTCTGCTCCGGCGCGTCGTAGTAGCACTTGACGCTAATGCGACCGAAGCGTGTGTGTTTGAGGGTTTTCTGCAGCAGACACACAAAGGCAACAGCTCAAGAGTCTCATCGGGATATCTCGCAGCTTCCACAATAGGCGGGTGAGGTGATACATGCTCTACCTAATGAGATGCAATGCAGAAGAAGCAAGCGCATGATTGTAGACGGTCCCATTTTAATTGACATGTTATGAATAGGAATAAAGCACTGGGGAAGTTTGTAGAAAATAACATCAAATCTGCAAAAGCGCGCAATGAAAACAAAGGTCTGACATCCAGATCGATGCCCACCCAAGCGGAACTCACCTGCAGGGAGATCTTTTCCAGGTAGTACTGTTCGATAAGTTCGAAGGAAGAACATTTGTTCAGCTTTAGTTCCTCCTCCAAAGCCTTGGCGGACATGTTTACGAGAAAGGACAGAGATGCAGAATGTTTTCATTCTGTTTTGGGTCATTTACATTCATTTTAATGATGCAGGATGTCCATTTTGTTTTATTTAAAAAGAACAAATTACAAAAAAATACACAAAAAAGGAAATAGGACCCCTTTTGTATGTAATTTATATTTTTAAATGACATCCTTCATTCTGATCGTACACACAAAAAGCATTTCTTAGTTGACCTTGTAGTCTCCAGTCTTCATATCTTCTTGAGATAAACCATTTTCTTGAAGGAATTGCAATAAGGTCTACAAAAGCACACACATTTGGTCTCTTAACGATGACACTGAGCCTTGCGGTAAAAATCCTCTTGTAAAAAAATGGGTCGAACAAACCTCTACAGTGTACTGGAATCGGTTGTAGAACTCCACCTGGACGCCTCGGTTCTCTGTGACCGATTCCAGGATCATACGCAGAAGCAGCTCCCACAAACTCAGCAGAACCCTAAAGTGTGAAACACATAATCTTCAAAAATCATTCTTCTGTGGCATCTTATTCATCTAAAAATTAGAATTTCCATGCAATTGGAGAATAAAAAGCAGCGTTTTATAGTCCATAAAATGCGGTAATCCCGTCCATTTTAAATGTATAATTTCAATTTCGTGTTTATATTCATGTGGTTTTATGCTTCTGTACTCTCTTTGCAAATCATTGCAAGAACACACATGCCCTGGGGGAAAGCAATTAGGCAGAAGGTATAATTATAAATCATAATGGTTGTGCTAATTATGCATTGTTCCTATTATAGTACAAACATTTGCAGCGAAGGCGAGGTGAGAGGCAGTAATTACCGTGTGAGGTTTTCCTTCACTAATGTTTCCGTGAGTATGACCATTGTCTCTTGCAGGTATTTCATGAGGGGGGCCACGGCCTGGTCACGGCAACACAAATACACACACTCTTACACACCTGAGCGAGACACATTCTGCAGAAAATGGTGACAAATTGATTAGAGGGCTTACATCGTCGTTGTTGATGGAGTCAGGAGACAAGCTGATGTGCTGGATGTAACGCCGCAGCTCCGGCACCATCTGCCCAGAAAACAACACTGGGTATCCAGGAGCAGAATACCACTGACACGCACAGATTTTTGATATACAATGATACTTCTACTTACAAAATTCATTTATTACAGAAGTACCGTATTTTGCTGTTTAATATACCACGGTATGTTAAATGGCAAGTCAGCTTTTTGGGCAAGATTTGTATGGTGTTCATGGGGGCATAATTATAGATACTTAAATTAATTAAAATTCCAAGTCAGACTTTATTCAGCAGTAAGTAGTTTTAATCTGAGCAGTAAGTAGTTTTAGTCTGCAAAACGGTTATGCACCCCGTCACGGCATAAAGAGTGCGTAGTGGATCGTACTTTCCCGTTTGTGCGCCATTTAATATACCCCTGCCGTTTAATATATTAAATGGGGGGGGGGGGGGGTATATTAAACAGCAAAATACGGTAAGTGGAGTCCCATTTAATATGTAAAAGCCCTAATCCGTTCTAAGGTTCCCAATGGTACCCCCTAAACCAGACCTGGGCAATCCGGTCCTCGAGGGCCGCTGTGGGAGCAGGTTTTTGTTCCAACCAATCCAACACAGATGCTTTAACCAATTAGATTTCTGCTGAAACAAGAGGCACCTGACAGCAGTCCACTGATTTTATATCTAACATACCACATTGGAAGAAAGGTTTCCTCTTATGAGTTGGAACAAAAATCTGCACCCACTGCAGCCCTTTGTGGAATTAATTGCCCACCCCTGCCCTAAACCCTTTAAAAATGACAAATGTAAACCAAGTTTGTATAAAATGTATTATAAGTGGGAGAAAAGTATTTTTAGATTTTGCGTTTCGTAACCTGATTTTTTTTGTATCCAGGGACAAAATTTTCCCATTGGGGCATTGAATTTCGGAACCTGAATATTTCGTATGTAGAGATGTTTGTAAGTAGAGACGTTTGTAAGTAGAGACGTTTGTAAGTAGAGATGTTTGTAAGTGGAGACGTTTGTAGGTGGAGACGTTTGTAAGTGGAGATTTTTGTAAGTAGAGACATTTGTAAGTAGAGACGTTTGTAAGTAGACGTTTGTAAGTAGACATTTGTAAGTAGACGTAGGTAAGTAGAGATGTTTGTACATAGTCGTTTGTAAGTAGAGACATTTGTAAGTACAGACGTTTGTAAGTAGAGATGTTTGTACGTAGAGACGTTTGTAAGTAGAGATGTTTGTAAGTAGAGGGTCTATTGCATTATATATCATATTGATTGTCGTGGCCGCACCTTGTCTGTGAGCAGCGCCATGAGGCGCATGGCTTCCCTATGCAGGTCCTGGTCCATGTTGAAGAGTTGCCCGTTGAGGGCCTTGAACACCTGCTCTTTGCCCTCGGCGCCGCAGGACTCCTCCATGGCTCGCTCCACGCCCGACCAGTCCAGGTCCCGGGGTAGGTGACCCAGAAAGACGCGGACGTGCTCCACGTCGTTGAGGGCCACGCACAGCTAAGCGGGTAAGCGAGGAAGACGAGTGCAGGGGGAGACAGAGAAAGAGGGTAGAGGTGGAGAGAAGGCCCAAGGAAAAGAAGCAGGGCTACAGAGAGGGCAGGGTTTCGCTGTGAAATGACTGCTTGACTTGATTATATTCTTCGGCTTTTCACAATGTCACGCTGATGTCCTCCCGCTGGGACGCCGCGCATGGGGCCCTCGCTGCCATTTTCCGCACATGCCAAGGGCCGGCGCTACGGGCGTTACCTGAACTATGAAGCTCTTGGGGTCCCGGCCCAGCTGGCTCCTCTCAATCTTGCGCGTGAGCATCTCGGAATAAAACACGGCCTCACTGCAAAAGTTCTGAAAGGAGAAAGAACGAGGTTTGTCAGATGGTAGCAGAATCATGAAGCTTAGGTGAGAAATGAATGCAGAAAGAGTCGGTTAAAACAACAAACACAAAAACATTTTTTTAGCCATAATTTGCCTATCCCAAACCCCTTCTCAATCACCATTTGACATTTTAACGTGCAGACTTTTCAACTCACGTCGGTCAAGCGGGTGACAAAGATGAAGGCTCCCGCAGAATCCGGCCAGGCCAGCTGGAGCCAGATATCACGGACTTCTCGGAAGCAGGATGTCACTTCCATGGCCGATGAGCTGTGTTGGCCTTGCTGCACTGTTTCCATCTGATAAAAATTAAAAAACACATTTTGCAGCGCACTTTTTTTCAAAATGTAATTTTACTTTAAAAAAGTAAATTGAAATAACATAACTAGCAATGGTAATAATAAATGTCACTAACACTTCTTACCCTTAACTGGCATATTACGATCATTTTTGGACTATAAACTGCACCCACCAAAGAAAATATTCATATTTCAGCCAGAAGATTAGAATTGGGGTTTGAATGTATAATGAGTTACAGTCAAAAAATTACATTAAGTTTTATACACATTCTAAAAATATTTTTAAAATAAATTCTCATGAATGAATTCATTTTTATATTAAAATTTGCAGGAGCTAAAATATACGTAAAAAAATAAATCCAATTTTTCCCACATTTAAAATTGGCATTCTATTTTATCACATTACAACCATCAATATATGAACGAATGAATCCATTTTTATATTAAAATTTACAGGAGCTAAAATATACGTTTAAAAAAATCCCATTATTTCCCACATTTAAAATTGGCATTCTATTTTATCACATTACACCCATCTATATATTTTAATAGGGTAGCATGGAAGTGGTGATTTTATGTATTTTCATGTTGAGCTCAGTTGCCCGAAACATCCCATCACAAACACAAGAGTTATTGCTTTTATACCAAGCAATACTCCTTGATATTTGCAGAAGGATAGATCCAAAATTTGTTACTGGCAGCCCACCGAAAATAAAAACATGTCCGTTGCTTGGTCACCGAAAAGCAATCACAAAATGCGGCCCCGGTGGAGGAGAGGAAGCAGAGATGCATCGCCATGGTTACTGCACTTGAGGATGGAGCGCTAAACTCTCTCACCTTGTCAGTTTCCACCGATTTGCAGATCCTGTCACATGACCTTTCGTGAACAATTTGCAAGAACTTGTGAATGGACGACTTGAACCAGTTGTGGAATACGGTTAAGGCCAACATTTTTGCATCTCTACAAGGGAGGCGGAAGAAGAAAACACGGCAAACAATGAGAGAGTGACTCACGGCAAGTACGAACAAAAGTATGGAGACGCTGTGAAAATGAGAGCGAGGGAGTCGACGCAACGACAGACTTGAGAGGGAGGAACTCCCGGAAGCCTTTGAGGCTCTTCAGAGACACGAAAAGCTCAAAGACCGTCTCGCCCATTGTCTGCGTCAGTCTGGAACTTTCCTGCTCCAGGGTGCCGCAGAGTCTTTCCATGGCCAAGTTGACATCATCGGCCACCTGAAATAAGATGTAAAAATGATATCGTAATTGTTTTTAGGCAAACATTTGTCCATCTAGAGCACATGTGTCAAAGCGGCGGCCCGGGGGCCAAATCTGGCCCGCCGCATCATTTTGTGTGGCCCGGGAAAGTCAATCATGAGTGCCGACTTTCTGTTTTAGGATCAAATTAAAATGAAGAGTATAGATGTACTGATTTTCCCCCTTTTAAATCAATAATTGTAATTTTTTAATCCATTTTTTTCTGTGTTTTTAGTTCAAAAATCAATTTGTAAAATCTAAAAATATAAAAAAAAGCTAAAATAAACATTGTTTTAGATCTATAAAAAACTGAATATTCAGGGCTTTTAACCCAGTTCTTTTAATCCATTTATTAAAAAAATCTAAATATTATATCTAAAATGGTTCGGCCCACATGAAATCGAGTTGACGAACCCGAGTCTGACACCCCTGGTCTAGAGTTGCCTGAGAGTAACACTGATCAACCGTGTCAATCATTTTTAAAAACCTGATACGAATGTTGCTAGATTTTGATGGAAGAAGTCCGCTAATTACCAAAAACTGTCCCCATAAAGAAGACTAAAAGAGGCAAAAGGTGCCCTTGAAGTACTTTCGTATGATATAAGTACCATTTTTTCCAACTGTCTGTAGGTCACACTGAAGAAATCCACTTTGACGGCACTGCAAAAACAAATAAAAGCCAAAAGGTGAATATTAATCTCTACCAATTTAGCCAACATTTCCAACTTGGTCACCTGTAGAAGAGTTTGTTGTAGATATTCTGAGCTCTCTGCATGTCTCCGCAGACGGCGTCCACCACCATGACCAATTTTTTCAGCTGCTCCTCCAGCGACTGCATTAGAAAAGTGTGATTTTTGAGCATTTTGGATAATTAAGTACACCATTAAGCCGAAATCTTCTCTACATTACCCCGTCTTCTGGCCTGTATTGTGTGATTAAATTCTCGTACCACTCGGAGGTTCCTTTCTGGTGAGAAGGCGAATATATTTGCAGTCGTGGGTGAATACAATCAAACTCTATTTAAAAAGGACTTCACAGCGTCAGTTCGCTTGTTGTTTCATTAGTCATTACCTTCACGGCGGTTGTGATGTCCAAGTGGAGCTGGTTACGCAAGGGGCAGACGGTCTTAAACGCCCGCATGTTTTGCATGTAACCGATCCCTCTGGTGAAGAAGGAAGACCACTAGTTTGAGTCTTGTTACAAGAGGTGTATTAGTGCAGGTTTTTTGTTGACGTGTAAAACCGATGGCATACCTGTCAACCTCTGCCGATAACTGCCCTTATAAATGATTATGATTCCCCTTACAAACCCCCAAAAAACCTTACAAACACCGTACGACTGTACGGTGTTTGTAAGGTTTTTTGGGGGTTTGTAAGGGGAATCATAATCATTTATAAGGGCAGTTATCGGCAGAGGTTGACAGGTATGCGATGGCATCTTTTGTTTATCTTTCATTTCAGAGTCAGAGTTGGTCTAAAAATGAATAATTTTTACATTGACCTAACAGCAACTTTGGTCATTTCTGACCATAAAACTAAGGAAACAGATGGACAACCTTCCTCCTGTTCTACCGGCTTTAATGTTATTTCAAAAATGAATTTTGGCTGTCACTGATGAAAACAGAGCCATCAATCACACACATTCCCCCCCAGGAGCGGTGTTTTCTATTTTATTTTTTTGGGGCACTGGGAATACTATTTCTTGTCTAACTTAGGGTTATTGTCCCACACTAAGATTTATCGTTGGCCCGTGAAAATAGATTTCATGTCTGTTGCAGTCAATGGCAATAAATGAGTTAACAATGAACCAATTCTTAATCCTAAACCAGGGGTGTCAAACTCGGGTTGGTTCACGGGCCGCATTAACGTCAACTCGATTTCATGTGGGCCAGACCATTTTAGATATAATATTTAGATTTTTTTATTTTATAAATGGATTAAAAGAACTGGATTAAAAGCCCTGAATATTGTTTTGTTTATAGATCTAAAACAATGTTTATTTTAGCTTTTTTATATATATTTTTAGATTTTATAAAATGATTTTTGAACTAAAAACACAGAAAAATTGATTTAAAAATTACAATGATTGATTTAAAAAGGGGGAAAATCCGGAAATTTAATATACATCTATACTCTTCATTTTAATTCGATCCTAAAACAGAAAGTCGGCACTCATGATTTACTTTCCCGGGCCACACAAAATGATGCGGCGGGCCAGATTTGGCCCCCGGGCCACCACTTTGACACATGTGTCCTAAACGGTTGGAAACAATTGGCGACCCCTGAGTGACAAAAGCGAGTGGGCAACGGAAAATGGGCATGTTTGCCCGTGAGATCTGCCTGGTGGCGGGCGCTTGGTGTGAAAAGGTCAGACATGATGTGAAGCGAAGCGGCGTGGGGATATTACCTCAGCATGAGCTCGTAGCGCGTAACAGCGGCGGCACTGGTGCAGGGGAAAACCTGTCGCATGTTCTTCATCAGGCCCAAGCAGTGCTCCGTGTAAAGCCTGAAGCTGTCGGACAGCTGCCTCTCCTGAACATAGGAAGAGTAGCCAAAACCTCGACGAATGTCGGCGACCAACTAAGGGGGCGGTCATTAAGAGATGATCGCCCTTACGCCCCGCGACGTACGCCTACCAGGTCCCCTCTCACAGAGGGAGGGTCCCACTCTGCATCGATGGCCCTCAGGAGGCGGAGCAGCAGGGAGTAGCACACCCGTTGGGTTCGATGATGGCCGCTGTAGCACTGCCAGCGACTTGAATGTGAAAATGCAACGTTTGAGTATGTTAATTACCATTTTTATTTCAATAACTCGACAATGGAAACTCACATTATGGCCTGTTGGAGACGGGAGAGGTCGGTCTGCACGGCATGGTGAGCCAGCAGCGTCCACGCCGGGGGGCTGACCTGCCCGTTCCAGTTGTATGGCTCGCGCTAGAAACGCGTGTCAAGATGAGGCTTCTAATTATACCGTATTATACTTTGAAAAGAGGATTTTTGAAGTGCTTGCATACAAATAGGTTTGCCACCAACGGACTGTGAAATTTACCAACTATGTAAATCTTGCATTTTTAGGGTTAGTTCCATGTTTCACGGTAAGGAAATGTTAGGATCCTTTTTACTCTATCTTGATTATACTTTACATATTAAATGGGACTCCACTTACCGTATTTTGCTGTTTAATATACCCCCCCATTTAATATATTAAACGGCAGGGGTATATTAAATGGCGCACAAATGGGAAGGTACGATCCACTATGCACCGTGACGGGGTGCATCAACGTTTTGCAGACTAAAACTACTTACTGCTGGTACTCGGACGTTTCGTCGAAAAACGTTTGGTCCCCGGACGTTTGGTCGACCGGACGTTTGGTAGAACGGATGTTTGGTAGAACGGGTTCGCGAGTCCCGAGGTTTGAGTCACGAGACTTTCATTTGTTTAACCCTAACCCTATTCACTCAATGTTAAATAATAGTCATTAAATCCCTATTCACCCAATGTTAAAATCTATCAATTGCATGCGAACCTGTTCTACCAAACGTCCGGGGACCAAACGTCTTTCGACAAAACGTCCGGTCTCGCTTACTGCTCAGGTTAAAACTACTTACAGCTGAATAAAGTCTGACTTGGAATTTTAATGAACTTAAGTATCTATAATTATGCCCCCATGAACAACATACAAATCTTCCCAAAAGGAAAGGAAATGTTAAGCTCTTGTTTAATCTTTCTTGATTGGCAAAATAAGTTAGTCCTTAGCAGAGGCGGTCCTGGCAAATTTGGTGGCCTGGGCAGAAAAAAAAGAATCAAATCGGACTATTAAGCATCAAATACGACTGCTCTGATTTTATCCCGATGCCATTACGTATTTACGATAGTCAATCATTTTTGCACTTCGGATCTTCAACCCCTTATCAAAATGGCAGCTACAGAGAAATATTAAGCCTCTCATTATCTGTTGAAAATGACAACGCAGGTCATTCAAATGATGTCGAAACTCACCTTGACGTGAGCGTGCTCATACTCAACAATCTGACCCAACAGCTTCTTGTGTACGGCCACGTTGGACTCTTTCTTGGACAGCGTTGTGTCCCTCTGTGTCGAAAATGAAGGCATAAGCGCTTTCCTCCGAATCAGCAGACACTTGCTTCACACACCTGGCTTGTGAACAGCTTCAATATTAGGTGACATTCCCCCTGCACTTTGGAGGCGCTCGAGCGAGGCTCCAATTTGAACCAGGTGTCAAAACCGCCGACGGGAATTTCCTGCCAGAGGTGGAAAATCGGACCGCTTCAGGAAATACTTTCATTTCTAAATAATCATTTTAGTCTCCCCTCACATTTAAAGAAATGTTGATGCATCCCAGGAAATCGTCCGCATTCTCCTCCGAGCCGGATGATGACGATCCATTGGCACGTACTGACTTTGCAATCTGCTTAAAATACCTGGCAACAAATTCCCATTGCTTGAAAAGTTCCCACGTGGATACATATAATTAAACAACAGTTATCGGCATTCAAAATCTGCATCCTCCAACTATAAACCTCCTCTTTGTCACGCTCTGTGTGGAAATACCTCCCCATTCCTCGAAGTCCGCTGACTTCATTGAGCTTTTTGCAGGCCTCGGCCACCGAGACGTCATCATCGTGGTCCCTGTAGAAAAAAAAAAGACAGTAAGCTTTCTTGTTATGCCTTTTTAGGGCATTTGTTGTGATGAAAAAAAACTGCTTCATAAAAACCTGGCAACCACATAAATGAGCTTCATCATTTGCGTTATTGAGGCCAACATTTGGTGACATGATGTGATTGATATTCAAATATGTGGATGCCAGATCTTCATTAAAATTCTACTGTTTATTTATTATTAATCATCTTTCCTAAAACACTCATCTTACCAAATATCCAAATGCAGCAAGTCACTGTGGACGTCATCCACTTCACTGTGCAAACAAACACAGAAAAAAATGCTCACTGCCTATTAAGTCTTTTGAGTCATGTATCATCATCAATCATCATGATCTTTCCTATCTCCTCAAAATATGGGAAAAAATGGCCAACTCACAAAACAAAGTGCTCATCCCAAACGGGGTTGAGCGTCTCCGGCTTGACTTCGGTCACCTGGATGCACCTAGCTGGCAAGGCTTCCTTGGTGCTGGAACGTTTCTCCAGCTTGTCCTTCCTTTTTCTGAAACTGAACTTCCTTTCCTTCTTCTCCTCGGGCTCTTTTGGACTCTGGCCTTCCAAGATGCCCAGCATGCAGTAAGGGTCACTATAGCCTGGACACAAACCAAGTTGTAGTGGATTTATTTTTTATTCCCATATGAGGACCACTTTCCTTTAATTCAGGGGCGTCAGTTGGTTCGCGGGCCGCGTTAACGTCAACTCGATTTCATGTGGGCCGGACTATTTTAGATATAATATTTAGATTTTTTTTAATAAATGAATTAAAAGAACTGGATTAAAAGACCTGAATATTCAGTTTTTTATAGATCTAAAACAATGTTTATTTTAGCTTTTTTTTAATATATATTTTTAGATTTTAGAAAATGATTTTTGAACTAAAAACACAGAAAAAATGGATTAAAAAATTACAATTATTGATTTAAAAAGGGGGAAAATCAGGAAATTTAATATATATCTATACTCTTCATTTTAATTTGATCCTAAAACAGAAAGTCGGGACTCATGATTTACTTTCCCGGGCCACACAAAATGATGCGGCGGGCCAGATTTGGCCCCCGGGCCGCCACTTTGACACGTGCTTTAATTCAAGCACGATTTGCCCAAAACCACCAAACAAACACCCAAACTTATTGCATTCTTTCCACAACAATCATCTGCATTCATGCAAATGATCCACAATTAGCTAATGAGAAGCAAACAACTTGCCGCTTCACTGAGTGACTTTCAAAAAAGCTTTTCAGTGGCCCAATGGAGAAAGAAGATTATTCCGAGAAATAGATTCAACTTTTAAATTTCTCACCATTGGCGTCCTTAGCCAGTAGATTCTTGGCTTTCAAAACAGATGCGCTCAAGGAAAACGTGGCTCTCTAAGGAGAAGGAAGAAATAGCTGTAAACTGACTATATAGGACCTATTTTCATTTACACACATTTGTTGAACTATATACCTTGGATTCTTGCACTTTCTGTAGTATGATGTCATGTTCCTCATCGCCCATATCAAACACCTTTTTGAAGAAAGGAAGAAAAATAGAATGTTTTTTTAGTATAAAGGGCAGTCTGGCTGGCAGCTCCCGGGAACAGACTCAAAACACTACAAATAAAAACCAGTTTCTGCAGACACAAACAAGCCCGCAATCGCTGCCACGGCAGGAGAAGAGATAACCTATCACGGCTTATTTTGTTGCTTGCCTGCTAATCAATAATTCGCTGTCAAGAAAATAAGGCTAATGGGCATGAATCAACTGTAACTAGGTCTGTTAAAAGGAATTATTCATTATTTTCTACAATGAAATGACCACTTTCAAAGATGAATTGACCCTTTAAACACATTATGGGGTGTCTAATATTTTTAGCATGAAGGTACCTGTCGCAGGTAGGCAAACAGCTCTTCGTCACTCGTCACATGTTCCGATGAAGGAACCCCAACTCGGTTGACGACCGTGTAAACAAGTTCTTCGTAGATCAAATCCAGCTATGTGGACAAAGGAAAAACATTTCAAACAATAAAATACTCATCTACGCTTGTGTGAAAATATAGGGCACCCTGATGATTTATTTATTACTTTTGAGCCATTGTTTTCACGGGCCCGAGGGTTCAATTCCGGGCCGTGGCCTTCCTGTGTATAATTTACATGTTCTCCGTGTGCCTGAGTGGGTTTTGTCTGGGTACTACGGTTTCCTCCCATAAGGTAAAATCATGCATGCTAAGCTAATTCAACGCTCTAAACCACAGGTGTCAAAGTGGCGGCCCGGGGGCCAAATCTGGCCCGCCGCATCATTTTGTGTGGCCCGGGAAAGTAAATCATGAGTGCTGACTTTCTGTTTTAGGATCAAATTAAAATGAAGATTATAGATGTATATTAAATTTCCGGATTTCCCCCCTTTTAAATCAATAATTGTCATTTTTTAATCATTTTTTTCCGGTGTTTTTAGTTCAAAAATCTTTTTGTAAAATCTAAAAATATATAAAAAAGCTAAAATAAACAATGTTTTAGATCTATAAAAAACTGAATATTCAGGGATTTTAATCCATTTATTATTATTTTTTAAAATATTATATCTAAAATGGTCCGGCCCACGTGAAATCAAGTTGACGTTAAAGCGGCCCGCGAACCAACCCGAGTCTGACACCCTTGCTCTAAACCGTCAATAGATATGAGTGAGTACGTGAATGGTTGTTTGTCTCATTGTGCCCTGGGGTAGGCTCCAACACCCCCGCAAGATCAAGCGGCATAATCAATGTATGAAAAAATGAATGATTTAACGGAGCAATTGTTAGAGAAAATATTGGAAAATAGCATATGAAGTAACATTTGAGAGGTGAAAAAGTTAAACCATAATTTAATTCGAAAATGTAGTCTTATAAATAATTAGTTGCAATTATAGATAAGGAAAACATAGAAAATCAGAGGTGCCCACACTTTTTTAGAGCTGTATTTTTGTATTTAATTTGTAAAATGAAGTTTAAAAAAAACTTAAAAAATAAAAAAAATAGTGAACAAACCTCCGTCCTGCTGACTCTCTCCTGAATAAAAGCCTGGTCCACGTGCTCTTGTGGCGGTGGAACGGTGCAGGCTCCCCTTTGGCACTGTGAAGGAAACAGTTTGATAGAATCAATCCTCAATAGGCCCTTCAGAGGAAGACCTCATGTCGACTTGTCGAGAGGAGGATGTTCTTCCTGTACATTTTCCAAATTACATTACACAGCACTGCAACTCGAGGCTCCATGTGCTCCGTCTTGTTTATTTTACAGTTAAGTCCCCCAAAAAAATGGTCCAGACTCTGTAACCATTTATTTTGCCTCGAATTGCTCATGTTTTAGTTAGCGGTAAACACTAACGCCACATTTGCGTGCGACAATCTCCTTGTCAAGACGGTAATAAATCATCAGCATAAGAGCGGAGGCAGAAAGGAAGCAGCGACAGCAGCTCACTGACAAACTTCCAAAACAAACGCTCGATCCTTCTGTTCGCGGACGTCAAGGGCCGTGGCGCTGCCCACTCGCTTCTCGCGAGCGCATGTGATTTTGGGTCTGAGGAACAGACGGAAAGGTGAAAGTCGGGCAGGAGGTTACCTCGGCCTGGCCGGCTTGCAGCATGTTCTCCTGTTTCTGCAGAATGCTGTTCATGCGCGCAAAGAACTCCATGCTCTCCTCAGAAATCCTGCCAAAGAAATAGTGTGTATGAGTGTGTGGTAGGATTTAATAATTGGGCACTTTGAGAATCAATATGCGGTAATCCCTCGAATATCGCGGTTAATGTAGACCAGACATGTCCGCGATTAACGAAAAACAGCGAAGAATTACAAAGTACAATTTTGAAAAAGTGTATATTTATTAAATATTACAAAAAGTTGCATCATCACTGATGCTGTAATGCACATGTGTCAAAGTGGCGGCCCGGGGGCCAAATCTGGCCCGCCGCATCATTTTGTGTGGCCCGGGAAAGTAAATCATGAGTGCCGACTTTCTGTTTTAGTTTCAAATTAAAATGAAGAGTATAGATTTATATTAAATTTCCTGATTTTCCCCCTTTTAAATCAATAATTGTAATTTTTTTAATCAATTTTTTCGGTGTTTTTAGTTCAAAAATCATTTTGTAAAATCTAAAAATATATTTAAAAAACTAAAATAAACATTGTTTTAGATCTATAAAAAACTGAATATTCAGGGCTTTTAATCCAGTTCTTTTAATCCATTTATTTAAAAAAAGGCTAAATATTTTAGGATCAAATTAAAATGAAGAGTATAGATGTATATTAAATTTCCTGATTTTCCCCCTTTTAAATCAATAATTGTAATTTTTTAATCCATTTTTTCGGTGTTTTTAGTTCAAAAATCATTTTGTAAAATCTAAAAATATATTTAAAAAAGCTAAAATAAACATTTTTTTTAGATCTATAAAAACGGAATATTGAGGGCTTTTAATCCAGTTCTTTTAATCCATTTATTTAAAAAAAATATCTAAATATTATATCTAAAATGGTCCGGCCCCCTTGAAATCAAGTTGACGTTAAAGCGGCCCGCGAACCAGCCCGAGTCTGACACCCTTGCTGTAATGAATTGGACTCCACTGCTCTGCTCCCTTTTTGGAAACACTTTAAACGAGATAAACCGGAAAAATATGGAAATTGCACGGTGGAACTGGCTCTGACACCTTTGGAATTTCCCTGGCAAACCCTTTCCAAATAGCTCTCACCGGGAACCTTTCTATCTCCCGCTGAACTGGATGGAAATCACCTCTGATGTGAGCACCAGTGGAGCTTGCGAAGATCAGCCTTTTCCCGAATCCCCAGCCACCCACACGTCTCCCATTCCATCGTCATATTATGCTTGGTGGAGCCAATCCATGTGAAGCCCCCGTCACGCTCCCTTTTATTGGCGTCATCGCATCACAGCGGGCGTGTGGCAGCCCATCCTTGGCGCCACCCGTTGACTCTCGCCGTGGCGGGGGGAGCAGATGGCAAACCCGGGGGTATTGATGAAGACTAATGGCGGCCACACAGAGAGACCCAGTCGAGCTACCATCTTTCGAGTAGGAAGAAAAATGGTCATGTTGGGCTGGCTCAAGTTAACCATAAAAGTCCAATTTCCAATGACGAGACCTCCAAGGGTGTGGCTCCTCCTTCTTCTGTGACTTTAACCGAGTTTTGCACGGGTAGACGACCAAGCCATTTGAACTGAGAAGGGCGAGTTCAAATGAATTGGACGTCTATTACAGTCACTGCAGTCAATGTGGAAATCTGAAGACACCCAATGATGGAATGTGGTTTCTTGGAGTGTAGCTATTGTTAGCGAATGTGGCACAATATTACAGTTTTTTTATGGGTTTGTTTTCGTGCATATAATACATATAAACTCCACTCTATCATCATTGTCATAGTTTGAAACCCTCAAATCCCTCTTGGTTGTCGAGGGTATTGTCGTGAGCACAAATCTGTTCAGTCGCAGGGGTGTCAGACTCGGGTTGATTCGCGGGCAGCGTTAACGTCAACTCGATTTCATGCGGGCCAGACCATTTTAGATATAATATTTAGATTTTTTTAATTTATAAATGGATTAAAAGAACTGGATTAAAAGACCTGGATATTCTGTTTTTATAGATCTAAAACAATGTTTATTTGAGCTTTTTTAAATATATTTTTAGATTTTACAAAATGAGTTTTGAACTAAAAACACAGAAAAAAATGGATTTAAAAAATGACAATTATTGATTTAAAAGAGGGAAAATCAGGAAATTTAATATACATCTATACTCTTCATTTTAATTTGATCCTAAAACAGAAAGTCGGCACTCATGATTTACTTTCCCGGGCCACACAAAATGATGCGGCGGGCCAGATTTGGCCCCCGGGCCGCCACTTTGACACATGTGGTTTAGGATTTTGGCAAAACAACATGGATCTTTAAAAATATATATATATTTTCAAAAAAACAAGATAAGATCGTGGTTGATACAATGAAATAAAACGGAACACGCGTATTGCCCAAGTAACCAGAATAAATAAAGTGGATTGATGTTGCTAGGAAACAGCTTCATATGTTGTTTTGATGCCAGTGTATTTTTTTCTGAATTTACTTGGACGCTTCAATTAGGTTTTCCCCTCCCGTCTGGGTTGGCGAGGAGATGGGAAGCACACACGAACACAGTTTGTTGACAAAGTGGAAGTGACAGGGAGCCAGTCGTTTTCAAACTTCAACGTCATGTGGCAGCACCAAGTCAGCAATTACCCGTGCTGGCATCACTTTCGGCGACGGCATGAAAGACCATGTGAAGCCTTCCGTTCAAACACAATGTCCTTTTTTTCCTGTTAAAGAAATCCGATTGTCACACGCTTGTCACTAGCGTCGTATCCACTGTGCAGATTTTATCGCCGCTGGAGGATGTGCGTGACAAAGGACTAACACCCTACCCCCCCTCATTTCTACACCAATGTGCTCTAATTACACAATTGATTAGGCAGCAAGTTTTCACCGATGGAAAGTGCTCATATAGAAAAAATACCGCTATCTTCAGTGGCTCGTGACAGAACAAAAAAATGTGTACAACAAAAATGGAACAAGATTCAGTAGCACATTTTCAATTGGACACGGGTGGATGAAGTAGCCAAAAATATTACTCATGTAAGAGCACCATTTCTTTTAAATAATATTACCGTATTTTCACGACTATAAGGCGCACATAAAGTCTTAAATTTTCTCCAAAATAGACATGGCGCCGTATAATCCAGTGCGCTTTATATATGGACCAATACTAAAGTTGGTTTTCTTATTGAGTATCATTTAATGCACAGGTGTCAAAGTGCTGGCCCGGGGGCCAAATCTGGCCCACCGCATCATTTTGTGCAGCCCAAGAAAGTAAATCATGAGTTTCTATTTTAGGATCAAAATCAAATGATGATAGATGTACATTACATTTCCTGATTTTCCCCTTTTTAAAATCAATCATTGCAATTTTTAAATCCATTTTTTTGTTTTGTGTTTTTAGTTCAAAAAGCATTTTGTAAAATCTAAAAATAAATATACAAATATTTTCCGTTTTCCACTTTAAAAAAATATTTGGTTTCCATTTGAAATAAAGAACATGATTAAAAGACATTTTCCATTACTAAGAAAAAAATCTCAAAAAAACATTGTTTTAGATCTATAAAAACTGACTATTTAGGGCTTTTGATCCAGTTCTTTTAATCCCACCCGAGTTTGACACCCTTGATTTAACGCTGGATGCATCCAAAAATGAAGTTAATCATGTCAAAATAATATCAAATAATGTTTCCAAACTAAGGGCCTTGTGATCCTTTTGGCATTGCAAAATTTCCTGTACAAATTTGCCCACTTTTCCTCACCTCTATGGAGGTCCGTGGCCCCCAGTGTAGCGGTCTGAAGGGCTGACACTGATTAAAAAGCAGTGGCATGAAGCAAACAAACCTGCTAATGAGATCCCGGCAAAGCAGAAATGTAAAAGAGTGAAGAGATTGTCGCATCTCAAAACTGCACAAAATCTACATTTCCTCCAATACAAATGATGTACCTGACCGTTGTCAATTTAAGGCAAGTCTAAATTGGTGCGAATGGCCAGCAAAGATCACCGATTCAACGTCTAATGGCGATCTTTCGGCATACGCGCGTGGCGGGGCTCAGCGGGGAGGCATTAAACACCAGAGAGCCCGCATGGGAAATGAGAAACGACATATACACATCGTGGTGACAGTTGGGAAGACTATATAAAGGAACGGGGCAAAATAAAGGATCCCGCTGGAGCCGTTTCAATTATGCATTTATTAAAATATCTCATCAGAGTGATACACGAGGAGATAAACAAGTTCAGCGTGGCACCCGAGGTCATACTCTTGTGTTAAAAATAAACACTGGCGTCATTACAAGGGAAGTTCACGTCGAGGCGGCAAAGCCTGGGTTTAGGTTGCTATGGGAACCCCAGGTTCATACTATTAGTTTTTTTTTGTGTGCTGCAGATGAGGCTTCAAAACAAGGTTGAGATGGTGACGGGAAGAGGGGCTGGGGTGGGGGGGTTGTTTTACCTGTGTCGCTTGATTGGTTGCTATGAGACAAGCACATGGCAAACTTGTGTTGAATGGGAAAGGCAAGGCAAAAATGACAGAGTGCATTCAGCAACACGTCGCGTGAAATCAACATCGTGCCACTTCCGAAGCAGCGCATACTGCATACTGTTAAACAATACATATTTACGAATACACGCAAGTATGTAGGGTGTTTGTTCTATTGACTACCGGGGAACGCTAGGCTCATATTTGTGACCATCCGATCCATACAAGTCAGTTTGATTCGAGTCTTGTCGTAAATTTGATTTCTGCAGCCCAACACTTACCATATTTTCACGACTATAAGGCGCACCGCATTATAAGACTCACCCTCAATGAATGACACATTTTAATTTTTTTCCATATATAAAGCACACTGGATTATAAAGCGCCCTGTCTATTTTTGTCACGATCGCACCGAGACGTCGTGACGCGATCCGAGGGATTTGGACCCAGTAGCGGGGAAGCAGGAGGGGACGAGGCGAACTGTGCTCATGATAATAACTTTTAATAACTCAGGAAGCCTTACGAAATAACAAGGACTTGTACAGCCAAAACGGAACAAAACCGGAGCATGGAGAACAGTACCTTTGCAGCGATGTATGCAGTATCACGCAGTACGATCCGAATAATGAATACCAATTCAGTCGTGTTTAAATACACACATCCGGAAGTAATCATGAATCACTCGCAGCTGCTCGAACCTAACGGCAAGCAAGGAGGGACAAACGAGTTGCTCCTGACAATTTTGGAGAAAATTAAGACTTTTAAGTGCGCCTTATAGTCGTGAAAATAAGGTATGCTTATTGGAAATGATGTATATTGAAAATATTTGATTTGATTTCGCCACAAAACAGACAATACATTTAGAAACAGTGAGCTAATTGGGTGTCAATACCACATGGTGTTGGTGATATAGGCGCGGTGAACTAGTCATTGGAGCCAGATGGGATTTTTCACCAATGTGTACAAGTCAGGTCAAAATGTGGTGAATGCGTACGTTTCGTTTTGACTCACCTTCGAGATAAGGGCTCTGGGCTGTGGGTGAGGGGGCTGCCGGCAGCGGGCGGCGACTCCCTGCGAGTCCTCAACGATTGGCTCCTTTGCACCTGGCGCAAGACGCTACTCTTCAGGTCCAGCAGCGTCGTCATGGCGCTTCACTGTTGGAGGTTGACAAGCGATTCGGGGTCAACATGTCAGCTTTTGTTTACTTTACATCGATTCATTCTTGGCCATTGAGAGCTTTGTGACTCCCAAAGCAGCGACAAAGCGGGAATGGGAAAAATCCCCCGACCCCTCTCGTGACCGATTACTGTACGACGATCCAAGAATATCCAATTTGGACCCCTATGCCATTTTCTGAGTAATATTGCATGGGGACATAGTGAAGGCCAGTGTGTCTCGTTAGATAGTTCTAATTGCCATGGTAACAGATTGCAGCTGAACCCCTCCCCTCTGTGCCAAATCCCACACGAGGAAGTGGACAATATTTGATTGACATTCATGCTCATTTAGCTCATAGAAAAAAAACATCTGGATGTTTAAATTAATTTCTCAGGGACACCTGGAGGAGGAAGAAGTTTCACGGCTGTTGGAATCGAGTGGAATGAAATAAAACCCATGATAATCAGAAAAAAATCTACATTTTTATGACTATCTTTAGTCCTCCACAGGACTCAGTGAGATTAATAAAATAGCTGAATATGATACAAAAGGTTAAGATACATTCGATTAGAATAGTTGCAGAAACACTTGATTTTTCTCAGCAGTCCCAACCTTCACTTTCATTTCCACTTTAAGGTTCTCTTTCAAGACTAACAGAGTTATGTAACCTTCATAACATGACAGCTCTCCACAGAATAGATTCTAATAAAGTCAGATGGATTTAATGAAGCCGAATGGCACAGGACAAGCGAGTGCAGGCTGAATTTTTCAAGCAATATCAACATATGATATTTCATAAATCAGCGAATGCGCATTGGCTTGAGTTAAAACCTTATAACCTGATAATGTATAATCCCGGGGCTACTTTATAGTATTATCTATGTATATCGCTAAGTTTTAATATACCAATTTTGACAAAAAGTTACAGATTTATACATCCCAGCATCATAACTCTCTTAGCACTTATCTTATGGTTTTTCAAATGAAGTCTGATTATTGGTCGCAAAAAGATACCGTCTGAACGGCCATTTTTAACTGGAATTTTACTGCATGACTGCAAGTAGCACAATTCCAAACTCTTACTCGCATGGCAGAGTGATTAGAAATGTTAAAATATAAGTTATCAGACAACTTCAGGGGAAGAATTGGGCAACTAAACTGATGTAAATAAATCAGGTTCAAATTCAGCTCAATAGAAAATTGGAAAACATGATATTAGGCATTCAATAGTCATTCGGCAGGAGGAAGTTGTGGTGTAAAACGAGTCCTAGTGCATTTCAGGCTACAAAACGGGAGAGGTGAAGGAGAGCAGGCTCACAAAAGACGGCTGACAAGATGCACAAAAGAGCCGCCTTAGTTGATGGAGACGCGGTTCAACACAGTCAGCCCGACTCGGTCTAATACTCTTTTAAGAAGTTGACAGGCCCTGTCTGTGAAACTCGGTGAGGGACGAGACTCAGACGTGTTGCCTCATGCCGAACAATGGCTGCCGCTAGTAACCAAATGTAATGGAGCACAATTAGCAATTAGAATATTATTAACTGGATTGCTTTGTTTTCAATCCCTTTAAAAGTACCATATTTTCACGACTATAAGGCGCACATAAAAGTCTTAAATTTTCTCCAAAATAGACAGGGCGCCTTATAATGCAGTGCGCTTTATATATGGACCAATACTAAAATTGTTATCACGATAAAATAAATCAGTCGATAGGGTACACCATCCTCTACAGCTCTCACAACTACGGCAAGCAGCCCCCGACTCTACTATTTTCCCCGTAGAAAAAGTACTGCGCAGTGACTGCTGGGATATATAGTTCTTTTGTCAATACACCCAATGGATTGTGGCCTGTCGATCGGCATCAACACAGCTTTACGAAGCAAGTTTGATAGATTTGTGGGTGATGATGATGTGAGTACATTGTAAAATGGCTAAATAAAGTACAACCAAACTCAGTTTTGCTTCCGTTGCCTTTTTAAAAACGTGTTTTTAGCGTGTGGGTGTAGCGTGTATGTTTAAGCTGGTGTATGTTTTGCCATGCCTGGCTGCGTCTATAAAAACGGTGCGTCCTTTGTGTGTGTAAAATACAGGAATAGCACTCGTTATTGACACCGCGGCTAAAAATATGATGCGCCGTATAGAAAATACGGTAAATCAATGACAAACTGAAAAGTCACAAAATTCGTTGAAGACTAGAAATCAAATCAAATTTGATTCTCGATTGCCAAATGTGACGAGTTTAAGAGCCACCGATTTCATGGACTTGGATGAAAGTTATGAATGAACTGAAAAGTATAGACTTGGCAAATGCTATTGTCTATTTTGAAAGTGATACGTTTAGAAAAGGCATGTTTTTCATTGGATTTTCAACGTCACACACTTTGTGAAATTGTTGAACTATTCAGCCGACTTTCACTTTCTGGACTGAGGTTATGAAAATTGTGCAAGATGGTCCTAACCTTAACGATCCACAAGTCCGACATTTGGCACCCGCAAGGAGCATCCACTCCATTAACCTCAAATGTCACATCTTCCCTGCCACATAGCATCAATGGGTCATTTTAAATGCATCCCGCTGAGAGAAACGAGTAGAAAATTTCCCCAGTTCCGATAAAAATAGCATTATCGAGGAACAACTGCGGCAAAAATTACCCATATTGGCGATAAGGAGATGGGTCAGAATTGGTTGTTGGAATTCCATTTCCAAAATCTAAATGATAGCTGCTTATTTCTTCTGGTAGAGATTCAATATCTTTCTATTTGTTTATGGAGTAGCATGTGGGAAAAATGTCAGCTATTCCAACAAACACCAAATGCTCCTCGCATGGTTAGTATAAGATTTGCAAGTAGATTTTTTTATCAAACATATTTTATTATGACTTACGAATAAACACTCACCTCAGAAACTTTTCCACTGTAGCTCGCACCTTAAAAATGTGATTGTCTGAACTTTGTTAAAAAGATGAAATGTAAGCATTGTCTGGTTTCTAAGAAATAACTCAAGTGTTCTGTACAATTACAGTCTTTGAAAGAGTGACGTTTAGTGGTCGTTCCGTAAGAAAAAGGTCGAAAACAACTGTTGCAGCAGCGTATCAAGTTATTACCGTTATTGTTATGTTCACACCAACAATTTCAGTTTGTGAGTAATGCCGCATTGGAGTGCATCCCCAATTGCTGCCTCTCCAAGTGAAGCATGATTGGATGTTTTTAACGCTTCGCCGAGCATTCGTCGTGACTTGACGGCATCTCCGTGAGGCTTCCCCGAGCGTGTCGTTGAAAGTGAAAATGTTTTCCCCGCCACGATATGGGTGGGGTCACGCGTCACGACACTTAAAAACGCACCCCCTGTTGACGTGCGACGACAAAAAGCAGCCTCCCATTTGAACTAATTACAACGACAGACCTCTCACAAACCTATTCCGGTTGGGTGGTGAAAATACGAATCTCACGGGTCGGGATTAAAAATTCGAAGGAAGTACTTTGTGTTAAAGTCGCTGCTAAGGAAATACAGTCAAGGCCAAGTAAATGCCTTTCTGGTGACACCGTGCCAATGGCGTGCCAGGGAGATGCTCGCTCGCCAGCGTCTCTACAGTGCGAAACAATGAGCCCGGCAGCCAAAGGCGCCTCGCTGAGTGTCGCTATGGTAACGGCAAAGGGAAGGGAGCTCGTAAATACAGGTAAATGGAATTTCACTAAAGGCCAGCCGAGGAGCCTTGATGTCCTAATGGTCTCTCCCAAACGCAGCCAAAGCTACAGATGGTTGAAGGAGTGCCTTTCGAGATTGAGGCCACTTTTTATGTCTGGGTGGGCGGATTCAAACAGATGCTAAACACCCTTCAAGGTGCTATAAACCGTGTAGGGGTTCACATATGATTAAGTCCCAGTCACGGACTCATTTGCAGTCTTATTGCGAATGATTGACGACCACTTGAGATGGAGCACTTCACTCGTTGCAATGTTCATGAATGGATACCATGTGGTTCTGGAATCTTTAACTAGTACGCTAACTTGTAGGAAATAGTCAGGTTCTGGTAGTACTACTGGAGACTTACGGACAATTGTTCGTAAACTTTTCAACTACTACATTGACATTTATAGTCCAGAAAAAGGATATATTCTGACACTCATTAGAATAACTTTTTTTATATGACTAGCGGTTTCAGCTCAGAGTTCAAATAAAGCCTCTGCTGAATTCTCGTTTAATGCGGAGACAATGAACCAACCATCAATTAAATTCGGAGAACTTCAATGACAAGCAAATTCAACTGACAGCTCGGCGACTCAAAACTAGACAGACAGAAAAGCTGTGCCTGTAGATAACGCAGATACTGTGAACCCCTACCAAGTTTTGAACGCTAAGAACTCACACCAAAATGAGGAAAAAGGTTGTCTCTGCTCTAAGTGTACGTTTTAAATTACCGTATTTTCTCACATACACGCCGTATTTGTCGTTAAAAAAATGATGACTGAATCAAAGGTAGGGTTTATTGGCTTATATGCGCATAAATTAGACTTGGCATCCACGAAACTGCAAGGTGACAAAGACGAAACGCCATAACGCAAGACAATACGGTCATTTATTTCAAAATAGAGAAAAGATGAACAAATAAAATGGCAAACAATATTTCTAGGAATGAAATTCAAGAGAAAAAAAACATATCTTGCATAAAACGTGAAAAAACTCACTTGTGCTTGCCATCGCTCGCTCAGGGTGCCGTCATCTTACCTAGGGATGACAAACTGGACCACTACGGAAATACTTTCTGGTTGTACTGCTCACATGACTTCCTTTTTTTACACGGATGCCGCCAATATGCCCGAAAATACGGTAAATCATATTCCAAAATTGCACTTTCGTCAGACAAATTGCTTTTTCAAAAACCGGTGGCTCATTTGTTCACTTTTGGCAACTATGCTAGCTTCAGGCCATTTTATAATTCAGTAGCATTGCAATTTTACATCTCGATCAGCGAGGGCAAGTATTTTTGATTAAAAATATTGAAATGGTTCAACAGTTCTGACAACCTAACTGTTATCCAATCAAATCACAGAGCAAATACCACTTCTAATTCCACACTCCCATAACGCTGCGGGATAATCTCTCAGCGATATCGGACAATTGAGTCCCTGTTGACTTTGACAGAAAGCGGCGTCCAAAAAATCTCAATGTTTAGTCGAATGTGTTCACCGCTTAAGACCTGACAGAGTAAGAGAAATCCAGCCAGTTTATTCTCAATAGTACCCCAGTCGCTGTTTTTCCCAAAGCACCTGAAAGCTGATTCGGCTGGACCATTGATCCAGCGTGGAAAATCCAGTAAAATTGTGAGCTTTTCCACCCCGCATTTGCAAACCAGACACCCTACAGTTTTGTGTGACGACAGAAAATTACACAAGGCCTCGTCACGCCTCACGCACTCCCATCCCAAACACTTTGGAAATAACTCAGCCTTTTTTTGTGTGCAAGAAAATAAGACAAAGCCATCCACCCGTGCTGTAATTAAAAGCGTATTTTCAAGCAATACTCTTGTGATGGCTCTTTGAGTGCCAATGAGAACAAAACACTATCTGTCACTATAAATAACACTGATGTAGTATAGGATGGAGAGAGAAAAATGTTGGCGGTGATTAATTCACAAGTAATTGGTATGTGGGGATGATTCTAAAGCAGTCTCGGGCGGATTCTGAAGGCAAAATGAGAAAGTTGCATATCAGATGATATTTTTAGGTATGGGCATTTCGGGTGTGCACATATGTTGCAAACACTGCCCACCTGTGTATACCCATTGTCTGATTGCAACCGGGATCCAGAATTACTGGCTACACTTTAAAACACATTGTTTTTTTGGGGGCTTTTCTTTGTTTTTTTTCCTGAATTGCTCATCCCTGACTAAATAAATCGATTCCCCTTTAGACATGATGCACAACATGCATCTAAATCCAAATTATAGAAATATAATAACAGTGTTTACATTTACCAAACCTCAATACCGAAGGAATTCATACAAGCAAACAAAAGTTGTATTCTTAATTTGATTTGGGTCGCAAAAAAACGAATCTTATTTTAATATTCTTGTCAAAATCACCAAAAAATGTAACTTTTTCGTCTTTGTGGCCATATTAACATGCACAAAGCATGTTTTTCACTGTACTGCACAAACATTTTATTTTCATCCCTGAACTTTACCCTCCTTTGAATTAAACTCAATGTTTATTTAAATAGCTCAACAGGTGTCAATCAATAAAGCGCATAACTGGTAATAGGATGTAATACAACAGAAAAAAACTAATGTTAAAGATAAATATTGGTAAAAATGTTTGTTTTTAAAAATCAACCTTGATCAAGTCGTTTTGGGTAATTAGATAAAATAGAGACAAGACGTCCAGTTTGTCTTACCTGTGAGTCTCCTCCGGGCAGTTGTGCACTCGCAAAATGTTTTGTTGTCGCTGATCCGAGTTGTTCTGCACGGCACGACTCAGCTCGAGAGTGCAATCAAGTTGCTCGTGAAAATTTGGATGTTTTTCTTGAGACAGGCGACACAGAAAATCTCATTTTAGACCTTCGAGGCGCTTTGGCAAGCTCACGTTTTCCCCAGATGAGCCACCAAATATGGGCATAGGAAGTGAAATGGGAAGTTTACGTCCCTCAAAGAGTGTGGGGGATATCAAATTTTGGGCTGGGGAGCAGAATTACAAGATGTGCAATTAGCCTATGATTTATGATTTGATGACAATGATGAACGTGACAGTTTTATGGAATTTGTATATGATGGTGAAATGCATTTTACCTACAAATTCAAAAATAGCTCTATATATTTTTTTATTTTTTTTATTTTGTCCACTTACTGTTCAAAATAACAGAAAATTGGTGTTTATTACTTTTTGTAGTGCAAAATAAAGCAGTCGTGTGAAGGAGATGTAGAAATAACGGCATTTTCGACCAGAACGTGAACGCACCATCGACTGTTGCTGAGGGGTGACTGAGAGGATTTTTCTCTTGACGCCAGACACCTTATATATAGTACATCAAACAATAAATTTCATGCACTTTAACTTTATTCTGCCCTTTTAAGTTATCCCAAGATTCATTTTGTCACTAACATATATTATATCACAGACATACAAAAGCTTTTTAATTGTCAGGGCTCTATATAGAGTTCAATAAAATGGTCTAACATACCTTGAGGAGCTGGATATTTGTCCTATGTGAATTTTGTATCATCCCATTAGCATTATAATAATACTTAATGTCATGGTGTCCCCCTAAATTACGATTTTTAACTTTTTGGCCAATGGAGAATCAATTGACATTTAGTTAAACACCAAGAAAGGTCACTCCCTATGTTTCTGATCATGTTAAACCCTTTTATGTCATTGTAACACAATACACAACATATGCCAGTCTGTCAAAACAGATGGCAAACATTCAAAATTCAGATTATAGGCATAGTGACCAACTGTCTGTTTGGATGGATATTGCATAAGCTTATGTGATAGTGCATTATATAGGCGCCCAGAACATAATTATATGTATGTAGTTGATTTATAGGTAAAAAAAATGCACATCTGTTCATTGTCCTCAAATACGACATCATGTCTCAGTTAAACGGTGTGCACATTTTCAATAAACGGATGTTAAATGTTATTCTTAAAAAAATCAGCGGACAGCACCTGCCCTGCCCTCCCGCAAGCATTCGCACAATTAGTAGTTTTAACTGAATAATCTAATAGTTTTAATTAAATGATGCCTTCAAATAAATGTCTAGCACTCTCTGTTATTGAATAAACAAGGCCCAGAAATCATGCCAGCAAATGGTAAATACCATGTGGCTTTTTTTTGCAAGATGCACAGTGAGGAAAAAAAATCTGGTTTCAGTGAAATAACTTTAAATGAAGTAGAACATAATAAAATATAAGTCATTTGTTTTCCATTCAAGGCATTGAATGCTTACACGTGAAGGTCAAAACAAGAGAAACATGAAGAGTAGTAAGTACACATTGAAGTGGATAAAAGGCTATGTTAACAGTTTGAAATGAATTCAGTCTCGACTGTTAATCGCCTCGATTATTCAAATTCAAATCTCGAATGGGTTGCCTTTAGTTGCTTGCCTCCGATTGAGGACCTCCTCGACCGTGTGGTACTTCCTCATCGTTGATGGCCCGAATCGTGATTGACAGAAGTACTCACTGGGGAGGACTCTTTTGGCTCCATATAAAACAAAACATTTGACTTCCCTTGATATTTATGCCACATTTTGACATAATCCTAGGCAAAATAACACGAAGCATGACACTTTTTCCCCCCTCTTTGCCTTGTTTCCATGGACACATCATGAGAGAACTTCCCCAGCTGGCTCCCTCTGCCTGTTTGAATACCAAGTGAAGAGGTTATTTATATATGACCTGTTCTCATTTGCACGCTCTGTAATTGCTTGCGACTAATAATTTTTATTATCTGTCATGATTTGATTGATTGGAACCCGATGAATGTTTCATCTTGGATAAGATGGAGTTACCTTAAAATGGCGCAGCACCCTTTTGGTCCTAAAAACCCATCTATTTTCTATTGGATTTACTGTAAGTTACAATGTAAACATTAGGCATATCTAACTTCTAATATCTAAACTACTTGGTGAAAAAATGAAAATGAAGTTATAAAATAAAGTGGTTAGCGCGTCGGCCTCACAGTGAGGGATCTGGGTTCAAATCCAGGTCGGCCCACCTGTGTGGAGTTTGCATGGTCTCCCCGAGCCTGTGTGGGTTTTCTCAGGGTACTCCGGTTTCCTCCCAAATTCCAAAGACATGCATAGTAAGATAATTGGACACTCTAAATTGCCCCTAGGTATGAGTGTGAGCGTGATTGGCTGTTTGTCTCCTCGTGCCCTGCGATTGGCTGGCCACCAATTCAGGGTGTGCCCCACCGCTGGCCCGAAATCAGCTGGGATAAGCTCCAGCACCCCCCGCGACCCTAGTGAGGATAAAGTGGTTCAGAAAATAAGATGAGATATAGTACGTAATATCATTTTAAAAGCTGTTTCGTTTGTGTATTTTCGTTTATGTGATTCTTGCACCACCCATAGGAAGAGCAGAGAATTCCTCATTGGCCTGTATTTTCTCTCCTGGGCGATAGAGGGCGCTAAATCAACATCTTCATCCTGACACGTTTGTGCCCCCTCAAAAAAAAACAACAACGAGAAGAAGTATCAGGAGGCATTCCGCTTTTTGGCAACCAAGTCGTGCCTTCAAAATACGCAAACAATTTGAAAACAATGTAAAAAATGGACGCCTTCGCTACATGAATGCCACTTTGCGCTCGCCATGGTGGACTACGACTCTTTGCCGGACGTTGATCTCTCGTCTGACCGCGACCGGCGCCGATTTTTCGGCCCCTATTTGTGTAGCTAGCGTTAGCCACCTCAGCTAACATCAGTGCTCTTCGACCAAAAGGTAAGCCGGAGTTGGTTTATCGCGATGGGGCAGCCATCGGCAAAGTGAGGCGGCTCCGGTCGCCAAGGAGGAAAGAACGAGTTGTTTCAATATCCTCCCGATCGCCAATTTAGTGACAATGATACGCCTGGCGAATGGTGAATTAACGCGGCTTGGGGTTGTTTGAGCGATGGAGCGTCGGCGGACCGTACGCCGCTGATCGTCTCCCTTAACTCGGGAGCTAAAAAGTACAATCATGTCGTGTAAAGCCGCCGCTAAGGACAAGAAGACGAGCTTCGGAAAGAAGCTTTTCAGGCGAGGATCTGTCCGGTCCGTGGGTAGTTTCATGAGCAGAATCTTGAGGACGCTCACAGCCTTGTCCCACTTTGGTTCGGAAGTAAATACGGACGACGACAATGATGATGGAGGCTTCACCGCTTTTCAATCCGGACTTCAGGAAGCACCTTTAGAAGACGGGGATCTCGGGTTTTTCCTCTCCGGCGAGAGGATTCCTGGCGTGGCCGGCTTGAAGAACCATGGCAATACCTGTTTCATGAATGCTATTCTGCAATGCCTCAGCAACACGGAGCTGTTTGCAGAGTATCTCGTCCTGGAGCAACACAGGGAAGACTCGGCAAATGAGGAGGACAAACCAAAGACAAATGGTGTCCATCTGCAGAAGAAAGTTTCCCAGGCCAAGGGGGAAGTGACCGAACAACTGTCTGATCTCGTCCGAGCCTTATGGACCTTTGAGTACACCCCTCAACACAGCCGAGAATTTAAGGTAAGCCTGGCACACAAACTTTTGCCGATACTGATCCAATACCTATATTTTTAGACCATTTAAAATACGCAACCAGTATTACATAAATCTTTTTTGGGGGGTGATACAAGTGGAACTGCAAACTAGTTCAAATGAACTATGATTGACTACCTTCCTAAATGTAACATATAACAAATTGCAGCTGAAGTATGAAAACTTTTGAAAAATCGAGTGAGTATCCCTCTTTGGTCAGTTGCTTTTATCTGTAACTACCATCTATCGCAAGGGTGTCAGACTCGGGTTGGTTCGCGGGCCGCTTTAACGTCAACTTGATTTCACGTGGGCTGGATAATTTTAGATATAATATTTAGATTATTTTTTTTACAAATGGATTAAAAGAACTGGATTAAAATCCCTGAATATTCAGTTTTTTATAGATCTAAAACAATGTTTATTTTAGGTTTTTTAAAATATATTTTTAGATTTTACAAAATGATTTTTGAACTAAAAACACAGAAAAATGGATTTAAAAATTACAATTATTGATTTAAAATGGGGAAAATCAGGAAATTTAATATACATCTATACTCTTCATTTGAATTTGATCCTAAAACAGAAAGTCAGCACTTATGATGTGGCGGGCCAGATTTGGCCCCCGGGCCGCCACTTTGACACATGTGATCTATCAGAATGTTAGGGTGTGGAAATGGAGGGTCTAAAAACATCTGGAGTGTCATTATCTGAACCCTGGTGTTTTTAGCTGGTTTAAAAAACAAAAACAAAGCAAACTACAGATTTTCTTGGTGTGAATACGCTTTTAATGTGATTGCAGAACGCAGTGTCAAGGAACGCGACGCAGTTCAAGGGTAATGCTCAGCACGACGCCCAAGAGTTCCTACTGTGGCTGCTGGACCGAGTGCACGAGGACCTCAACACCGTCAACCCCATGGCCAGGCCAACCATGAGGGTGAGCTTTCAGCATGGCATTAAAATGTGCCAATTTATGCAAATATGGCTGAAAAGCTCAAATTGAAGTGAAGGCTACTTGGGTATGACCTAACACAAAAACTATGAGGCTAAAAGCTTGCTGCATCTGCATTATTCATAAGCTCCAGTTCTGCTGTCATAAAAAAAAACACTTTTTTTGTGTGTTCAGCCACCGATTGAAGAAGATGATCAAACCAAAGAAGGACCCTCACCGCCCCTATCAGCTGGCTCGTTTGTTCAGGAGCTCTTCCAGGCTCAGTACAGGTAAAATTTCTGCTCTATCCCTTCCCTCATGTCTACAGTAATTAATTCATAGGTTTTTTTTTTAAAGGTCTTCCCTCACCTGCCCTCATTGCCAAAAACAGAGCAATACCTTTGACCCCTTCCTCTGCATCTCCTTACCAATCCCACTGCCACACACGCGGTAAGTGGACTAATAAAGGCATTAGAGCAGGGGTGTCCAACTCAGTTTGATTGGCCGGCCTCATTCACGTCAACTAGATCTCATCTGGGCCAAAATATTTTATTTTTGGACCCAAAAGTTCACGTACTCACCACCATTGATGTTGCTAGCCGTCCAATCCAGGGGCGAATGAACAAACGTTCCCAGTCGCAATGGATTGGACGTCTAGCCCTGTCAATGGCGCTGAAAAATCAGCATTCATAACCCGTTTAAGTCAATTGGATATCTATTATTGTCCATATCACCTGACCACGGGCAAAATCAGACCCGCAAGGTGGCCACTTCTGGTCCACGGGCCGCATGTTTGACACCCTGCATTAGAGTCTTGCTGTTATAAAACAGGGGATCCTTGGGGGAGGTCTGAGTGTGTCGTGATCCCTTACATAATGCTTTCAATATATCCCCAAATGCCTTTTCAACCAAAAAATAAATAAAATAAAAATTATCCTATGGCACATGTGTCATAGTGGCGGCCCGGGGGCCAAATCTGGCCCGCCGCATCATTTTGTGTGGCCCGGGAAAGTAAATAATGAGTGCTGACTTTCTGTTTTAGGATCAAATTAAAATGAAGAGTGTAGATGTATATTGAATTTCCTGATTTCCCCCTTTTTAAATTAATAATTGTAATTTGTAATCATTTTTTTCTGTGTTTTTAGTTCAAAAATCATTTTGTAAAATCTAAAAATATATAAAAAAAGCTAAAATAAACATTGTTTTAGATCTATAAAAAACTGAATATTCAGGGATTTTAATCCAGCTCTTTTAATCCATTTATAATAATAAAAATCTAAATATTATATCTAAAATGGTCCGGCCCACATGAAATCAAGTTGACGTTAAAGCGGCCCGCGAACCAACCCGAGTCTGACACCCCTGTCCTATGGTGTACAGCACAGTTATGAATAAAAAAAATGCTGTCTTGGCTTTTGTATATATTGTACATATTTTTCCTTTGGCAAAAAAAACAGAACCCCTTTATCATCAACGGACATGTTTGTTTCCCAGGCCACTATACATCACAGTAGTCTACCAGGGCAAGTACTCTCACTGTTTGCGGATCGGCGTGGCCGTACCACTTAACAGCACAGTGTACCGCCTCCGTGACGCCGTGTCGCGAGAGACCAAGATGCCATTGGACCAGGTCTTACCGATAACGCCCACTTTGCTTTGATACGTACACATATTATTTACTTGTCTTTCCGTTTCAGTTCATTTTAACCGAAATGTACTATGACGGCTTCCATCGCTCCTTCTGTGACGACGATGACGACCTGGATATCATCCAAGAGAGCGACTCCATTTTTGCCTTTGAGACCCCAGAGACGTTTAAACTGGACAGCCTACGTACAAAAAGAGGTTAGCTCTTTTTTTTTCTTGGTTCAACACTTTGGTGAAAGCGCCATTTCTACTACATGGGGGCTGGGCAAATCGGTCCCAGTTTAACGAACGGGGGTTGGGCTGAAACAAGAAGCACCTGACTGCAATCCACTGATTGCACTTCTAAAATACCAGATTGTTCGTTCAAGTGACAAAAGTGCTTTCAAAGGCATTATTAAAATATGTACTGGTTAAGAAAATTCAAATGTAGGCAAAACATGTCTAGAAATATGCTTAAGGTAACTCTTTATTTTGCAGGAAGTCTTCTGGCTAACCTGACACATAACAACATAAAGCACGGCGTGGAAAATGTCCGCTCCTCTTCTTTCATTCAGGGGGTAGTGACCCCTTTGGCATCGCCCAATAAGAACCTTGGACCTGAAAAAATGATCCTGCTGGTGTGCAACAGAGCTTGCACTGGCCACCAAGCAAAAAGGTATTCCTGCAGTTTTGCTTCAAATGTACCAACCTAGTGCAGTAATAAAGTGCTAGTTTCACAGTTAAATAGATGTAACATTTATTGTACAAAGCAATTAGGAGGTGACACGTTGATTTTATTTTAGGTTTGGACTGCCTTTTGTACTTTACATGGAGAGAACAGCCACCTGGGACATGCTTCAGAAGGAAATTCTGGAGAAAATGCGTCACCTTTTGCGACCTGGTGTTTATATCCAAGTAGGAAGCGTTTAGAAAAACAAGTTGTTGTTGTGTTAAACATAAAAACAAAATCCGATGAGTTGGAAATCATATTTAACCTCTTTTTAAATGATTACACAATAGACCTTTTTTTTTTAGAAATATCTCAATAATTGAGAATTCAGATACGTAGATGATAATTCAGTTTGAACATGAAATATGTATAGTATTTTTTTACGTTTTCCATTAAATGTAAATTGAACATGATTGGCAAATCACTGTATTCAGTTCTTATTTTATTAGTTCACAACTTATGTTTTTTTATGTATACGCCCCAACTTGGAATCAATGTTGCAAAACAATCTTTTCACTCAGGTGGGGCCTTTCAGCCTCCGTGTGGTTGGCGTTGTTGGGATCACCTATCTCCTCCCACAAGATGAGCGCCCCCTGTGTCACCCTACAGTGGACAGGTCAGTCCTGCATCTCAAATTCTACATAAAGGAAAACAATCTAATCATCACTCACGTAAACAAGCCTGTTATTTATAGTCTTGCAGCATGGTTCAATGACAGGCCCTAGCATGTCTGTTAAAATGGCAGTCTAACATGGTCTTTTTTTCTTGGTTTGCTCAAAAGCAAGCCAGAACACCACACCAGCACAAAGATGCATAAATCAAAATACATAGTTGAATTTTTGCCCTCAAAGCAGCACTCAAATTTCCTGTGAACTCTGAACACAAGAAATAGTGAAGTCACTTCATCATACTTGAATTGTTGTTTTTCTGTGGGGTTTTAGAGCCTATAAGTCCTGTGGACAGGGTGGACCGCCCCATGTGAAGATTGTGGTGGAGTGGGACAAGGAGACCAAAGACTAGTAAGCGTGAATGACTTTGTCACACACATGAGAACGTTGGATTGAATTCAGGAATAACAGAACAAGCCAATGGAATTTATTTGAACCGCAGTTTGTTTGGGCACACGGAGGAGGAATACATACCCGATGCCGAGAGCGTGTACCTGCACAGGGAGCAGCACCACCAGCCGCAGGCCTGCACTCTGGCTCAGTGTTTCCATGTTTACACTAAAGAGGAGCAGGTAAATTTTCAAAATAGTCATTTGTTTAAACTTGGATGGAGGGTAATTTCATTTATCAAACATCAACAGAATTAACTTGTGCCACATTGAACTGATAGTTGACAGAAATATAGCAATGTTTCATGTCTGAATAATATATATATATAAAAACACTTTTTTAACAATGCGGGTTTGCTTCATTAGCAGAAGGCTTGCTGCTATTTTTCCTACTTTGTTTTTATGCTTATTTATTGATTAATTAAAAGTCCTGCAATGTACACTCGTATTAAAAACTATGGTGCATTGCGTGTGAGTAATGTGTGCTTTTGTTTAGTTTAAAGGACGCCGATGGGAAGATTTTCTCCATGTTTATCTCGGTCTGTAGTTCTCTGTGGTTTTGCTGCGTATTTGACTCCTAATGCTACGTTTGGACTAAACTAGACACGTGAAGCGAGGACCAACATCAACACTGTGGCTTGACTCACTGTAGCTAGAAAATAATGTAGAAAGAGAGGAAAAGGCCTGCGCCTCTTTTTTTCCCACTTTAACCAACCAGCTTGTCCTTGATGGTTGCTACTTTGGGTCTCGTGTTTTTCAGCTTGCCCCCGATGATGCTTGGCGCTGCCCCCATTGCAAGCAGCTGCAACAGGGACGCATCAAGCTCAGCCTGTGGACGCTACCGGATGTGCTTATACTACATCTCAAGAGGTTCAGACAGGTACTGTGAAATTTGGATGAAAAGCCATGACTTTTTTAATCCCCAGGTTAGAACTATGTGATAAAATGATAATTATCATGAAAGAATTTTTGTCAACGATAAAATTCGATAATTTTAAGCTGTAATTACACCACCCGGCCACCACAGAGAACGGGGCGCTGTTGCCAAATGAACGCTAGTTCCAGACCAACGTTCACGAGGACGATGAGGAAACATGTTTTTAGCATGTTAGCAATAGAGGCTAACATGGAGCATGAACGTAAAAGGACAATAACACGGCCGATTATAAGATGCAGGACAACCCCGAGCCGACCCAGTAAAAGAGCAGCCTTATTGAAAATGTCCTTGACCCACTGTCCTCATTTGAGGACAGCCTGTAATATCTTTCTTACTTGATATCAAGATGTTTTCCCATTTTATGTAAATGTTCTGAAACATTGCAAAAATCTAAAACTTGTTATTTTGGGTTGAGATGGATTAAGTTCATCCATCTTTTTTATTTTATTTTTTTGTAATATGTGAGGTAAATTTACTTCTTTTTGTGAGGGTGAAAATTTCTGCAGGTTTTATTCTTTACGTTTCGTAGTGTAAGGTGGGAGTTTTCTTATCTTAATTGCACAGAAGAATAAAAATACTTTTTAAAACCATCCTATTTCATATTAAGGAAACATAGTTACTTTCATATTTGAGTAAGGAGGAAAGTAATGTATTTACTTATTTGCAGTTTGAAGTTTCAAATTTGAAACAAAAAAGATGCCATAGTTATCAATAGACTGCAAATTTTTCAAAATCGTGATAACATTTTTTTCATCTCTCCCAGCTCCACCCTAGGTATTCTCCAATTGGTCTTAGAAACTAACAATTGGGCTTTTTGCTCTCAGGAGGGTGAGCGCAGGGTAAAAATGCAGAATATGGTGAGATTTCCTCTCATGGGTATGGACATGGCACCTCACATGGTGAAGAGAAGCCAGAGCAGCTGGAGTCTACCGTCTCACTGGTCACCGTGGAGAAGACCCTACGGCCTGGGCAGGAACCCCGATGACTTCCTCTACGATCTCTATGCTGTATGCAACCATCACGGAAGCATGCATGGGGGCCATTACACTGGTAACACAGGCATCACAGCCAAAAATTCCAAGTGATGTGGAATTTTTTTAAAGCAACCTTTCTTGTGCGTTCCCACAGCTTACTGCAAAAACTCAGTCGACGGTCAGTGGTACTGCTTTGACGACAGCGAGGTTGCACCGGTGGCGGATGAAGACGTGTGTCAACAGTCTGCCTACATATTATTCTACCAACGCAGGACTGCCATCCCCTCCTGGTCTGCCAATAGCTCTGTTGCAGGTCAGACTGTAGTAGAGTACTTCACGTATAGTGTATTAAAAAGTATGACTAACATTACGGACAAAAGTAAACAGGAATGATTTCTGGGTGCACTGTTGTTTACGAAAAATAAATGAAAATCATAATTCAAGCATGGAAGTGTTAAGATTGATGTTCAAAAGAGGCTCTTGTCAATTTTTCAGGCTCTACCAGTTCTTCTCTCTGCGACCACTGGATCAACAGGCTGCCTGGTAGCAAACCTGCCAGTCTAGCATCCGGTGCCTCATCTAGACGCACCTCACTGGCTTCGCTGGCGGAGTCAGTGGAGTTCGCCGGAGAACGAAGTGAAGATGACGGTGAGGAAAGAAAAGGAAGTGTGGGTGAAAAAAAAAAAAGGTTGTGTCTAATTTACATTCTAGATGGCACGACAGAGTTTCTCCATTCCTTACATGCTTTAAAAAGTGAATGCTTCATCCCTGGGTTATTATTGGATTGGATAACTTTATTCATCCCGTATTCGGGAAATTTATATATATATATATACACATAGATATACATGTGCAGCACCCTATAAATAAACATACACAGAGGCAAACATCTAGACATAGAAAACCAAATATATACATGCATACATCTTTATTAAAAACAATCATTTCAAATTGTGAAAAATACCTTATGCAATTCAAAACTTTGAGTATAGAGTAGCAGATTCTTCTGAAGCCAATATTCAGTATTCAATGTTTGTCAAGAAATGCTTTAGTTTCTTTGTAGCTCATATTTCGTCTTTCTTCTGGCCTCTCCAATAACAACGTTGAAATGATAAAATGAAACCAAAGGCAACTTTTGGGACTTTCTCACCTTTTTTTAAAAAATTGGCGCCGTAAAGATAGAACAGTGCAACACACTGAGACTTGTTTGGCAGCGATGAAGGGCAAGGCGAGGTGGTCCTTTACTTTGGCTAAGTTTGCCTACTGCGTGAAACTGAAACAGATGTGAACCCTGCCCGCCGTTTGTGGCTTGCATAATGAGGGGGCTCGCACTGCACACTGCTGCCTCAGCATATGTCCAAGATTGGAGCCTGTGGCCAACACACACAACTTTATGTAATTTTGTATTAGCAGTGTTTGGCAACACGCTTAATGCCGTGTCTAGTATTTGACATTGGTGATTTATGTATATATATGAGGCGGAACAAGCAGGCCATCAATTTAGTGCTTTAATGTAAATTTTTACTACCTCCGAGAGTTGGTAAAAATCTAGGCAAGTCGAGGTTAAATATTTGGTTTTATATGTCTAGATCAGGGGTGTCAGACTCGGGTTGGTTCGCAGGCCGCGTTAACGTCAACTCGATTTCATGTGGGCGGGACCATTTTAGATAAATTTAGATAGACTTTTTAAAAATGGATTAAAAGAACTGAATTAAAAGCCCTGAATATTCAGTTTTTTTATAGATCTAAAACAATGTTTATTTTAGCTTTTTTAAAAAATATTTTTAGATTTTACAAAATGATTTTTGAACTAAAAACGGAAAAAAATGATTAAAAAATTACAGTTATTGATTTAAAAGGGGGAAAATCAGGAAATGTAATATACATCTATACTCTCCATTTTAATTTGATCCTAAAACAGAAAGTCGGAACTCATGATTTACTTTCCCAGGCCACACAAAATGATCCGGCGGGCCAGATTTGGCCCCCGGGCCGCCACTTTGACACGTGGTCTAGATGTTTATTTACAGTATGCTGCACATAGATTTCGTAGTAAGACTATTCTAAGATGTTTTTCATGAAATGTGTCTTTTTGTAGGTGGTTTCTCCGTGCGTCCCTTCGTAAGGAGCATCCAACGTCAGAGTGTGACTTCCAGGTCGTCGATTGCCAGCCCGTTAGCCTTCAGTGACAACGGCGCCAAGCCCTCGTGGTCGCTCTCAGCCAAGCTCCAAATGCGCCCCAACTCGCCCTCGCGCTTTTCCCTGGACTCCCGTTGCTCTCCGCCTCTGGAGAGGATCGGCGAGGCCTGCGACGACCGCGTGTCCACTTCCTGCTTCGGCAGCTACAGCCGACACGAGCGCTACTTCAGTGCCAGGACGCCGCTGGCGGCGGTGGAGAGCAACTGCGGCGAGCAGGACAACAACAAAAGATTCCTGGACATGATCTATTGCCGTGCTCCCACGCCCGTGGAGAAGACGACGGAAAACAACAACCAGATTACGGCAATAGACCAAAATATTCCAAATGCCCCTGCCAAAGAGCAAAAACGGAAGAGCAGCACTGGCAGTTTTGTCTCCAAGGCGGATAGCAATTATGCCACCAAAACCACCAAAGTGGAGCCAGGAAAAAACTCCAAAAAGCGCCTGTGCTCCACCCACAAGCCTTCGCCTTCCGAAACGCCCGCCAGCACACCCGTGAAAGGCAAAAAAGTGACCGCCGTTAAAGATAAGAGCGAGAAGAAAAGCCCCTCTACGCCTAGCGGTACCCCCTCCAAAACCAAGGAGTCAATCCAGGCCCAATCCACCCCGCAACATCGTCTCTGCTTGCGCTCCACACCTCAATCGTCAGCGTCCCCTTCCTCGACCGCCAAGAAGAACGCTGGCGTTACCGCGAAAAACTCGGAGAATAGTCGCAAGCGTCCCGTCGAAAGAAGCTTTAGTCGGGATTCTGTGGTCGGCGCGCAACGAGAAAGCGCCACGGCTCGCTCTCGCGCCCCCAAGGCGACGGACGGCGGTCGGCCCGAGCCGAGGTCGGTACGCAGCTCCAGCAGCAGCTCTTCCGTCACCAGCTTGCGCTCGCCAAGCGTGTCCGCCAGAGATCTGCAACGAAGCAGCAAGTCGGAGGAGAAAGGTTTGTCTTTCTTCAAGAGCGCCCTGCGACAACGGGAAAGCCGCCGGTCGGCCGACTTGGGAAAGAGCTCGCTGCTCTTCAAAAAGGCCTCGGAGAGGACGTGCAAGCAGAACGGACAAGTTAAGGACGCCGCCGTCGAACATGAAAAAGCAACAGACTCTCTTCCTGCTCTCCAGCCGGTCGCTTCCGCTACAAAATCGGAAAGTCACAAGCCCACGGGCCCACTCGGTCGATCCCTACTGCACGTCGGCAAGTCTAAATCTTCCTCGGCGGACATGAGTCCCAGTTCTCCCGCCAATCAGAAGAAACCCCCGGAGAGGAAGACGTCTTCCCGGAAGCTGTCGCTGGGCACGCAATCGCCTGCACGAGCTGTGAGAAGACCGCAGTGACAAACAAGTTTCACGTACGTACTCCTTTCTAACTGCAGCTACTGTACATTCTTTGTGCCTACTTACTACCTTATACATATAGCGATAAATAGTCAAACTGGAGATGCTGACTCGCGGGGGGGGGAAAAGGCTGGATTTACACTGCAAGTTCAATTTTACTAACATTCAGGAATTATTTTGCTTATGAAACTCATTTTTTGTGTTTAGACAGTTTTTTTGGGTCAGAATCGGAAGAATATGAATAGCCATCAGTGTATTTTAATGAAAAGCCAGGGTAGCTGATATCTGATCTGATTGTTTTCGCTACATTTACATAGGCAGATATTTCATACATATCTTTTTATTTTTAAACTCGCATTCATAAGCTTATGGTGGATTGTGACATGATTATCACATTTCACTTGAAACATGCAGTATAGATCCAGCCCAAGAGTATATTTTTAATTAAATCAACTCCAAATTTGCTTTCTTGATTAGCAACACCCACAAAAAAATGTTTAATTGCTGGGTTTTTAAAAATATTTCAGCCCTATTAATTTAAGCAGAGCTAAGGAGGATTTTCATGTTGGTCATGAAGAGGTTGACTTATGAACAAATGAAAAAAAATCAAAATTTTTCATTTGTCCAAAATTTAACCATCATCATGACCAACATATAAAAATCCACAGTCATATTTGTTCAAGATTTTTCAGATATTTAAAAAATATTTTTGTTGAAATGTTTTTATATGAATTTTTTTTCTTAAAAAAAGTTTTGGAATAATGCCCTTTTAAAAAAATACAATATATATTTAAATATTAGCGATAAATATATCTGTATAGAAGGTACAGTGTGTGTGTAATGAACTCGTTTTTAATGGCTTTCCAAGCGGAAAAAAATGGAAACGTCATCAAGCGCCTTTTCAACACTAATAACGCAAACCGATAACTAGTCTACTACTGTATGCATCACTGAGTAAGAATGTTGTATTGTTCTGCACTTTGAGTAGATGACTAGTTTCCTCTCTTCCAGTAACTCGCGTAGAAACAACACTAGAAACTTTAACAATGTAACTTTTTCATGCGTCTTCTCGGCATCATGTAGTTTCATGCCTTAGGCTTGCGAATAGAATAAAAGGGTAAATCCACGTCACGTGACTTGACAGCCCTCGCCACGCCGTGCTGCTACTTCCTGATTGATTTCAAAACAAAACACGGCAGCAACCAGTTGTGAGCACCTAGGCTAGCCAACCTGTTACCTCTGCAAACTTTTATTTTTTTAACTTTCTGCTTGTAAATGTTTAATATTATCAACATGGATTTTCTAATCTGACCTTTAACAGTATAACACTAAGAAATCCTCATTCTGATGCATCCTTTTAATTGGACTCTTATTTAATTCATTCATTCAGTCCAGTACAGTGGTACCTTGAGATATGAGCTTAATGCGTTCCAAGACTGAGCTCGTATGTCGATTTTCTCGTAACTCAAATGAACGTTTCCCATAGAAATGAACTAAAAACTAATTAATTCGTTCCATCCCTCTGAAAAAACACCCAAAACAGGATATTGGATTGGAAAAACACTTATTTGTTCTAATTTGCCATCTATGAACAAAGTAACAAATAACTAGTGGTTTAATATTACTAAAATGTGTTTAATAGTACTAAAATTATACGGATTTCACAGGGGGGAGAGAGGGAGACGGACAGAAAAGGGGGGGACTTTTTGCACGGCAACACGCTCATAACATAAACAAATTTAAATGAACTTGGATTACGATGCAGACACAATCAAAAATAACTTTAATCTAACCTAACACTAAACTTAATTCTAATTTTGTTTGACATTTTGATACCTTTCTTCTCCCGGGTTGGCTCTATTTGCCCCGCCTCCACCCTGACTTCAGATGCAACCTATCGAGGGTTGTTTGAGTTTGTATTCCCTTCAAAATATTCCCAAAATGATGCACACAAATGTCTTCACAATAGGTTAACTAACACACGACCACTTGCCAATGAGAAGTAGTATATATAATTCTCGTATTAGCGATCGCCTCGCCATTCGCAATAACTAACGGGGAAAAAAACACTGAAAAAATGCAACGCTCCGCCCAGTGCTCGCAGAGACATTACAAAGAGGGAGTTGCGACCACAGAGACATTACACGAGGGAGTTGCGGGGAGACAGACAGTGGCCATGATGTTGTTATGAGCAGCCTGTCGCGTTTGCTGTCTGCTCGTATATCAAAATTTGTCTCGTATCTCAAGATACATATCTGCTCGAAATTTTACTCGTATCTCAAATTGCTCGTATATCGGGTACTCCTATGTCGAGGTACCACTGTAAAAGTAAAAATGCATCAATCTGAGTACACGTGTACGGATCTACAAAATAGTAACCTAGAATTAAAATAGCCCAGCCAGTAGAAATGACTTAATGATGGATAAATTGTTCCCTATCGACCCACAAGGGTGTTAACACACAACTAATAACTGAAACTATTCCTGAACGACTGATTTCGATTGTTACAACGAGTCACAACTTGTTACAAGCTGCCATTCGCTTTTAGGTATGTCCGTTTTCATACCTTGCAGCCACATTTGAAGTATATTTAAGAGGCTCTTCCTTTTTTAACGCACACATTGCTCTTTTAAATCTAGAATAAACTGTTCTTCCTAAAGTAGCATCAGGTCGCATTGGCGTATTAGTCAGTCATAGGACGCACGTACAGTAATAAGCATGCTCGTCATGAACTATGCAAGTCTCTTGTGGTTGAGCATGTCCGTCATTCAATATGATACAGCTTCTTTTGCACATACTTTACTCTGTGCGCTTCCAATTTAAAAACAATATTTACGGTTGTACACCAGCAAGGCGCAACACTACGTCTGTCACGTTACTTAAAAAAAAAGAGAAAAAAAGTACCCCTTTTAAAGACCGTTGTTCGTAAATGTGTTGTGATGACTAACTTGCTCATTAGTAGTTCACGCAGCAAAATGCAATAATGACAATACATTTCTAGTTTTATAGGATAGTATGACATTCAACTGTGAGGAAATGATGGAGGGTGATAATATTTCACAAAATGACAAAAAGGTATGCTGGTAATATATTCATAAATTGAGAATGGTCATTTTATTTCAACTTTCAGTGCTTATATAGTATATATTATATATAGAAAGTATTGGAAAAGTATCCAAATGTACTGAATGTTTTGAGAGAAAAATAGTGATTGAATGTTATTCCCCATCAACTGGATATTTTCAATGTTTTTTTTGTTTTATTGATAAATTGACTATTTTAGGAAACTATAATGATAAATGAAAGCACATGTCTGAAAATAGAATTATACAATCTACCCTTTTTGTTTATGATTTTTTTTAAATATTGGTTTTAGGTACAGCCTTACAATAATCAATCTGCAATAAGCTCCTCCTTCTCCCAATTTTTTTTCATATCAAAGAAAAACATGACAAGTTTACTAAGGCTGTTGTTTTTAAATGTTAATACGTTCAGATAAAAAAACATTACCTAGTTCTATTTTAATTTATTTTTATCATGTATGCACTTTTTTATTTTCATATTGTTTTTATTTCTTCAACCAAGAAAAAAATGTGTTATTACATGTTGCTGGTTTACCTATGTAAAATAAATTTTCTTTTGTTAAAAAAATATTGGAAACGACATTTACATGAATAAGGTTTTTTTTCCAGACACCAGAGGGCAATGCTTTCTTACCAATGCAACTAAGACATAGCTGCAAAGTAGTTACATTTTAAAATATATACATTATATTTAGATATTAATAGTACATTAATACAATCTACAACAAGTGTATCAATTGTTTAGCTTGAAATGTTTACTTAGTTACTAAGTAAACATTTCAATTGTTTAGCTTGAAATGTTTATTTAGGTACTAAGTAAATATTTCAAGCTAAACAATTGATACACTTTTATTGTAGATTGTATTAATGTATTAACATCTAAATACTTTAAATACTGTCCTGATAGTGAAAATAGTTCCTCTCCAAAAAAAGTAAGTTTTAGTCTAAGTCCTTTGTCTTCTTGTGGCCTTGTTTAATATTCTTAGGACTTTTAAAACACTACTATTTTTTAACTCCAGAAAGAATACACTGCTTTCTAGTTGCCATTGAAATAATAGCATCTAATTTGCCGTTATATTGTGTACAATAATTTCATTGGGTATCAAATTCTTTCCGCTTGAACAGGGGTAGGCAAACTATTCCACAATAATAATAGGCAGCTTCCAATACGCCTTATTTTTACGATTTATCGTGAGTTTGGGATTACTAGACATTGTGTTTGTCATCCTCACAATGTGTCAGCGGTGTGAGAGCAATAATTCATCACACCGGCCATTTTTATTTGTCAGTGAATCCTTTAAGAGGAGCACTTGTGACAGAATCAGCTGCGTAAATGTTTGCATTATTACTGCCCCGCACTCGCTACATTATATAAAAGGAAGAATGAAAATTTGATGAGCCTTGTCAAATAGGTAAAGTGTTATTTATGGCAACAATAGAACACAAGGGCCAGGCTGGACTGGGCGTCTTTACCATGCAGCGTCAGTATAATGCCTCTTAATGAGCGCCCTATATTAGCTGCCATATTCGCATCAATTACGCCGGCGCCATTTATCAGCACTTGGCTGCAGAACTCGGATTGCATATGAAATATTCAGCTTATTGGAGATTTATCATTGTTCTTGTCGACAGTTTCAAAGCATTCCGCCATATTTTTTGCTTTTATAAGATACATTGGGTTTTAAATCACGCCGTCAATGAATGTTTATTTTAGTCCATATGGCGCACCTGATTATGATGTGCATTAGGGCATCAGTGTACTGCATTTGTTATTTAACATTGTAGTTATTATTTTTTACGTGGCTTTATTTGTTTTATTTATGGGTTTGGAGTGGGATGTGTGTTTTGAGTACTTTACTGGAACAGGCCACTTTTGCGCCAACAAAATTGGTTCCGAGGTAAGTCATTACAATACACAGCTAGCAATTACTATTATGTATTTTTGATTATAATGTTTTTTGGTATGATTTTTAGTTTAGTGGCATGGCCGTCAAGTGGTTAGCATGTCCACATCACAGTTATTAGTTATTGAGTTATTAGAGGTTTGAGTTGTTGGGTTTGCATGTTATCCCCTTGCCTGTGTGGGTTTTCTCCGGGTAATGCGGTTTTCCTCTCACATCCCAAAAGCATGAATTTGGACCGGTTGATCAATCTAGATCACAGGTGTCAAAGTGGCGGCCCGGGGGCCAAATCTGGCCCGCCGCATCAATTTGTGTGGCCCGAGAAAGTAAATGATGAGTGCCGACTTTCTGTTTTAGGATCAAATTCAAATGATTATAGATGTACATTACATTTTCTTATTTTCCCCTTTTTAAAATCAATCATTGCAGTTTTTTAATCCTATTTTTTTCTTGTGTTTTTAGTTCAAAAAGCATTTGTTAAAATCTAAAAATAAATATATACAAATATTTTCTGTTTTCCACTTTAAAAAAATATTTTGTTTCCATTTGAATTAGAAAAACATGATTAAGACATTTTCCATCACTAAGAAAAAAAAGCTCATAAACATTTTTAGATCTAAAAAAACGGACTATTTAGGGCTTTTGATCCAGTTCTTTTAATCCAATTTAGAAAAATAAAAAATATCTAGAAATTAGATTTAAAATGGTCCGGCCCACATGAAATGGCATTGACGTTAATGTGGCCCGCGAACCAACCCGAGTTTGACACCCTTGATCTAGATTGTCCCTATGAGTGTGACTGGTTGTTCATTTCTCTGTCCTGTGATTGGCTGACGACTATTCACATGATTCCGCAGTGACCTAGTCTACTGGTTTTATTCCAGTTTTACTGGCAAAGACAAATCTCTCCGCCACCTCACGATCTCGTGTCATGTTCGCTGCAGCTTGGAAAAAAACCCAGAAAAAAAACCATCGTATCCGCTCGACTAATTAACAGAAAGAATAGAAGACCGTTACATTTGGAGCATAACAATGAAAGCCGGCGGCGTGCTTTTGCAGTAATATCCTCGCTCAGTGGGGCAAAACGACCACTCAAGACAGCCAGTCGTCCATTTTAAAATAACTTTTCAACGCCGGGGGAACAAGCGACTAATGAGTCGTCACCAATCCCAGCAACCCCTGTCGTTTTAGGTCAGGCCCGCTGGTTGCTTAAAACTTAGAAAGCTATTTCTCCTGTCACATTGCTTTTCATGGCCGATTTCTAATTTGAGACCAGGCAAAACTAGCGGGTGAGGGTTAGTCACTCATCAGAAGATGACAACATGTGAGTAACATGCTGTCGCACTCATTTACAAATCCTAAGAATGAATCCCTATTGAGGAAAACACAAGTTCATTTTAGTTCAGGGGGTAAGGATGCAAAATCATCTCTGACCTAACGAGTGTCTTAAAGAGCTCATTTTAGCTGCGCCGCCAGAGAGGTGAAGAAGTCCCCGGAGAGAGCGTCCCCTGGGAAACAGCGGCTGCGACTCGAAGGCCAACTCTTTAAGTCCGGGGCTATAATTATGATGTAAGGAAACACAGCGATGAATAAAACATAGCACGGGAGGCCTTGACTGTGCGATGCTTGCAGCGGCCTTAAGAGTCTCCTTTCATGCATTTTTAATTAGCGGCTAAATAAAAAAAAGGGGAAAACAGAGTTCATGTAGCGTCCAATGCCAAATACAGACTAAAGTCATAGAAATTAGTTTTTTTGCAGAAACCGAAGGAATAAAGTACTTTTTCCTTAATGGTTGCCATTGACCGAGCGTTATAGACGAACTTGCGTCGCTTTAAAAATTCCAGCCATCCCAATAAAAATGGCCTTGGTGTGTACTTGTTAGAATTAAAATTCTCAAATGTGTTGCTTAAAATACAAACACAGATTTATTTGAGTTGAAAGCAAAGGCAATTTGTAGCAAGTGAAAAGCAATGCTTCTTCGGTGCTGCTTTTATTTTCATGTGGGCTTCAGTAATGAATCACGGTTAAGAGCAGACTGCGGTGTAAGCTTACACCATATTAAATGGCCTCATTGACAGGGAATGCATATCATAAATTATCTCCAACTCATTTTTTTGTAAGCCTTCCCTGCAGGAAGCTAAAAAAATGCAATAAAATATAAACTACGGCCTTGGAAACTTACCTTTTCCTTTCCTTTATATAAATATATCGGCATTTTAACTTGTTTTAGTAGTTAACTGGTGCCTGTCCAAATCCCATCTCTTCATTGGTCCACGTTGAACCCCGGCTCATGTTTGCCAAAGTACCGCTGACCACTGACTGTTACGCTGACAAAATAACATTTTCCTGTTCTGTCCGAAAAGGTATAGGATTTCCGAACTGATTTAAAGCATGCTGCGGTGAGGTGAGTGCTTGTTACTTTGACTGTTTTTTCTTGGAACAAATAATTCTGTTTGACATTGTTGTGCGTGTGAAACCATTTGCAGCCACCAGCTGCTCATTGCGATTCCCAGCCGTGGTGCGAACGAAGAGGAAGTACGATACATCGTGACTCTTCGCACGTTACGAGAGTGAGTTCATTACGCAATGTGACAGGTGGCGTTGGTGATTGAGTGAGTGAATGATCAAGGCCACTAAGGCTTCCTTTACAGGTCTGAATACTGAACGTTTTTAAAAGGAAGGCACAGGAACCAAATATACGATCTTTACGAACCAATGAACCTTCCTTGTATGTAAACACTTACAGGAGATTCAATAATTGGTAACGCCACCCAAACAGCATTTCACACTCTGCCTTTTATTGTACTTTTCTTGGTGCAAATGTATTCATAAATCATTAGCACATTTGTCTTCACCGTCTCCACGCATTACCCTAATTAAAGTGTCGTCTTTGGTTATTAAATAACATGCATATTTGCATTTTGATCTATTTGATCAAATGTAAGCGTGCTAACAAGAACAAAAAATGGGATGAATTGATCACATATGTTAAAGTAATATAGGGAACAAGAGGCATGACATGCAACTATTAATGTAACATTTACATTAATTTTTAAATTAAAAACAATATACATTTGCATAACGTAACTGTTGTTAGTGGTCAGAGTGAAAAAATAATACAAGATCGATAGATAAGTGGGAATATATAATAGAAAGATGGGGAAAAAATAAGAATCAAAGATATAAATAAATAGAAAGATAGAAGAGAAAAGTGATGAGATGTGCCACTGTAACTGAGATGGAGTGTCTTTAAAAGTGCTTCCTGGGAGCACATCATTTCCCGTCCCAACACACCGCACAGCTCTGTAATTAATCCCCATTTAGTTGCTGGAGGCGGCTACGGGACAGAGTGGGTTGTGGGGGGTGGGGTGGTATAACTCCGTAGATAGATCTTCTGTCAGCTTGGACCGCCGCCGTGTCGATTTAATAAAGAAGAAAAGAGCGGGGCGGTCATCGTGGGCTTGTCAGAGATGCTTTACGCATGATTTATAGTATCTTTTGGTATATTTAAAAGACCATGAATTTGGAAATTTAAAGACATCATCCTTGCGTCGGAGCACCACTGAAAGCCTCCTATTGGCCCTTTTGGCAAGGAGTTGCTTAAATCATAAATCACTTTCTTTTTTGTTGTTTTTAGAAAATAAACTACCATAAATAGTCAAATCCAAAAAGTTAATCAACACTTACCGTATTTTCTCGCATATTAGTCGCTTCCGCGTATGAGCCGCACCCTTAAAATTGCCTTAAAATCTTTAAATTTTTCAATTTCTCTCGTATAAGCCCCTGATTCACAGTTTTTTCACGTTTTATGCAAGATGTTTTTTTTTAATGATTCTCGGCCTCAATGTCTTGCGTTATGGCGTTTTGTCTTTGTCATCTTGCAGTTTCGGCATGTCAAGTCTAATTTATGCGCATATAAGCCGTACCCTCGATTTAGTCATCATTTTTTGAGCGACAAATACGGCGTATATTTGAGAAAATTCGGTAATATTATTTGAGATTGTAAACGCTAATAACATGAGGTAAATTTTAAAAGTATTTTCCATCGCGAATAAATGAACGTGGCTAATGTAAAATATAACTCAGGGGAGCCTTGGAGGCCAGTTCAAAGCGGTTAAATGTTTAATTGCAGCTATTTATTTACATAGTGTGTCGGGGAGAGCACAAGGGGCTAAAAGATTACCGTTAGCATGCTAATGAGCTCCGGAGCGCCAGGAGTGCAAATGAAGGCTAATGAAGGTGCGGCCATGGCTGCGGTGAAATGACTTAAAAACAATTTGTGCATTTGAAATGCATGGTTTACAACCTGTCACGTTTCAGGGTAAATTCAATAACAGTTGCGCGCTGATTTTTTATTTTTTTTTTACACATTGCAATACAGTTTTAACAAGAAAAGGTCAAAGCGCTTAATGAAGCAGCTTGCAAGAGCCAAGCATTAATCTGCATTATTTAGCTTTTTGCTGCACCATCTTTATTTGAATCTATATAATCTATGGTAGGTTTCTAAATGTAAACTGGGTGGCTCGTCAAACCATGACATGCAGTCCAAGTCAATATCAAGATTCTCATGAATATCAATTAAAAGCTCTGGCAAGTTGTTCATAGGTTTTAGAATCTAATTTGAGGCCTCCCACTGTAGCATGTAGTCATCAAAGTCTTGACAGACAGCTACGCCGATTAGCAGACATCAATCATACAAGCTTATCATCGGTAAAATTGTGTAAAAAAAATAGACAATGTCCTTATGCAGGCCATTGTGAAGATCAAAAAGCTGCTTCATGCTTTATGATACATTGTGAATAAGACAAGATGATGTTGATCTGCTCGGACACGTTGGCTCAAAGGAATGTGCTGCTGTCTACCAAGAGCTCATGTCTTCATAATTAGACAGAAACTTTTGATGTATAAAGTCTCTGAAATTGCAAAGTAGGTCTGCTTTAAAGGGAAAAAAAATTCCATCATTACTCACACACCATTAGCTGCAACACGGAAACCACCTTTATCTACCGAGATGGTGTAAAGAATCCAGTCTGGAGCATTCATAGGAGGTTTATCAAGATAGCGTCCTCAAGAATTCTTACGTATATTTAAAATTTCTGTTTACTAAGGCATGTTAAAATATCCATTCCATGCAGAGGATGAAGAATATGACTGTGGCTCCAGTTATACAGTGGTACCTCTACTTACTAAATTTATTATCTCCGTAAGTGGTTTCATCACTTGAATTTTTCGTAAGTAGAGGTGCATTTTATATGTAAAATGCCCTAGGCCTAGCCTGTTCCAAGTATTGAGGCTTTTTGTAACATAAAGATTTCGTATGTAGAGACGTTTGTAGGTAGAGACGTTTTTGGGTGGAGACGTTTTTGGGTAGAGACGTTTTTGGGTGGAGACGTTTTTGGGTGGAGACGTTTTTGGGTGGAGACGTTTTTGGGTGGAGACGTTTTTGGGTGGAGACGTTTTTGGGTGGAGACGTTTTTGGGTGGAGACGTTTTTGGGTGGAGACGTTTTTGGGTGGAGACATTTTTGGGTGGAGACGTTTTTGGGTGGAGACGTTTTTGGGTGGAGACGTTTTTGGGTGGAGACGTTTTTGGGTGGAGACGTTTTTGGGTGGAGACGTTTTTGGGTGGAGACGTTTTTGGGTGGAGACGTTTTTGGGTGGAGACGTTTTTGGGTGGAGACGTTTTTGGGTGGAGACGTTTTTGGGTGGAGACCTTTTTGGGTGGAGACCTTTTTGGGTGGAGACCTTTTTGGGTGGAGACCTTTTTGGGTGGAGACCTTTTTGGGTGGAGACCTTTTTGGGTGGAGACCTTTTTGGGTGGAGACCTTTTTGGGTGGCGACCTTTTTGGGTGGAGACCTTTTTAGGTGGAGATGTTTTAAGGTTAAACTTCAACTGAGATTGCCATAAATGGTTGGAAACCTCTTGCCAACATCTCACTAATCATGTCTGATAAACAGTTTTTTTTGTTCTCATCTCAAAAGCTAGAGAGTCAAGGTCAGCGCTAGAACAAAAAAGACAATTTCTCTCCAGAAATTGAGATTTCCGACCTAATACATTTGACGCCATGCAGCTGTGTCGAAACATCACCGGTACAAAAACCTAAATCAACCTTAGTCTCGGTAAACCTCCACTAAGATTGCTAAAACCTTTTCCATCCCTGTCCTCAAAATCCATGAGATTGATTTGGTGTTCACAGACTGTGGCAGTCACGCGGCGTTTGAGGGAATCAGCGGCGTTTGAAAAGGAACAGCTCCAAAGCGAGTCGGCGTAAGCGCCGTCGTTCCCCATCTCTGGAGATGCGTTGATCTGCACCGTTCAAAGAACACTCTGGCTTGGGGCTGTGCTTAGAAGCCTTTCAAACAACCTGCCCAATGTGTGCTTGTAATATCAATGTTGAGAAATCAAGCCGAAAGCACGACACGTTTGGAGCGGGCAGCCAACCGTCGTTGTTTGCGCTGCCGCAGGTGGATAATCCTGTTACGTTGAGGGACAAATTGACCTTTAGGTTAAAAGCAAATGTTTTTTTTTTTTTCAAAGTATGTTTTTCGCACAAATTAGCTGTCAATTGAACGGGATGAATAAGGGTTTGTCCAAATTTTGCAAAAACCAACTTGAAACCGAATTGAAAAAGGTTAGATTTTGAAACTTTATTTTTTAAGTGTTAACTCATTGGCTGTCATTGACAGTATTGTATATACTTTATTAATCCAGCAGTGAGGAATTTGGATGTCCGCCATGGCCGCTACTCTTGGGGTGCACACACTACAAAACGACAGACTGAAAAAACGACATAGTATATAGTAAGGCTTTTTTCTTTAAAACGGCATAGTATAGTAAGGCTTTTTTTCTTAAAAACGGCATAGTATAGTAAGGCTTTTTTTCCCTTAAAAAAAACGACATAGTATAGCAAGGCTTTTTTCTTAAAAAAACAACATAGTATAGTAAGGCTTTTTTCTTAAAAAAAACGACATAGTATAGCAAGGCTTTTTTCTTTAAAAAAAGGGCATAGTATAGCAAGGCTTTTTTCTTAGAAAACGACATAGTATAGTAAGGCTTTTTCCTTAAAAAAACGACATAGTATAGTAAGGCTTTTTTCTTAAAAAAACGACATAGTATAGTAAGGCTTTTTTTCTTAAAAAACGACATAGTATAGCAAGGCTTTTTTCTTAAAAAATGACATAGTATAGTAAGGCTTTTTTCTTAAAAAACGAAATAGTATAGCAAGGCTTTTTTCTTAAAAAACGGCATAGTATAGCAAGGCTTTTTTCTTAAAAAACGACATAGTATAGTAAGGCTTTTTTCTTTAGAAAACGGCATAGTATAGTAAAGCTTTTTTTCTTAAAAAATGACATAGAATAGTAAGGTTTTTTTCTTAAAAAAACGACATAGTATAGTAAGGCTTTTTTCTTAAAAAACGACATAGTATAGTAAGGCTTTTTTCTTAAAAAAAACGACATAGTATAGTAAGGTTTTTTTCTTAAAAAACGACATGGTCAAAATCAGGTTTTGAAACTTTATTTTTTAAGTGTTAAGTCATTGGCTGTCATTGACAGTATTGTATATACTGTATTAATCCAGCAGTGAGGAATTTGAATGTCCGCCATGGTCACTACTCTTTGTGTGCACACACTACAAAACGACAGACTGAAACCAATCAAACAGCATTTTGCATGCACATAAAAAAATATTATCACAATCCCAATTATAAACGTGCTGTTCGGATAATTATTGCCCATCATTGTAAGTGGCTGCCGCAGGCAAAGGGAGAGTTAAACTAGCACAGCTCATTAGCTGCAATGACAGTAGGGAGATTTACTGTTTACTAGCGTTTGCTCATCGTTTGCTTTGCTACAAAATCTATTGCGGGAGTCAAATAATAATAATAAATAATATAGAATTCACTCATTTAACTCATTGGCTGCAGCACAAACTTGAAAATAATGCTTATTGGAAACAAAATGTGTGCTTTAGCTTGACATTTTATTTTACAAAATATTCAAAGAAAAGGTCACGTTTTGCATGAATTTTGCACTTAGAAAATTTCAGCCTGTTTTGACCTACCGTATGCATGCATGTACATCTATGTGTATGTATGTATATATATATATATATATATATATATATATATATATATATATATATATATATATATATATATATATATATACATATATATATATATATATACATATACATATATGTGTGTATATGTGTGTATATATATATTCATGTATTAACTTACTTATTACCTATCTATTTATGTCTAAAATGTCTTTCCTATTTCTGCATCCTTCACCCTCTTGCTACTGTGACAACGAAATTTCCCGAATACGGGATGAATAAAGTTATCCAATCCAATATTTGAAAAGAAACAGCTCATGAATATTGAATCTGAATCTTTTGTCATTTATGTTGAATATGATAACTGAATTTAACCTGTTTAATGCTTGAATTATTTGTGTTACGAACTTGAGTTTGATTTATTTAACAAGGGACAGCACATATTCATATTCAGTATAGTAAGGCTTTTTTCATTAAAAACGACATAGTATAGTAAGGGATTTTTTCTTAAAAAACGACATAGCATAGTAAGGCTTTTTTTCATAAAAAACGACACAGTATAGTAAGGCCTTTTTTCTTAAAAAAACGGCATAGTATAGTAAGGCTTTATTTCTTTAAAAAAACGACATAGTATAGTAAGGCTTTTTTTCTTAAAAAATGACATAGTATAGTAAGGCTATTTTTTTTTTTTAAAAGACCATGTATAGTAAGGCTTTTTTTCTTTAAAAACGACATAGTATAGTAAGGCGTTTAATCATTTTCGCTTGATTATTTTTATACACTTTATATTGTCAGTATTGGAAAGTCTTGATGACACAAGGTTGTTTCTATTTAAGGGAAAAATGATTCCCAACTGGGATTTGAACCCCACCTGCCCACATGGGAGTCAGGTGAGTGAACCTCTACACCACGAAGTCACCACACTTTACCTTGTCACTATTGCAATATCTTGACTAGACATATATAGAAATAACTTAGGGAAAATGATTCCCAACCAGGATTCGAACCACACCTGCCCACATGGCAGTGAGGTGAGCGAACCTCTACACCATGAAATAGCCACACATTATGTTGTCATTATTGGAAAGTCTTAACGACACAAGGTTGTTTCTATTTAAGGGAAAAATGGTTCCCAACTGGGATTTGAACCCCACCTGCCCAGATGGGAGTCAGGTGAGTGAACCGCTACACCACGAAGTCACCACACTTTGCCTTGTCACTATTGGAAAGTCTTGACTACACATAGTTGTGTTTATTGAAGGGAAAAAATGATTCCCAACTGGGATGCGAACCCCAAATGCACACATGGCAGGCAGGTGAGGGAACCTCTACACCATGAAGTCACCACACTTTAGTTTGTCATTATTGGAAAGTCTTGACTACACATGGTTGTTTTTATTGAAGGGAAAAAATGATTCCCAACCGGGATTTGAACCCCAACCGCCCACATGGCAATCAGGCGAGTTAACCTCTACACCAGGGGTCGGGAACCTTTTTGACGAAGAGAGCCATAAACAATTCATATTTTCAAACATTATTCCTTGAGAGCCATACTCAGAATTTAAAAGTAAAAATACTTGAAAATGTGTGGATTTATTAATCATTTCACCACTTTGAAAGTAAAAAAATGTCTGATTTTTTTTAAGAACATTTTTTCACTGTTGCTAATCAATGAATATCAATGAGAGCATGCATGCAGAAGAGCATAATGAAGAAAAATTATGATTCAAAAACCTCAAGAGATAGTGTCGGCGCCACAGTGTGACGCTCCCATTGGTGCGTTCGGGATTTAGGTGGTCTCTCACCAGCGGTTCCCATATTTTACCACACAGGTTAGCAGAGAACCATATACACCCATCAAAAGAGCCACATATGGCTCCCGAGCCATAGGTTCCCTACCCCTGCTCTACACCATGAAATAGCCACACTTAACTTAGTCATTTCTGGAAAGCCTTGACAACACACAGTCGTCTCTATTTAAAAGAAAAATGTCTTAGCCTATTTTGGATAGAAAATGGTTTATCCACCTTAATATTGCACAACCTGGAAAAAGTGGTGTGATATAAAGGCGTAGCATCCCATAAGACTAGGCTTTCATTTCAAACTATTATATTAAAAAAAAGAAAAAAAAGTCGAGGGCGTTCCCTGAATTGACGTCACATTGGTGAGCCGGAAGTGAAACGGACCGGAAAAGACAATGAAAAAATATGGTTTCGGCTCTGTTTTGTTTGTAAACGTCTTTTCAGGTTTTAATCGCATGATCTAAACGGCCTAATTTGGGTCAGATCCAACCAAGACACGTTTGTTAAAGGACATGAACAGAAGTCCACCAAGAAGTTGTTGTTTTTTACGTTGGCTGATTTTTGTGTACTCGACGCATGCCGAAAAGGTAAGAAATGCTCCCGTTTTCTACATTGCAAGCTTCTATAAAGATATAGTTCTACTTGCAGTCATCATATCTCCAAATCGAATTGCGTTTAGTGTTTTTTATCGTTTCAAAGATTGCACAAGGACAGAAAAGAAGACGGCTCAATGATGACTTTTCCAATTCGAAATTCCTTTATAGACCATTTGTCATAAAACGAAAATCCTAATCGTGGAAAGACACTTTCTCCAGTAATATTGGTGATATCTGACGACTTGATTTATTTATTTATGTATTTTTGGTAATGACCATGTATAGTAAGGCTTTTTTGAACAAAAACGACCATGTATAGAAAGGCTTTTTAAAAAAGAATACAAAAAGACCATGAATAGTAAGGCTTTTTTTCTTAAAAAACGACCATGTATAGTAAGACTTTATTTCTTTAAAAAACAACATCGTATAGTAAGGCTTTTTTTCTTAAAAAACGACATAGTATAGTAAGGCTTTTTTCTTTTAAAAAACGACATAGTATAGTAAGGCTTTTTTTGTAAAAAAAAAAAAGACAATGTATAACAAGGCTTTATTTATAAAAACGACATAGTATAGTAAGGCTTTTTTTGTAAAAAAAAAGACAATGTATAGCAAGGCTTTATTTATAAAAAACAACATAGTATAGTAAGGCTTTTTTCTTTAAAAAACGACATAGTATAGTAAGGCTTTTTTCTTAAAAAACGACATAGATTAGTAAGGCTTTTTTCTTTAAAAAACGACATAGATTAGTAAGGCTTTTTTCTTAAAAAAACTACATAGTATAGTAAGGCTTTTTTCTTAAAAAGAACGACAGTATAAAAATGACATAGTATAGTAAGGCTTTTTCTTTAAAAAAACGACATAGTATAGTAAGGCTTTTTTTGTAAAAAAAAATGACAATGTATAACAAGGCTTTATTTATAAAAAAACGACATAGTATAGTAAGGTTTTTTTCTTTAAAAAACGACATAGTATAGTAAGGCTTTTTTCTTAAAAAAACGACATAGATTAGTAAGGCTTTTTTCTTTAAAAAACGACATAGATTAGTAAGGCTTTTTTCTTTAAAAAAAACGACATAGTATAGTAAGGCTTTTTTCTTAAATAAACGACCATGTATAGTAAGGTGATTTTCTTTAAAAAATGACCACGTATAGTAAGGTGTTTTTCTTTAAAAAATGACCATGTATAGTAAGGCGTTTTTCTTGTGGTCTCTCTGACAGGATGGAGTTGGTTTGGGACCAGCTTGCGGATGAAGCTCCGCCCCGACCGGTCGCCTTCGTATTGGCTTGGTATGTGATGTCTCGCCTTGTTGCAGCGATCATAGTGCGTGTGCATAGCCACATCCCCTTACAAAAAACTTTTTAGAATTAAAAAAAAATATTTCTTATAAATCAAAGTCAAGGTCACATAATAGAACAAGAGATACTTTGCTGTCAACTTTGATTTTTATTTTTTCAGATTAGTGACAAAGGCAAAAATGGATGACTTGTGGGATGGACAGTCTTCCAACGAAAAGCTTTCCCAAACCGTGGAGAGCGAGGACACCTGAAGACAAAAAAGTAAGTTTTAAAGAGACATTCATGTTGCTGTGCAGAAAATATTTGTTTTCTTTTGCTTTTCTTAGACTCACCTGCGGATGTAGCTGATGTAGGATGTGCATGGATTGATTCCCACATCCTCCAAGTTCTCACTCTTCAGCTCAAATGGATACTTGGCCTCAATAGTAGAGCACCAACTTACCATACAAAAGGTAATTGATTAGATTCCCCGCCTCCTTCAACTTCTCACTTCAGGTCAAATAAAAACCGAGTGGGCAGGACCATACTTTTTAGGGCGGTGGCTTATACACTTAGTCAATTGAGCCGAGCGCCCTCCTACCGAAAAGACTTGGCCGGTCCAAGTTTAGTGGGTGTGTGGGTGGGCCCCTTGGCGCAACAGTGGAGTATGCGCCTACCGCCGAATGGATGCTGGTTCGCGTCCCGCAGACGTACTCTTGGTGCCTCTCCCCGCCTTCGGCGGGGAGAGACACCTGCGACAAAAGACTAATTACCTTTTACTAAAAAATACTTTAAAAATTAAAATTTACATTTACTCATTACATCAAAATTAGTTGGCCCATAAAGACTAATTACCTTTTACTAAAAAATACTTTAAAAATTAAAATGTACATTTAATCATTACATCAAAAGACATTGGCTATTAGCCAGGATTTCAAATAAGCCACCCCAAAAGTTTTATTGGACACGACCATGCTGAGTAGGGAGGTGGCTTGCACACTTAGCCAAATTACTCAAGCGCCCTCCTACCGAATAGACTTGGCCGGTCCAAGTTAAGTGGGTGTGTGGGTGGGCCCCTTGGCGCAACAGTGGAGTATGCGCCTACCGCCGAATGGATGCTGGTTCGCGTCCCGCAGACGTACTCTTGGTGCCTCTCCCCGCCTTCGGCGGGGAGAGACACCTGCGACAAAAGACTAATTACCTTTTACTAAAAAATACTTTAAAAATTAAAATTTACATTTACTCATTACATCAAAATTAGTTGGCCCATAAAGCAAAATACATTGGCTATTAGCTAGGATTTCAAATAAGCTACCCAAAAAGTTTTATTGGACACGACCATGCTGAGTAGGGAGGTGGCTTGCACACTTAGCCAAATTACTCAAGCGCCCTCCTACCGAAAATACTTGGCCGGTCGAAGTTTAGTGGGTGTGTGGGTGGGCCCCTTGGCGCACACAGTGGAGTATGCGCCTACCGCCGAATGGATGCTGGTTCGCGTCCCGCAGACGTACTCTTGGTGCCTCTCCCCGCCTTCGGCGGGGAGAGACACCTGCGACAAAAGACTAATTACCTTTTACTAAAAAATACTTTAAAAATTAAAATTTACATTTAATCATTACATCAAAATTAGTCACAATCATTGGCCTACAAAATCAAAAGACACTGGCTATGAGCTAAGATTTCAAATAACCCATTTAAAAAGTTTTATTGGTCACGACTATGCTGAGTTGGGAGGTGGCTTGCACACTTAGCCAAATTACTCAAGCGCCATCTTCCCGAAAACACTCAGCCAGTCAAAGTTTAGTTGGAGTGTGGGAGGGCCCTTTAGCGCACACAGTAGAGTATATGCCTACCACCGAGTGGAAGCTGGTTCAAATCCCACAGACGTACGCTTGGTGTGACACTTGCGACAAAAGACTTAATACCTTTTACTAAAAAAAAACTTTAAACATTTTAAAATTTTGCATTTAGGCCATTACACCAAAATTTGTTAAAATAATTAGCCTACACAATCGAAAGATACTGGCTATTTGCTAGTATTTCAAGCAAGCCAGCCAAACACTTTTATTGGTCCGAAATACGTTTGCGTCACGCTGGCAACAAAACGCAATCGGCAGTCCCAATCATTTTCAACTGGTTGCTGGCGATAGACATCCAAACGATGAAGGGGGGGTGGTGTTGGTAGGCATTCCCGCCGGCCGTCGAAGAACCGCATGGTGACATTGTTCTGCCAGTCGCCCTCGTCCACATCCACGTCTGCCGAATGACGGGGACACAACTCAAACCCACGGCTGTCAAGGGGTGAGGCAAGCAGGCCTTTACTTGCCGAGTCGGCGTCGGTCGTTTGGCTGCACCCCGTTCTTCTCCTCCTGCTCCTCTTCCACGTTGTCCAATGCATCTTTCATGACACAAAGACACAAAGACAATTATTTCTCCACACTGCCTAAGATGACAACATTTTTGTCCTACAATGCTAATATCTTTACAGTGGCGACACGGTTTGCAACCTGGCATGACGAAGGCGGTGTCGACGTGCATCTGTCCTAACTGCTCCTGCGACCAGTCAGCAAGCTCTTCCCGACTGGACATGAATGACATAAAGGTCACGTGACCAAAGTGATGATGTCGACGACAAAGGCAATTGGACTTACAGATCAGTGAGGATTTGCCCTCCTGCGGCGTCGTCGTCGTCGTCGTCCGCCTGCATCTGCGGGAGCCGTCCAAAAGCATGACCATGCCATGGGTGCCAGTTTGAGAACAAGCAGTGAAAAAACTTAAAAATGATACTTGTAAATATTCTCACACTTTTGAAATAATAAAATTCTAATTAAACACGTTTACAATTATTTTTAGTGTGCATACATTTTTTGGGGACACCCTGTATATAGTAAGTAAAAGTAAGGCTTTTTTTCTTTAAAAAACGGCATAATATAGTAAGATTTTTTTCTTAAAAAATGACATGGTATAGTAAGGCTTTTTTTTCTTAAAAAACGACATAGTATAGTAAGGCTTTTTTACTGAAAAAACGACATAGTATAGTAAGGCTTTCTCACACTTGAAATAGTAAAATTCTAATTAAACACGTTTACAATTATTTTTAGTGTGCATACATTATAGTAGAGTAAGGCTTTTTTCTTAAAAAACGACATAGTATAGTAAGGCTTTTTTAATTAAAAACGCCAGAGTATAGTAAGGCTTTTTTTCTTAAAAAACGACATAGTATAGTAAGGCATTTTTTTCTTAAAAACGACATAGTAAGGCTTTTTTCTTAAAAAACGACATAGTATAGTAAGGCTTTCTCACACTTGAAATAATACAATTCTAATTAAACACGTTAAATTATTTTTAGTGTGCATACATTATAGTATAGTAAGGCTTTTTTTCTTAAAAACGACATAGTATAGTAAGGCTTTTTAAATTAAAAAACGACAGTATAGTAAGGCTTTTTTTCTTAAAAAAACGACATAGTATAGTAAGGCTTTTTTTTCTTAAAAACGACACAGTAAGGCTTTTTTTCTTAAAAAATGACATAGTATAGTAAGGCTTTCTCACACTTGAAATAAAATTCTAATTAAACACGTTTACAATTATTTTTAGTGTGCATACATTATAGTATAGTAAGCCTTTTTTCTTTAAAAACGACATAGTATACAAGGCTTTTTTTCTTAAAAAACGACATAGTATTGTAAGGCTTTTTTTCTTAAAAAACGACATAGTATAGTAAGGCTTTTTTTCTTCAAAAAACGACATATTATAGTAAGGCTTTTTCCCCTAAAAAACGACATAGTATAGTAAGGCTTTTTTTTTCTCTTAAAAACGACATAGTAAGGCTTTTTTTCTTTAAAAAGGACATAGTATAGTAAGGCTTTCTCACACTGAAATAATAAAATTCTAATTAAACATGTTTACAATTATTTTTAGTGTGCATACATTATACGTAGTATAGTAAGGCTTTTTTCTTTAAAAAACGACAGAGTATAGTAAGGCTTTTTTTCTTAAAAAACGACATAGTATAGTAAGGCTTTATCACACTGAAATAATAAAATTCTAATTAAACATGTTTACAATTATTTTTAGTGTGCATACATTATACGTAGTATAGTAAGGCTTTTTTTTCTTCTTAAAAACGACATTGTATAGTAAGGCTTTTTTTCTTAAAAAAACGACAGAGTATAGTAAGGCTTTTTTTTCTTTAAAAACGACATAGTATAGTAAGGCTTTCTCACACTTGAAATAATACAATTCTAATTAAACAAGTTTACAATTATTTTTAGTGTGCATACATTATAGTATAGTAAGGCTTTTTTTCTTAAAAACGACATAGTATAGTAAGGCTTTTTTCTTAAAAAACGACATAGTATGGTAAGGCTTTTTTCCCTTAAAAAACGACAGAGTATAGTAAGGCTTTTTTTCTTTAAAAAACGACATAGTATAGTAAGGCTTTTTTTTCTTAACAAAAACAACATAGTATAGTAAGGCTTTTTTCTTACAAAAACGACATAGTATAGTAAGGCTTTTTTTTTAAAAAAAACGACATAGAGTAGTAAGGTTTTTTTTTCTTTAAAAAACGACATAGTATAGTAAGGCCTTTTTCTTTAAAAAACGACATAGTATAGTAAGGCTTTTTTCTTAAAAAACGACCATGTATAATAAGGCTTTTTTCATGAAAAAATGACCATGTATAGTATGGGTCTTTTCTTAAAAAATGACCATGTATAGTAAGGCTTTTTCTTAAAAGATGACCATGTATAGTAAGGCTTTTCTCATGAAAAAATGATCATGTAAAGTCAGTTTTTTTCCTGTTAATAAATGACCATGTATATAGCAAGGCTATGTGTGCCTAGTTTTCTTCCCCGATTATAGGGATGTTGTATCACTTCCAATTATTTATTTTTACGCTGGTTTTGCTCTCCATTTTAACTATATTTTGACCAATATATATATTTTGACTCTTTCAGACAAGTCACCCAAATATTGGAAACCCCTCTCAGTTAGATAGCAAAGTAATTCTGTATCACTACAAACATCAGCCACAATAACAAACAATATTAATACGTTCCTGGCATTGGATCTCATTAGTTTGTCCCTCACTGTGTGGCTTTTTGAGTTCCAATAATTCTACAAGGAAGTCAAGAAACATGAATATGTTAATTCCGAGGTCGACGCTGACAGACAGAATGGTGACACTGGCTGAATTGGATCCATTTTCTCTGGAAAAAGGAAAAGGAGAAGAAAAAAAAGACATAATGGTTATGCTAAACCTGAACAGACGACATGACAAGTTGGGCTATCATCTCATGGCTCGTTCTCCCATTCATTACCAATCGTCTATCGTCTTTGAACTTTGAATATACTGTACGTCTATTAGTCTTGAAATGGCACACAAAGGGGTGACAAACTCAGTCTTGCATTAATAAGCAAATAAACACAAGCTAGGCCTTACGAAGATTTACTCCAAATTGCTGAGCAGGTTTTTATCACTTGTCAAATGGAAAGTATCACGTCACCTTAACTTTGTGAGGCTCGTGTCAAAAAGCCTCCAGAGGGAGAAAAATATAATTAATTTAGGCGAGATAGTCACGTTTGCTGCCGACGGCTCGGTGACACGAAACGGATGACGCGATTGACCTGCCAATCAAAATTTCAAAGGAGAAAAATCACAATGTGAGTTCAAGTCGGGCTATTTTTACATCGTGATGGAAATGTTTCATTGCGTGAAAATCCTACGTCAGGGGCTCAAAATGAATCGCGTACATGTTTCGGTATTGGGAATGAATCTTAAATTGATCGGGAAAAAAGGATTTCTTGATTGGGCGTAGGAATTCTTTCAAGGCATTGAAAAAAACTCAGCGGGCAGGCATTGATTTGCTGCCTGAATCATATTCTCTCGTCAGCTGTGCAAAATCAATACTGCTCTGACTTTGACATTGGACAATAAACCCCGAGAGTTGAGGAACAATCATTTGACAAATACTCCCAAGAATCTGGATTTTGCTGGAAAAGTGTCAAAAACATTGGCTCATTCTGACTACCTAATGATGGAGAAACAAAATTAATGACGACACATTAAGTAAACAAATGAATACCATCCATTTAAACTTTGACAAACCTTATGACAGATATCCAAAGCCAGTTATTCTCGGTCTGAGGCGTCCAAACTTCATCCTGCAGCAAATGATGACATTATCATGCAATATGGCCCGCACAAGAAGCTTAAATTTAGTCGTCATTCTTTCACTAGATATGGCGCTAGTTTCCTTTATAGTGTTTCTTCATTAGCTCAGGAGTCAAAACATGAAACAAGTTGAAATCTTTGGAGGAAATTAAGTAGAATTTCAGTATCTTGTCTTAGATAAATCAACATATGATTTTTTTTACCTTTTTTTGCTGTCACTGGGCGTTTTAGTCCTGGAATATCCTTAAACATTATTTTTTTGCCTGAAGCCTTTAACTCATTGACTGCCATTGACAATTCTATTATAACTGGGAAGTGCGGCATGAACAATCACTGCCAGGCTGCCAAGCAAATTGGATTGGACATATATTATTGCTGTTAGTGGGAGCCATAAGGTGATACTCGCAGATCCAGTAAAAAAAAAAAAAAAAATGAAAACCCAATCTTTTTTTTAACCCGATTCTAATACTTGCAAAACAAACACACTAGTATTGAAGATGATTAATAAAAAAAACTTTTTATTTTATTCGTGTCACTTTAAATGACATTTAGACAAATTGAATAATGGCCCATGTGGCGTTTTTTTGCTCTGATTGAAAGTCGTCATTGGGAATCACCAACAGGAAAATGAGCAGCGAATTCCAAGCGCGTCGGAATGCAATCGGAGCAGATGAATATTAAAGTGGCGAAGCTAGCATGGGCGTCAGGCGCTAATGCGAAGGAGGCCTTGAAGAATTCATACAGCTCTTCCCGCTAATTTATTCATGTCATTTGCAAGTGTGGGGCAGCCACACGCCAGTTGATTTTTTTTTGGTTTTGTTTAAAAAATAAGCGGAACGAATTTTCAGCCATTTGTTTTTTTTCAATTTCTAACTGAGCCATGTTAATATTTGTGATATAAGCATTTTGGGCAATAGCCTATACGACTCAATTAAAATTGTATCGTTATTTATGATAACATTTTGTACGAACACAGGATTGTAAATATAAATATATTTTGACAAAAAATAACTACTCTGATAACACATTTAAACTGATAAATAATTCATAAAATAGCCTTTTCAAACTTATTTTTTTTACTAGTAAGAAAAATGCAACTGAATAATTTATCTTTAATAGTACGATTGTATTAAAGTTAGAATAATTTAAATAAATACGAGAATATGTACTGTTCACGATTTTTCTTTTTAAAGAAAAAATATTTTGTATTAGAAGTACCGGATAAAGTGTTAAGTTTGATGTTCCTGTTCACATCAGTTAGATATTTTCAGTTCATAGTTTGAGATTATATCTTGTCCTTTCTCTTTCATAAATATTTCAGGTCTTTGCATTTGTAGTCAAACATGTCCAACTTCTAGTTTACATGTGACACATTCAATGCGACAGTTCATTACAGTCTATGAAACCATATTATTTTCTTCTCTTAAAGATTTAAGATAAGGGCAATGCGTTTGAAATTGTGCACGACATATTAACTGACGACTGAATCTCTTAAAATACTGTCAGGGTACTTGAAGCAGGTTTCCAAAATTTCCAGGTTTTTCAAGGCAAAGTCAGCCAACTCGAAGTTTCCGTTCAATCCCACTTGAAATCCTGCCCGACCGTTTCAAAGAATTTAACATTAAAGGGTCTATAAAACTCCTGCAGCTGTTCGATGACCTCCCGTTCTATTTGCACGTGGGTCCTGCCTTTGGACTTCCCAAGGCAGCGAGGCTGCCCGCTGCTTTCCGGCTTCTTCAGACACGGGAAGCCCTTGGTCCTGTTGAAGTAAAAGTGCTTATCTGAGATGATCCGCTTGAGTCCCAGGAAGTCCTGAATGCGGCCCATCTCCCCCGCCGGGTCCGTGATGAGCCGCTCGCCGCTCACAAAGTGCATCTGCGATAGGCGGAAGTAGCGCAGCCAGTTCTCCAGGTGCAAAATGTACATACCGATGCGGATGGCGTTCCACGAGGTGTCCACCGTGCCCAGGCTCCTGTTCTTGAAGGCCAGTTCCTCAAAGGTCGGGATGTCGGGCTTCTTCGACAGAGTCTGCGTGTAGTCCGAGATGGCCCGGGTGACTGGGTTGCGCACCACCACGATCAGCTTGATCTGTTGGGACATACTGGAGATGCGGCGCGGTGCCTCCCTGGTGACAAAGTAGCTCGGGGTCTTCTCCAGGGTGATTTGACCGTCCAGTGTTCGTGGCATGAGACCCCTTGAAGGGAGATGACAAAGTATAAAAGTTGTTTAAAGAGACTGCAAATTCCGTTTGATGATTTGATCCTAAAGACAAGAAATCTGTTTGAAGATAAGTGATGAAAACGTGGGTCTAAACGGAGTCCTGCATCTCAGAGTTATAGGCAGGAAACTAGTTTGCTCTTGATTTTCTACGTTTTTTGCTTAGGGATGAAAATCTGTTGGCACTGCTTTCTCATTGTCAGTTGCATTTCCATTGCGTTTCTAAGCACCAATACAATTACCTCAATATACACATTTCTGGGATCCCACAATGCACTTAACAAGATTGTGAGGTTATTTAAAGTACCGAAGAATGGGGAGAAATAGCCACGCAAATGTTGATTTATTAGAGTAAAAATGAGAAATTTGCAGGCAAATAATACAGGCCACGCGAGATGAACAGATCGAGATGTGTGATCAATGTTCAGTGTCGTAAAAAACAAAACGTTCCAATTACAATAAATTATGAATTACGTCAAGCTTATTAGTCTAACTTGAATATATTGTCTGAGAGTCAAATGGTATACTAGATTAAGGCATATTGATCATTTTTAGAAGGATACATTCTCATGCAGACTAAGAGAAACTCTCCAAAAAAACTATGTCTCAAACTATATTTATTTATTTTTACTTTGACTTTGCAAGCTTTTTAAAGGAGTAGGGGCCCCTAAATCTTAATTTGTCATTCACGGGTTGACCTGTCGCTCTTTCGCTCGGAAAGTTCGAGCGCCAACGGTGGACCACAACGAGTAACCGTCGAAGAAATAATGGGTCTACTTCCCGCACGAAAAAGTGTCACGCCATTGTTTTGCCATTTCTTCACAGCCGTTCTTCAGTGTGTGGATGATTAAAGATGACATTTGTTCATTATGAGTGTGGCCAGGCTTCGATTAAAAGCTAACCTTTCAAACTCCAGCCATAGGTTACCTCTAAAGTCTCACAGCTATCGATCCGCTTTGCTTTATTCATCCCGAGTCGTCGGGGGCGCCGGAACCTTGGGGGCCGGAGAGCAAACTTAATCTTTCATGAGAATGCTACTTTTTTTTTCCCCCCTTCGGAAACGAAAACTCCTGGACATTTTTCACAGGTGTGCCTACTTTTGTGGTGACGAATAGAAGCGGAGGATGGGAGGTGTTTGCGGCAAGCTGTCAGAATGCACAAAAATGGACTGACAGTGTGAAAGGTCGCAGATGGTGTCTTTATATAGTGCAACACTGACAGCTAAGAAACACTTCACTATCTTCATTTTGTTGCTTCATATGACTATACAAAAGTAATAAAGTGCAGTACACGGGATTTTGAAAGTAAAATAAAATGCTCTGCTGTCATTTTTAACTTCACTAGGGTCGCGGGGGTGCCGGAGCCTATCCCAGCTGACTTAATAATGAATAATAAAGATACTAAACAAAAATTACTGGTCACATACAGCTAGCTTTTTTCCAACTATGACTTTATCTGAAAGGTCAGAGCACAATTCAGCTAAAGAAATGACGTAACCATCAATTGACCAATCGTCTTGAAAGATCACCCAAAAAATAACCTAAAATATAATATCTAGGATAAAGAGGAAACAAAACTTTAGCGTTTGATCTTCATAAATCTACTCAAGAAAAAGCAAAAAAGTATGGCATGGAAAAGGGACCATATTTTCTCGCATATAAGCCGCGTCCGCGTATAAGCCGCACCCTTAAAATTGCCTTAAAATCGTTGAATTTTAAAATTTCTCTCGTATAAGACGCCCCCTGATTCACAATTTTAATTTTCATGGATTTAATAGGGAGTACAAAAATGTTACCTTGAAGGGAAAATCTTAAGAAAAAATATTGCAAGTGGTATTTCCGAGATACTATTTGAATCGAAAGGATCGTCTGCGTTGGGGTTATTCTGGGATATTATTATACATGTGAGTATTAATCATATGTATGTGTGGAATATTAATCATTATATGTATATGTGATAGATTAATCATTATAAGCAGACGAAAGCTCAGTATAACAAGGACACTTAACCCCTGCAGCTGGCTCCGAGGACATTTAATTGTTTTGAGGACTATTGACCTGACAGATCACCAAGTTCCGGGCCGAGGACTGTTGATCTGAGTTCGCAATGAAGCTCTGTGAAGGACTCTTAAATTGCTTTGACTTGGATTCCGGCAGATGGCGATAATCGAATCAACTTCCGAAAATACTCGCATATTGTTTTAAAATACTGTCGCTCGGTTCACCTTTTATGGAAATTATTATGCTTACTTGTGCAAATTCTTACGCAGTTGTTTTTGGTTTCCGATCTGATATGCAACTGTTGTTGCAGTTGTTTTTTGACCTTAATTGTGTTATTCGGTTAGCTTATGCAATTGTTTGAATAAGATAACCTTAAGTGTTTTGATTATGTGTGACTAAATGGACAGAGGAGGATGCCTTTCTTCAGAATTTTCCGGTGGCGAGGATGAGCCAGGACAGATTGTCACTTGCAAGTTATCGCTAGATTATGTCCACGATGTCTCTCCTTTTATTAAAGTACATCTATTAATAAACCTATCAGTCTGCCGGATTGCACATTCCTAAAGGGTGTTACCGGCACGTAGACATCATTCACAAATAGCCTAATTAACCCGTAGACAACTCTTCCCTCCTGCATTAAAGATTTGTCCCAGTGCAGAGTCAACAAAAACTAAAATCGACAGAAATGCCACACATCCCAAGAAGAACAACATACATTTCAGTAAAAGTCCTTCATCTTTATCTTCTAATTACAGATAGAAAAACCCACCCAGACACACCGAGCTGGCGGAGAATTAAAGTTTAAGTCGGGATGCATTAGCAGTCTCTGCAGTGACATTTTAACGACGGGGAGAAAATGAGCGCGAGTGAGGCGAAGACAATGCGCTCGATTCTGTTAACACAAAGACTGCGTTGCTGCTTGAATGCTGCTCTAATTGCAAACTGTGTACTCACCTGCTTGGCAACTTTAATTAGCTGTAAATAGGTAATAAGATGCTATACAGTTGTACATCCAGCATTTCAATATTTAATAGCTTCCAATAAGTTCGCCATTAGCTGGTGAAGGTTGTTAAAAGAAGCATTATTTTTTTAATTCCGCATTGCATTTAATGAGCAGTGGACTATTTATTACGTCAAAAAGGTATCACGTTTCTCTGACGCCATACTGGACACCTTATTAAAGACCCAAGCTAATGATTTCAAACACAAATTCAACTCGTATTTCGCATCTCATTCAATTTTGCAAGTGTGCTAATGATGTTTTTGAGCCTGAGAGTTCTGGATTTGAAAAATAATCCGACATAGGCCACATTATTCGGATGAATGTTACAATCGAAATTCAGTAAGGTCTTGTGGAGGTGTCTTATCAGCTTCTTCGATACAGAGACACCTGAACCAATACACGTGAAAACGCCCTAGAGCGGAGTAGGGTACAGTGAAAACCTCCAAACATTAACATTCACCTCAATGTGAAACTTCTCACCCTTGATTAGCCTCCAAACTGTGGAAAAAAAATAGTACACGTCTCACTACCACCCAACAATGTTCTCCTTTGGCCAAACTGTCCCAATCCGTGCAGTTTTACATTTAGAAACGTGTTAGTAAAACTCAGCATGGAGGTGCAAACAACAACATACGCCCTTCGGGGGGCTGGGGGGGTCCTTTGCAGGTACTTGGGGTCAAGAACAGAAGACATGGCACCCGCTGCTCCTTCTCTTAATGAGCGCTCACTACTGAAGCGACCTCCGAGAGCAGCCGCCAGCTGTTTCGCGCCGCCATTTATCTGGCTGCTGTAGCGCGCTAGGTCTCGGGTTCACTCTTGCTTCCCTTAGGAAAGGAGATACATCGTTATGCGGGAAGATGACACCCATGTCTTTTAATTCAAAATAGGAAGGAATGTCTCTTATGCTGCGATATGGCCTAGGTGTACGTTTCCACTGCGATAACAATCGATTTTTTTTTTATACTAATAACTAAACAAATTATTTTGACTACGATATTAAGACAATTAGATTTGGTCACGACAGTGTTGGTTAAACAACAAATCCAACGTAACAGTCATTTGGCTATAAGAAGGAAAACAAACATAAAAAAGTCAAATAGTAAAAGGTCATTTTTGACTCACCACCTTGCTAAAAATCGATGAACATGAGCACAAGTGATGAGACTTGAGACAATCAAGACCCAAAAGGGTTTTTGAATGGATAAGCGCACAAATTAAAACAATTAAAAAAGGATTAATCTTAAAAACCAGCTGGTGAAGGACTAATTTATCAGCAATTGATCCAAATCAGACAATCTGAAGCAAAAAAAAGGATTTAAATCGGTCTAATATGCATTCAAATTGAGTAGCCATCAGTTAAAATCTCTATATTACCTTAGTTTTTGTAGAATTGACACGTTTTGTTTGTCATTTCCTGCCAAGCCTCCCATTTTCAAATAAAAAGTGTCTTTAGCGGTGGAATGCAAATCTATTTTACGGCTATTCATCTATATTTGCTGTCATGGCCCTTCCCACAATGTAAACAAACTGGAATTTTTCCATACTAATAATGATGCCTACCAGACAATATCCTTCCCTGCAGCCCCAAAGTCAAAGCTACTAAAACTGAAGACATGTTCTTAAGGGATAAAACTGACTCAAAAAAAAAATTATCGTAAAATACAAGTGAAAACGACTAAGATCCAGACACTTCAAATGGACTGCTCTAAAAACTTTGGAACAATAATTTAAGGGAATCATGCTCCATTTCTCCTGAAATGCTCTGAAAAGCTGACACACCGTGAATGGAGAAAAGCTAAGGCTGAACGCGGAGGGAAAATGTCCTCAACTTGAGTGATTTTCATAAAGTCTCCGTTGCTGCACCTCGTAAAAAAAAAAGGAGCAAAAAGAAAGGCATCTTCCTCTTTTCTCATTCCAATATGACAGATAGACCGTCTAGAACTGCTCCATTATTAAAGTATCACTCTAAAATTAGAGCTGTAAAATCGCTCGGTCATGAATCAAATGCAAAGATTTCCCACTGTGGCGAGTTCGGCTTGGATGAAAAGTGATAAATACGAGTACAAAAAGTAGACTAGTTGTGTAAGTGACAAAAAAAGCTGCCTAACACCCTTGACCTTGAAACGCCAGTTCTCCAACTACTTATTTCATACTTTGAAATAATAATTATTCACGGTTTGCAGTGCTGAGGGAAATGACTGACATTTGCTCCCCTTGAGCAATAAGACACTGAATTGAAGCCATTTTAAGAAACATTAACAGCCATTACGGAAAACGAATCAGCTGTGGCCGGGCTTTGATAGCCTGAATGGCACATTCCGTGACCAGTCTGAACAGAATCATCAAGTAACTTCACAAAAAAGAAAAATGAAACATTTGCAGATAGTGATGGTTCCATTTTGAGAAAGTCTACCAATGAACAGGATGGGAACAATTACATGTAGCCACTTTTATTTGGTCGGTTCTACGTCGGTCCCACATCCCGACTCGTGATTGGTCGAGAATAGTGGCAGACTTGGCGTATTTTCCGCACTATAAGGCGCGACTAAAAGAGTGCCTTATTTATGGATCAATATTGGTTAATCATTGTATAAAATTCCTTTAGCAAACCATCTATAATGTATAACACAACTAATAATCACTACTACTACAGCTCCATCTGGTAGATGTATAACACAATCCCCCACCGCTGCTACTACTACTACCACCACTACCACCATTACCACTACCACCATCACGTCAACTACAACCACAATCACTGCTACTGCTACTACAACTACTGCTACTACTACAACTACTGCTACTACTACAACTACTGCAACTACTGCTACTACTACTGCTACTACTGCAACTACTGCTACTACTACTGCAACTACTGCTACTACTACTGCAACTACTGCTACTACTACAACTACTACTACTACTGCTGCTGCTGCTGCTGCTGCTACTACTACTACTACTATTATTATTACTACTGCAACTACTGCTACTACTGCAACTACTGCAACTTCTGCAACTTCTGCAGCTACTACTACTGCAACTACTGCTGCTACTACTGCAACTACTGCTGCTACTACTGCAACTACTACAACTACTTCTACTACTACAGGGAAGTAACTTGGGAATGCCCCAAAACAGCCTAAAAGGAAAATAGCCCAAATATACAGACCTGTAAGCACCCTCAAATGACAATGAATTGACATAAAACTAACTGATTGCAAACAATGTTCCAAGTCCAAATCACTTAAATTGGCTCAACTTTCAGCACCATTGACATCCCACCGAAACATCCCATACATTTCGACCGGGAGGAGTGAAAGAACGAACGCCTATGGTCACCAATAACTTAACCTTTTTGGCCCAAAGTGAATTTGATCTACCGTCATATGTAACTAAACGACAACAATTAGAAGAATGGCCAACATGTACAATTTAGCAGACCAATCATTCATTAAAGTCTGTTGTAGCCTGTTTGCTTTAAGCACAGAACAGCAAAGTGTACAAGCATGTCTATGCTAGGCATTCTCCACCCTAAAAAGATCAAACCACGACTCGGAGACTTGAAAGGGCATCTCTCAAGTCTATTGATTTCACCGGATCAGACACTTCCTTTGGGGGGGGGATTCAAAGTTGCATGAGGCTGGACCACGGCAACAAATACTGGATCCGTGTTAATTGGCTCGTGGGGGAGGCTTTCGACTGGGGATGCGTCAGAAAAAGCTTGACGAGGACAGGAAGCGAGACGCTTCTCGGTCAAGCCGGGAAAAAGTACACCTTACGCTGTGATATGGCATCATTAAGAGAGGAGATGGCAAAGGTTGAAGCCGGAGTAATCAAAGAAATGGTGCGCTCGTTCGATTTTAATTGGAGTGAATGGCATGCGAGTGGAGTTAATTGTATCGGAATGGATTGTCCAGTCAATTGGAATGCGTCCTCTAAGTAAAGTGTTTTTCCATCGTCATCGGTGTGAATCAGATCCAAATTGGAGTCAACTGCATTGGGATTGGCGCCAATTAGGATTTTATAATACTGTATAGTCTGTGATTGATATGAATCGTAGTGTATTGCTTTTCCTATTAGATTGGATTGTATCAATCGTAGATCGTGATTGCAATTCATCGTATTGTGATTCATAGGAATCGTAGTGGAACGGGAAAGAACCGTAAAAATCCATGGGTGACATGTTTGGTAATTGATTGTGGGCGTCGGTCATCAAACGGGGAAGGCTACAAGGGTTTGAAATTAAAGTGTCAATTAAAGTGGATTTGAGTAAAGATGACGCTGTCAAAACAAGCGCTACTTGGCCACGATTCACTTTGACTCTTGATGGATATTTTTTTTTGTTTTTTTGCATCGACATCACCACGCCGGCTTTCAACACTTGACTTATTCACGTTTTGATGCAGTGCGTTTTCCACAAGACTGGCCGACCGACGCGTACGTTCGCCATCACCTAACATAATCAAACATGACACGCGGGATGTTTGAGCACCGTCGTTTGTAGTCAGCGCACTCGTGTTCACTTGACGGCCTTCATTTGGACTCGTACGCATGCTCACCAAGTCATGTCGTGTCCGCCCGTGACGGCGTTGGATAGTACTTGGGGGGTCAAAAAATTCTATTTCAGTTTTTTTCATTTAAATAAAATGGACATTTTATTCGCATTGTATTCATTTCTAAATGTGAATAGAATAGAATACAACACATAAAATGCAATGATTCATGCATCTTTTTAGGACCAAAAATAGTCACTTGTTATAAAGGGTTAAAAGTCTAAAGCAAGGGTGTCAGACTCGGATTGGTTCGTGGGCCGCGTTAACGTCAACTCGATTTCACGTGGGCCGGACCATTTTAGATATAATATTTATATATATATTTTTTATAAATGGATTAAAAGAACTGGATTAAAAGCCCTGATTATTCAGTTTTATATAGATCTAAAACAATGTTTATTTTAGCTTTTTTAATATATTTTTAGATTTTACAAAATGATTTTTGAACTAAAAACAGAAAAAATGGATTAAAAATTACAATTATTGATTTAAAAGTGGGAAAATCAGGAAATGTAATATACATCTATACTCTTAATTCACTAATTTGATCCTAAAACAGAAAGTCGGCACTCATGATTTACTTTCCCGGGCCACACAAAATGATGCGGCGGGCCAGATTTGGCCCCCGGGCCGCCACTTTGACACAGGTGGTCTAAAGTGTTAACTTTTGCATGGCTGTCCACTGTCTCTTTTTATGTCTATAAAAAAAAGTTTATATGACTTTTCACTTTTATTTTAAGTAACATTCATATTAGTGTCCTGCATTATTTCGTAGCTCATTAATTTCTTCATTTTTATTTTCACCTCAATAACACAAACTAGGCAATTTGGTTTCAACCTTTACCCTTGAAATTGAAGGCTTTCTAATATCTTCCACTATTTTAAAAACTAAAGTCTTTCCATTCAGGGGAAAAAGTAACACTTGTTTACTCCCCCTCCACCTTTCATAACTCAGAATTATTGCTTTTAAAAAGCACTCTCCAATGCGAATGAAAGATAACAAAAATGAACAATTAAAAGGCGGAAAAACCTGTCCTTTGCTCACCTGTACCAGCCCAGTCCCCGATGGTAGTTGCGGTCGAAAAAATGCGGCTCGGTCCCGAGCGCGCGCACATCCGGATGGATCCGAATGAACTCCAGCACCGCCCTGGTTCCTCCTTTCTTCACTCCCACTATTAAGACACCGGGGAGTTTTTTCATCCCGTACCTTTGCGGGGAAGTGGAATTCTTCAACCAGCGAGACGACGGCGAAGGTGGAGGCGAAGGAGAGGCGCGGAGACGGCGCAGTCGCAGCCGCAGCCGAGCGCAGTGCTCCGACTGGGCGAGAAGTTTCTTCCCGGCGGCGTTGGGGCTCGGCGGGCATCCGCCGCGCTCGTCCGTCCGTCCCGAGAGGACGCCGGTTCGGCCGAAGATGATGCTGTAGCACAGGTAGGTGCACGACAGCGAGACGGTCAACATGAAAGCGGATGAGAGAAACCGCTGTGCCATGTCTCCATGGGGGCTCAAGGTTCTGCATGGCGTTCCGATGGACTCGTCCTCCGACAGCTCCTCTTCATCATCATCACCACCACTGTCCTCCTCCTCCTCCTCTTCTTCTTCCTCCTCCCCGTCCTCGTCTGTGCAGCAAAAAAAGGTACTCGCTAGACTCCACTGGAGTGGTGTGACGTCCTAAAAAAAAAGAACGGGAAGCTCCAAGTGAGTCAAAGTCCACCTTTCTTCTCCACCGTGGCTATAAAAGTGCGTCTTTGAGGGATGTTCGTCCACATATAAATACCCCAAAACGTTGTGACGTCATCCCGAGGGACGTCAAGGAATGTCAAGTGTTCGTTTCAGTGCAAAAATTGAGCACGTCTGAAGAGAAGGAAGCACTAGGCTGGGTTGTCTGTTAATTGGAGGAAAGACGGGAAAGTTAATCACAATAGAGTTAACTATTTGAGTGCCAGCACAGGTAAGATCAATATTAAAACCATTCATTTAGACCACATGTCAAAGTGGCGGCTTGGGGGCCAGATCTGGCCCGCCGCATCATTTTGTGTGGCCCGGGAAAGTAAATCATGAGTGCCGACTTTCTGTTTTAGGATCAAATTAAAATGAAGAGTATATATGTATATTCAATTTCCTGATTTTCCCCCTTTTAAATCAATAATTGTAATTTTTTAATCCATTTTTTCTGTGTTTTTAGTTCAAAAATCATTTTCTTAAATCTAAAAATATATAAAAAAAGCTAAAATAAACATTGTTTTAGATCTATAAAAAACTGAATATTCAAGGCTTTTAATCAAGTTCTTTTCATCCATTAATAAAAAAAAATCTAAATATTATATCTAAAATGGTCCAGCCCACGTGAAATCAAGCCAATGAGTAATTAGAAGCACTATAGACGCATGTAAAAAACAACAACAAACCAAAACTATCTATATAAACTAAAAAATGCAAATTTTAATACCACGCCTATATTAATAGTCTCGTATAAAACTGAAAAAAAATCAAGTACAAATGAACAATGACCACCTGGCTCTTGCATGCCTTCTACTGGCCAACTCAGAAACTACAGGCAACAATAAGTTTGCTTTTAATTAATCCAATTTTTTGGGGTGTGCAATATCTTAGAATTTACCTTGCCAGGATGTCACTCCATATTTTTGTATTTTTATATTACCTATTTGTTTTTGTTTTTTACTGGTACCACCATTTTTGTTATACGCAGCTGTGTATGATGACAATAAAGGCTTTAAAAAATTTTTTTTTTGAAAAGCAACCATTGTTAACTAAGGTAGTAAAATTTGGGAATCTCCTTTTAAAGAGTTAAAAATCAAAAGTCCCAAAAAGAACTACTCCAATAGATTCCAAACAAATAAATAATATATTTACCTACACTATTTAAGCATGGAAGCAATCCTTTCCCCCCCCCCCCAAATGATTCACACCAATGTTCATATTTAATACACTGCATAACTCATCTATGCTAAAAGAATTTTGCACCAAATAAAATGGTGTCAGTGCTGAAAGACAAGCTTGAAATATTCTTTGTCTCATATCATCGCTGTTACAGTACGCCGAGAATTGTGCGCGTGCTGTGATGTATTAATCAGGGCGGACGTGCACACAACAGACCCCCAAAGCGGTGCTCCAGCACCACTCGCTCTTTTACCCAGAACATTAAAAAGTCTCCCTTACTTCTTCACTTATAAAAAATTAAAATACATTAATAACCAGAATGGAAATTATGCGCTCTGTCTTCAAAATCTAACCATCGAGGTCATTTTTTCATCTTTTTTGGGTGGATTTGAATCTCCTAAAATAATAAATAATAATCTGACATAGGCTTTTTCATCATCATTGACTCGACAAAAGCCTAATTGTCATCATACCCAGAAACTGCCTATGACAAAATTGGTAAAAATGTACAATACCTACATTTTTTTTGGTTTCCTTTGACATTTTGATATCTTTGGACAACTCAAAATTAAAAAAAATATTTTTCACCTGATTGTAATTTTCCAAAAATGATGCTCGGGCCTGATTTCCAATCCCCCAATCAGATTGGGCAAATAATCCCTAATGATTATCTTTCTGGATTATTGTGTTTTTCGTAGACCTTCACTCATTCAACGTTATTGGCATGGGTAGACATTATCTTTCTTATAACTGGGAGACTCCAGCACCCCCGTGACCCTTTTGAGGAGAACCAATATGGAAAATGAATGTACGACAGACGGCGATAGACGACCAATCCAATTTCACTTGGCAGTGATCGTACAATTGTATCCACAAAGTTAATACTTAAAAACAAATAAATACCTGAGCTAATATTTGTCCGCTTTGCTTCAGGTATTGGACATTAGCATGCATGTTACCGCATTTCTTAGCATGTTGGTCAAGCCATAAGCAAAACAAGACTTTCCTTGCACAAAACAATTAACAGACGGGGGGGGACTTGCCCAACCCGAAGAGCAATTATGTGCATATTGATGAGCAAGTGTTGCTGCTGGAGAGGAAAGCACTCGCAGCCTGTTTTCACACTTGCTTCTGTTTCTCTGGGACTCTTTGTTCTGCTCTCATGCAAATCGCCAAACGGCGTCCTGCACAATCACTCGGCGTATCCAGCCCAGATCCATCTCGCCGCGCCATTTTGGCCGCCGCCTAAACGCTCCTAAACAAGCAGGTGCTTCCAGGGAATACAGTCCCTTTCGCGATTGGCCATAAATCAGTGCTCTTTAAATTCAAATCAAGCAACCTTGCCAAACGCCGGTGGGAAATGAAACACCCTCAAGGATAACTTCAAACTTTCTTGCTATTGCGCACATTATATGAGCTTGATCTGGCCCGCCACGGCCTTTCTGCACACACTGCAAAAAACAAACAAAAAAAACCATGTGGCATTATACAAGTAAATTATGTGTCGCACCGGGGGCTTCGTTTGTGAACTGCTTGTTCTACGCATCTGACAGATGAGATCAAAAATGCCAGTTTACCGTCAAAACACGTCAACACCCACTCGAGTGTTGTCAGTAGTTTTGCAGCTGTCAATTTGCAGCTCATATCCTACATTCGCAAATGTTCTGTTTGGAAGACAACACACACACATACACACACGCACACACACAAATACACACTCGCGCACACACACATACACGCACACACACGCACACACACACAGACACACACAGACACACACACCGACACACAAATACACACACACACCCATACATAAATACACACACACACCCATACATAAATACACACACATACACACACACCCATACACAAATACACACACCTATAAATACAAACACACACACATACACATACACACACCTACATGCACACACACACACACGCGCACACACACACACACGCGCACACACACGCGCGCGCGCGCACACACACGCGCGCGCGCGCACACACACAAATACACACACACACACCCATACATAAATACACACACATACACACACCCATACACAAATACACACACACACACCCATACACAAATACACACACATACACACACCTATACACAAATACACACACCCATAAATACAAACACACACCTACACGCACACACACACCTAGACACACACACACACACACACCTAGACACACACACACACACACCTAGACACACACACACACACACACACCTAGACACACACACGCGCGCACACACACACGCACACACGCACACACGCAAGAAAACCAGGGTAGATTGTCAGGCTGCACTGATATTTAGATCTTGTATGAGACTGGACACGGCACTTTTAATTGAAGTTAGCAAAGGTCTAAAGAAAAAAAAAACGCTTTGTGTGACTATGCTGTGGCGTTTTCAGAATATTTGACACTCTTTAACCCTAATGTTCAAACTAATTAAATAGATATAGAATATAATTAAATATTACAGGGAGCCTTTGTCATTATATATTTTAAAAAAGAAAATATGGGAATTAGAAACCATGTGGGTAGCACGTTCGCCTCGCTATTCAGGAATCAAGGATTAATCCCGAGCTATGGCTTTCCTATGTGGAGTTTGCATGTTATTCCTGGGCTTGCGTGGGTTTTATCCGGGTATTCCGGTTTCCTCCCACATCCCAAAAACACGTGCAATAGGTTGATTGAAAACTCTAAATTACACGTAGGTATGAGTGTGAGCGTGAATTGTCGTTACTTGCATTGTGCTCTGCGATTGGCTGATCAGGGTGTTGGCTGAGATGGGCTTCGGCGCCCCCGGGAACTGTTTTGCAAGTGGTTTTGAATGAGAATCTGCGTGCAGACCTTTGACAGGTCATCAAATTACTTGACAAAAGCTGTGTTACTCTGTCAGAAAGACGTCGGAAGTAGAAAAATAACATTATTTACACTAGTACTTGTTAGCAAACTCAACTCGTACAAGACTGCCAATCAAAATTGCATATAAGGCATTTCATGTCCTCAATTTGACCCTAAACCAGAATATTTTCATGACTTCCTACGAGAAAAAAACACATACAAAGAGTTCCTTTCCATGGGAATTTGCAGTTAAAAAGTCTTTCTGTAATGGATAATAAGTCATTTTTCTCAGAAAACTTTTTTTGTTTTACGCTGTATGCCAGCCATTTATTACACTCCGCTGACTGTACGATTGCCTCATAGAGAAAGCCAATTGATCGAGTCACGACAGTTATTTCTCCATAGCAAACTTTGACTCTGTAGCCGAGGACATTATTTAATAAAGCCAGGTTCTTCACCGTTTTGAAGAAATCAGCGGATGATTTAATGCGTTCATTTGAGCTCCTTTGGGCCAAACGTGTTTCCTGACGGCTTTTAAAACTAAACACGGGACCCGCAGACTCCAAACGAGCAAATGATTTCATTAACGGCAGACGGCGGCCGTCTGACATTTACGTGACGAGAGGAGACGCAAAGGGAGTCGCTTGGCAAATGAACAGTGGCGTGACGGCGTTTGGACTAAATTAACTTTTAGCTAAATCCTGCAGAGAACACGGCGACGGTGCCTTCCTGTAATCACGCGGCTCTTGGGATTAACTTGAAATTAAGTATTTGGATAATCTGCTGCTGCCAGTTTGTTGGAGGCGTAATCATGTCAGGCACTATTGTCTTCTTATTGACTTATTCGGAAACAAACACACACACACAAACATGCAAACACACTGAGCAACAATGTGCATGTGCCAGAACAATATTTCGCTTTATAATGGAAATTGACTTGGTTGGCATCTATGCACATTGAAAACAATAATATAGATTGAATTTTACACTACTAAAAGTAAAAGTAGTGCTGTACTAAAACATCACTACTGAAATTAGAAATTTAGAATGATAGACTTATTTAATTATTTACATGCTATAACAAGAAAAAAATATTTAGAGAAAAAATAGACACAAAAAATGCATAGGGACCATAAGGGTTAGACCACAGGTGTCAAAGTGGCGAGCCGGGGGCCGAAGGTGGCCCGCCGCATCAATTTGTGCGGCCCGAGAAAGTAAATCTTGAGTGCGGACTTTCTGTTTTAGGATCAAATTAAAATGAAGAGTATAGATGTATATTACATTTCCTGATTTTCCCCCTTTTAAATCAATAATTGTAATTTTCTAATCCATTTTTTCAGTGTTTTAAGTTCAAAAATCATTTTGTAAAATGTAAATATATATAAAAAAGCTAAAATAAACATTGTTTAAGATCTATAAAAAACTGAATATTCAGGGCCTTTAATCCAGTTCATTGAAACCATTTATAAAAATAAAATCTAAATATATCTAAAATGGTCCGACCCACATGAAATCGAGTTGACGTTAAAGCGGCCCGCGACAACCCGAGTCTGACACCCTTGGGTTAGACTATATATATTTAAATTACAATTTTTTGGTAATAAAATATATTGCTGCTTTTCCACGTCCTTATATCACTCAAATATTAATGTAATTTGTTCAGATTTGCTTCAAATATTTTTAAAAAAATTGAAAAATAAATAAGAAAGGGGTGATAGTTGTCAAAATTCTAAGTCTTTGTTAAAACCAGATTGTGGAAGACAGCTAGCGCACTCCAAGGAAACCAACCAAAACATGAGATTTGAATCCCGTTATGTTATGGTTCAAACATACTAACCACAAAGTCCAAATTGCCGCCTGTGCAAAACCACGGAACAAAAAAAAAAAAAGACTAGACTGTGGCTAAAAATAGCCAAAGCCGATGCGCCATGCTACTTTTGACTTGTGATCTTCATGATCTCCTTTTTCTTGTGTACAAGTTTCTTGATGCAACAAGTACAAAAAGTCAAGTAGCCCTGAAAGGCCATCGAAACAGCAGGCTGTCTCGCTACCTCCCCAACCTCGCTGTTAGCTAATTGCTGCTGACATTTAGCCTGAGCTGTTTAAAATCAAAAAGGCCTCCCTCGCATCACTTACTTTTGTCTGGTCACAATAGGGGGGACTTGCAATGGTATTTGCCCATTGCCCGCCTCCATCCGCTGAGCATCTCAATGTCAGGACCCCCCTCCCCCCCAAAAAATCGTGCAATTATCCCCATGTTTGCCTTGACAGCACTTTTCAAATAGCCCCTCACGAGGGAAGGTTAAGGTCCCACCCCAACCCCGAACAAATCTCCAGGTGATAAGGGTTCTTGGCTCTGACTACTTTGGATTTCTTAAGCAGCTCATTAGCAAGCGCTCGAGATGACATCACCTTTTCAGGTATCGATTGCATTGGTGCTTATAAAGAGCATCTAGAGCAGGGGTGTCAGATTCAGGTTGGTTCGCGGGCCGCTTTAATGTCAACTTGATTTCACGTGGGCCGGACCATTTTAGATATAATATTTCAATTTTTTTAAAATAAATGGATCAAAAGAACTGGATTAAAAGCCCTGAATATTCAGTTTTTTTAATAGATCTAAAACAATGATTATTTTAGCTTTTTTAAAATATATTTTTAGATTTTACAAAATGATTTTTGAACTAAAAACACAGAAAAAATGGATTAAAAAAATGACAATTATTGATTTAAAAGGGGGAAAATCAGGAAATTTAATATACATCTATACTCTTCATTTTAATTTGATCCTAAAACTGAAAGTTGGCACTCATGATTTACTTTCCCGGGCCACACAAAATGATGCGATGGGCCAGATTTGGCCCCCGGGCCGCCACTTTGACACATGTGATCTAGAGAATTAATTTTATTATTAGATGATGACAACACTCGAGTACCGCAAAAAAATGATGACTGAATCGAGGGTACGACTTATATGCGCACAAATTAGACTTGACATGCACGAAACTGCAAGCTTACAAAGACGAAACGCCATAACGCAAGACTATGTGGCCATATGGTCATTTATTTCAAAATAGAGAAAACACTAAACAAAATCTATGAATGAAATTCAAGAAATAAAAACATTTCTAGCATAAAACGTGAAAAAAGCACAACGAAAGGACCCTTTCGGAATGTGCAATCTAGCAGACGATTCTTTCGATTCATTATCTCTGAAATACTACGAGTGATGTTTTTTTCCCCAAGATTTGCCCTCCAAAGCAACACATTTGCACTCCCTATTAAAACCATGAATATGGAGGTGAAAATTGTAAATCAGGGCGGCCTATACGAGAGAAATTGTAAATTCCATCGATTTTAAGGCAATTTTAAGGGTACGCTTATACACGAAAGCGACTAATATGCAAGAAAATATGGTATTATTTCTTGCTCAATGGCCTGAAATGCGGGTGAGGACTACAAGGACGCATTAAGAAAAACGTGTAATGAAGATTCTTGAATAATTAACTTGCCAAGTATGTTGCTCAGACGCTGTGTGATGACAAGCGTTCTACTCAAGGTTAATTACTGGAAAATGTATCCCTTTATGTAGCAGATTGTTTAACAAAGATCCGTTGATAAATACAAAACGTGCACCTAGTCAATTTAATACTGAAGCATGAGCAGACTTTTTCCACACAATATTCCCCCGCATTCATAATTTACATTCAAATCTTTGCCAGTGCAGTTTGCCACATCTCATTTTCTGTCATATACCAAGTCGTAGTCAACACGATAATCGACTATCAATGTACGTCCTGATCTGCGATGTGATAGGACAGGCTGCTTGGCAACATATCAACAAATGTATTAGGAATAGCATAATCTATTATCATTTTTTTTTTAAGTCTGAGATCCCACAATGTTTACTGCTTTTCCCAAAGCCATGGAAACAGAGCTCGGGGCGGAATATTGTATTTTGACGAATTGATTGCCCAATTTTCTGCCTGGTTTTGCATATTTCAACAAAGGCTGTAATTATCCCAACACTTCCTATTCACGTATAGTAACATAGAATGCAAAACAGAAGCATGAAACTGAAAAAAAGCATGTTTACGCCCAGTTCTCTTAACAAAAGCTAAATAATGTTAGCCAAAATGACATAAAATGTGTTGTCGCTATCATTCCCTGACCTCAACCCAATCGAGGTTGGGCGGAAAACAGCTCTTTGAGGCAATAATTGCCAAACTACATTATAAATACAATAAAATGGGTATGTTTTCACAGTCCAAGGGGTGCTGGAGCCCAGCCAATTTAGATCTCGATTCTCCCGATTCGTATATATCTCTTTAATTAACGAATTCATGCATTAAAAAACACGTCTGAAAATGGTTACAAGGACAAGAGCCGCTTCCTCCATCTGTTCTCGTTAACTGACAGGCATATATTAGTGTTCTAAATTAATGTGCTACCTCTTCTACATCTTTTATAGCATACTTAATTCTAAATTAAGGCATGTGTAATTCACATTTAATGTTTTGTGCTTCTTCATGTGCAGCTGTTTTCTGATAACGACGTTTTATGTCACCAATAGCTAACAAATTATTTGAGGGGGAATGGATATTTATGTTGTTTTCTTACAAGCATGCATTTTTCACTTTTAGTTATATTAATGGGAAAAAAGACTCCCAATCTGTTACGCAGAATTCTTCCCATTTGTGTTGTTTAATATTCATTGTGAATACGTAAGGACATTATGGATTTTCTTCAAACTCACGATTTGGTTTCTTCGACCTTTTCGTTCGTATTTTGACAGTTTGGGGGGAAAAAGTGGTCAAAATGGACGACAGCTGTCAGAATGTAGTATGACCTCCGAGTCTATTCCTTGTGGATGATCTCAAAACCCAATTTCGCTTTTTTTCTAGCCTGCTGACATCCACTCACCTTCATCTGGAAATGAATATTATAAAATGGAACCCACCACAGTTTTGGTACAGAGATCAGAATGTATTATTTTAAGACGCAACTGTTTCAATTTGTGAGCTAGCAGTGATATCCCAATAGCTGAAGATTTTCTTGCCCTTTTGACCTCCATCGCCAATATTGGGACACACATATTCGCAATTTATGACAGCCGTGTGGCCTCAGTATTTTTGCCAACGGCCAACCATCCCTCTGACATCCAATCACCTTCATTTGCTGCCTTCACTGGCTTTAACCCGCTTCCCCCTGGCAGACACAAAATGCTAATTGGAATCAGCATAAATCCCTTTTTAGGGATTTTTAGGTTAACCCTTAGTGTGCTCCCACTTACCTTGCACCGTGGGTCTTCTTACGGATTTCGTACGTGCCTGGTCAACAACCTACAAAAGAAAAAAAAGGAATTTAATGACCTCATTCATAAAATAAAATGGATTCATAGGACAGAAAGCATTACAAATTAGGCTTCCTATAGTTGCTAACAATACATGACAAAAATGCGTTTTGTTCAATATTTATTCGTGGAAGCTATGTATTTATATTCAGTTGAAAATTTGTTACTACTATGCCACCCGATGGTTTAGGCACGTGTCAAAGTGGCGGCCCGGGGGCCAAATCTGGCCCGCTGCATCATTTTGTGTGGCCCGGGAAAGTAAATTATGAGTGCTGACTTTCTGTTTTAGGATCAAATTAAAATGAAGAGTATAGATGTATATTAAATTTCCTGATTTTCCCCTTTTTAAATCAATAATTGTAATTTTTTAATCAATTTTTTTCTGTGTTTTTAGTTCAGAAATCATCAGCAATGTACTTGGAGAGTCAAGCTGTCAGCGCCATACAGCGAGTGACATCTTGAATTTAGTGCACCGACTGATTGGGCACTCTGTCCACTTTGGAGAAAATTTTAGACTTTTAAGTGCGGCCTATGTGAGTAATGATGTACTACGTTCAATGTGTACGTTTTTTTTATTGGATTAGATTGGATAACTTTATTCATCCCGTATTCGGGAAATTTCGTTGTTATAGTAGCAAGTGGGTGAGAATGCAGATATACGAAAGGCATTTTAGACATAAATAGATAGGTAATAAGTAAGTTAATAAATAAAATAAATACATGAATAAATATATAAATAAATAAGCATGTTGCTGAAATATATATATATATATATATATATATATATATATATATATTCATACATATATACATACACACATATATACACATACATACACAGACATAGTACATGCATGCGCTCCTTCCTGCAATGAGGGTGCAGCAGTCTATTGCTAAAAGAGCTTCGGAGGGACTCCATTTATCGCCAAATAAGGGGAATTGCAATCATTAATAAGGGAAGCAATTCGCCGAGGTTGACAGGCATGAGTCTGGGTTCGATTCCCGCTCGGTAGCAGTGTAATTGTGAGTCCTGTTCTGTTTCTTTGGGCTCTTGCAATTGGCTGGCAACCAATTCAAGGTCTGCTTGGTTGAGATTCAAAGGACCCCGGCCAGCCAACCTGGTTCACCTGTGTGCCTTTATACGCGTTAGGAGACAAATAGCGTGTGTGAGCTGAGCCCAGGTATCACGCCGCGAGCGTTTAATGTCTTCCCTACCACTGCCCCACACGTTGTCCGGTCAACATGCTCTCCGGAGATGTTTCACAAGAGCGGCAGAGGGAAGGAATCTCATTGCGGGAAGCGATTGCAAAGAGGCTCCGGTGGGCCTATAAATCATTGTTTAATCAGCGAGCTCGGCCAGAGTGAGGTTACACACGTAGAGCTCGCATTAGCGCCGCCGCCGTCGATGGCGCCGTTGCCACGCTCATCCCTCCTGACTCCCACCTTCATGCTGCCATTTTTTCTTCCCTTTTTTACTTCCTTAGCACATCAGCGCGCAACGCGGAGCAATGACTCATGAGACCACAGTTTGGCAAGTAGATTGGTACAGATTTTTTTGCTCTGGAAGATTAAATAAGACTTTAAAAAACCCCTTTTCATTTTTATGCTATTTTTTTTTTTACAGCGGTTCACTTTCTTTCAACCATGATTATTGACAATTAAGTAAAAGGGGACATCCATCTTTTTGTGATCTACTTTGCATTGCTCCAAACTGAATACTATAGGAATTTCTTGTATTTAAATAGTCTAATACAACAAGTGGAATCCTTCTTTGATTTGTTGAACACCTACGCTACCTTTTTTTTAAACTGTTGTTGAGATTTTAATGCATAAATGGAATTATAAATCTGTCAAAGTTGAAGTACTATTTGTAGCTATAGTTTGTATACATGTATAGTATGTAACAGTATAAATTTGACAGAACTAAGATGCACATATTATACGTGTATGTATATATAAACATTGTTTTTAAATGTAAATATTTAGCCTTAATTTTCAGAGTTTAAGCTATAACCTTGTACAAGCAAGACAGTTAATATGTAAGACCAATTTATCATATTTGACTACATGATTTTTTTTAGTTAGGGTGGTAGCAAATATATGTTTTATATGGCACAAAATTCAAACTAAAGGAGGAATTTCAAGTGTTTTCAATAATTTAAGAGGGATTTTTGAAATATATAATTATGATTATACATCACGCTTACTCCTATTTGGTTTATACTGCTTTTCAAGTTTGGAGAAGGGAGCCCCTTGCTGGAGAAACTGTGAATGATCTTTCCAATTATTCTTTTTATGTATGTTTATTATTATGAGATTTGGGGAAGATTTGCATGTCTTTTTTTTAAATTAAAATATCCTTGTTCAGGCTTTTTTTGTAATTATTTGAAATTGAGGTTGAAGCAGGAAACTACAATTTGAAAGCAGACAAAAATATGATTCCTTTTTAATTGCTTGTATTCAAATAGTTTGAAGGTGTAGTTCAAAAATAAGTTATTGGCCTGTTTCTGAAAATTTGTGTGAGATATTTCACGACTGCACCCACCGTAAATAAGATATACGCTTAAATCTATTGAATTTTTTAAGTATCAAAATTTCATACACCATATTTTTAGTTGTACCACTGTCAATTCATGACTTTTTAAATTTAAAGAAATGGGGCAAAGGTCAGAAAAGACAACTCTTGTAGGATCCTTATTAAAAGACCGCAGCGTGTTCGTTCACCACCAAAGTTGAATTCTAACATCCAGACTATACTGTTGCGTTACCATGACGACTGACGGCAGGAAGCGGAGGCACCATTGTCGTGGTTTTGCATTCAAAGACGCCTTGGGGGGTGTTCCTATCATCATGAATCAATGTGTGCGCCCCCTTAAGAGACGGACGAGTCAATAAAGCCAAATGCTGTACACGTCACAGACAGCATTTCATTGGTGGATATGCACCTGACTCCCAAAAATCACATTTAAAAATAATGTTTATTTATTTTATCAATATCCCAAGGTGATGCGGATTATATCGAATGGGCGTGTCATTTTCTTTAGTGGGTGTGGCTAAAAGTCAAGTGCGGCTTACATTGTAGTTCGAAAATCATAGTCACATAATATATTAAATATTCTGGGTGCACCCTCATAAATGTTGTAGCATTTGAAATAAAAACTTCTGTTATGTTTTTTTGGAATTTTGATAGTAACGCAGCACATAACACGGCGGCATCAAAACAAACAAACATTTGTTTTATGCTATGCTTTCAAATATAGCGATGCCATCTTGCTTTTTCACTGCACTTTGCTCAACATCAACCGTCTATTCAACCGTTATCTTACAATTACCAACGCAAAACGTCTTAAATAGAGTGTTCCGTACCTCTAAATGAGCTGTTAGAATAAATGAGTTCTTGTAAATGTCTATGAGGATTAATTGAAACATGGGGAGAATAAAGACACTAATATGAAATGGGAAATGGGGGATTTTCCTTTTTTTCCTGACAACTGTCCTTTGCATAATCATTTTTGGTAATCTATTAAAAGGTATCCGAATATCGGACACAGGCTGGATTCGATTTGTATAATTTAATCAAGATATTCGAATCAGGTGTCTTTGAGGATGGAAAATGCCTAAATGTGGCCCTGTTTTGGGGTTGACCACCCGGTGTTAACAAGTAAAACAGACAACCAAAAAAGACTCGGGTTGGTTCGCGGGCTGCGTTAATGTCAACTCGATTTCATGTGGGCCAGAACATTTTAGATATAATATTTAGATTTTTTGAAATAAATGGATTAAAAGAACTGGATTAAAAGCCCTGAATATTCAGTTTTGTATAGATTCTAAATCAATGTTTATTTTAGCTTTTTTTTAAATATATTTTTAGATTTTACAAAATGATTTTTGAACTAAAAACACAGAAAAAAAGGATTAAAAAATGACAATTATTGATTTAAAAGGGGGAAAATCAGGAAATGTAATATACATCTATACTTTTCATTTTAATTTCATCCTAAAACAGAAAGTAGGCACTCATGATTTACTTTCCCGGGCCACACAAAATGATGCGGTGGGCCAGATTTGGCCCCCGGGCCGCCACTTTGACACATGTGGTCTAAATGGAGCCACTTCCAGGCATCTTAAAACTCTTGCAATAGCAAATTGAATTCCCTCCCTCCCGAGGTCTTTGATGGAGAAAGGACAGCCATCGATGGACAGAAGCGACGTGTTCGTCGGTCGATAATATTAACGGAGAGAGTGGAAGACAAGACGTGGACACGCGGGGGCAGTCGCCGTCACTCCGAATGGACCCTGGGCGAGCGGCACTATCATTTGGCCTATTTGTCTTTGTCCGTCATCGCACTTGACATTGTCCCTTGATCAATAAGCACGTGGCAAAGTAGTCAACATGACTAATGTGCTAATTTAGGACCTTTAGCAGTTATTGATTATGAATGTGCCCTTGCCCTTGAACTACACTTGCACTTGTTTATATGCAGAGAGTAGCGCTAATGTCCTTTTTACCATAACGCGTTCGCAGTACAGTATTGGTCATCCCTGTGTCTACTCGTGGCGAAGATCCCACTTGGACGAAAACACCCGAGCTAGACATAAATCATAAAACACAACACAAAAAAATTGAATGGAGTAATATAGAAATCTGTACAACCTGTAAAATAAATAATATTGATGGAATTGGTATTAAAACACTAGAAAAATAAGAATCAGAATCTTAAAAAAGGCATATTTGTTTTTTGCAATATATGTATATCAAAAAAAATGTTTTTTGCACTTTTATCCAATAGAAATATGCCTTTAAAAAAAAAAAATCAGATTCTTATTTTTTCTAGTGTTTTTATACCAATTCAATCAATATTATTTATTTTACAGGTTGTATAGGTTTATATTTTACTCCATTCAATTTTTTGGGAGTTTAAAATGCAACATTTAATGGATGTGTCCTGTTAGTAAATAAATAATATTGATTGAATTGGTATAAAAACACTAGAAAAATAAGAATCTGAATTTTAAAAAAGGCATATTTCTATTGGAAAAACTATATATTTCCAATAGAATTATGCCTTTTTAAAATTCAGATTCTTATTTTTTCTAGTGTTTCTATACCAATTCAATCAATATTATTTATTTACTTACAGGACATCCATTAAATTTTGCATCATTTCCTATTGATTTCAGGAACTTTCCAGAATGTCCTTGTTGAACAAACAAAATCCTTTATAATTCCGTACAAACAATTTGAATGAGCTAGAAAGTGCCCACCAGGCAGAACAACCCCACGGGCCAGACCGTACCCACCAGCGAGCCCCTCCTAGCCCACGGCCCACATGTTTAACACTCCTATTCTACTCATGATACCCACATAATAAAGTAGAGGTCACTATTAGTAGACAATGCGTGCAACCTCGCCCAGAAGCATCGCCCTTTACAGCAGGGAATGAAGCAAAGCATACAAAGCGGAGGTAATTACCACCATCCTTTAAAGATGCCTTCTGCAGAACACGATGCCAAGAAAAGGCTGCAGATATTTTCATACAAACGCACACAGGCCATATAAGCTGGCGACCCAGGAGTAGGGAGCTTAGATGTGTGCTGCCCAGCTGCTTGGGCACGATACACCGCCACTTGCCGTGCCCCCCATGAAGGCCATTTGTCACAAACGTGCGGGCCCAGAACAACACGTTGTGTATGATTGATATGCCAAGCAATCGAAAACATCATGCAACAAGCATTACCGTTACCATCAAATGTAACTTCACGTGAAGGGGACATTTTAAGAGGCACGGTCAGTGAACATTCACTACCGGGTTGTTCCAGTCCAAAAGATTGGACGTTAAGCCTCGCAATGGCAGCCATTGAGTTAAAATGGAGCCTTAAATCAAAGCAAAAAATAAATAAATAAATATATATATATAAATAATGAGAGCTTGCTTCTCGAAAAACATCTTGTTATACCTTATATAGTCAAATTTATTATATCTGAGGCATACATTGAGCAATATTTTATATAATATTTTTACAAATTATATTTGAAACGTTGCAGTCTTTTTGTTCTGGAGCATTACAGTAAGAATTTTAATTTGCTATTAATTATTTAGCCTTGGAATGGTTAAGCATCTTCATAGAAATGTAATTGGTGCCTGTTGTTTGAAAAAATACTAATAACATTAATAAAAGATTATGAAAAGGCCCATTTTAGAGATGTAGCCAACATAACTCCAATAAAGTCATGACTAAATTCCATAAAGCATGTATACTCCCTTTCCAATGGAAGAAAGATGACGATTATATTAAATATGTAGAGGTATAATGTAAACATGCTTCCTCTTGATGGATATTAGTGGCTAAAAGAAATCACTTTCCCAAAAGTGTGTGAGTGCATACAAGCAAAAATCAATAGTGCAAGACACACACACTTGTCCGGCTTCCACAGTCAATTTCACTTGAGTGAAAGCTCATTTTCTTGCTATTCATTCCCTTTGTGGACTGACGCCGCTGCCCGAGCGACCCCTTTGGGCCCTAAATTGGGCCCAGCTGGGTCCCCCGGTGATGCGCCACTGTGTGGGATGCAAACATTACATTTGCCGAGTCTGGACCGGACAGCTTTATTTAATCTGCAAGTTGCCAGCTCGCTAGTAAGCGCAGCAGGTGCCTGTTCATTCAATCTGCGGGGGGTGCTGGCACCCAGCCAGTAATGCGATGATGTGTATAGGTGTGTGTGCGCGCGTGGGTATGTGCGTGTCCATAACCAAAAGCCCTGGAAACTGAGGATCAACAATTTTCACAAGGATCTCAAACTAAAGCATAATGTATATGCAAACATGCCGAAAAATAACAAAAAAAAACTAAAAAGTATGACAAAATTGCATTGAAGTGCAAATGGCATAAGATAAAATCTAAGAAAATAGTATCCGACATTTTTTTTTCTAATTTTGTATGACAAAATTGCATTGAAGTGCAAATGGAATAAGACAAAATCTAAGAAAATAGTATCCGACAATTTTTTCTAATTTTGTATGACAAAATTGCATTGAAGTGCAAATGGAATAAGATGAAATCTAAGAAAATAGTATCCGACATTTTTTTCTAATTTTGTATGACAACATTGCATTGAAGTGCAAATGCAATAAGATAAAATCTAAGAAAATAGTATCCGACATTTTTTTTCCTAATTTTGTATGACAAAATTGGATTGAAGTGCAAATGGAATAAGATGAAATCTAAGAAAACAGTATCCGATAACTTTTTCTAATTTTGTATGACAAAATTGCATTGAAAAGCAAATGGAATAAGATAAAATCTAAGAAAATAGTATCCGACAATTTTTCTAATTTTGTAAAACAATATTTATACATTGACCATCACGACTTAAGACCTCTACATTGTACACGTTAGCTTCTCATGGTAACATACGAGTACATTATAACTATTTTCTCTGAGGGAATATACTGAATTTAAGCTTCTTTTATTACCTTCTTAAATTACGTTTTCATAAATTGCTGCGGGCCAATAAAAAACTGATCAGCGGGCCCCAGTTGGCCCGCAAGCCGCAGTTTGGGAAGCCTTGCCAAGTATTCGTGGAGATGTTACTTGCTATAAAATGCTTGAAAAGCACTGCCTGACATCAGTGGCCTGAAGAATTAATGAGTCTCTCCCCTGAAACTCATGCTCAAGCCTGCATTAGTATTCTGGCTTGACTGAGGTTCTTGTAGGTCTTCTCAGGGTCTACCATCCACGGGCACGTGGCGCATTCGCCTCTGCTTATCTCCACGCGTGCGGAGATTGTCGGCGAGAGCGCGTGTAGCCAGCTAGCGGCCGGGCCAAAGGTAGGTCGGAAGAGCAGCGCAACGGAGTCGTCGGCTAGGGGGCCGCGGGCTGGAAATGTCTACGCCTGAGATGGGGTGGTGGGCCACTTCGCTTGCAGACGTGTTTGCACTCCAAAACGAAAACGCTGCGCTAAAGTCGACTCCAGTCAGATTTAAAGTGCTTGTTTGACCATTTAAAAGAGTTCACGCCAAAGCTATCACTGACTATTCATCATTTATAGGATGTTAAGACTCTTTTTGAGATTCTACGGGAACACCAAAGAGTGCAAATGATGTTAACGTGGAGGGAATATTTGCTAAGGTCGGTCAAAGATTTTGGAAATTGGTTTAACAAAGACCTGACAAATGGTGGGCCATTTTAAATTGGCTCGTCCAAAATATCGTTGAATGTGGCCCTCATAAGAAGCTGAAATTAAGCCAGCATGGCAGTTCTCAGCTTTAACATTAGATGGAGATAGTCAGTTAAAAAGGCCTCTGAATTAGGTCAGGAATTGAAATCAATATATAAAATGGTATAATTTCAGTATTTAAAAAAATGGAAGTATCCTGGTTGTGATTTTATACTTTTTGCTGTCGCTGGACATTTGTTTTTTCCTGCAAAGTTTGTTTCTGTAGTTAAAAAAAACAACAACAAAACAATATCCTTTTAGCTCAGGATTGTTATAGACAAAGTCCATTTTAACTGGGAAGGGTGAGATGGGACACAATAAAAGATTTGATTTCTATTCGCGTCTGTGGCACTTGATTCATTTAATTTTTTTGTACTAAATTCTAAAAAAAACCCAAATGCTATTGTAACAAATGTTTCACACTGCAATTGCAAACCCTTTGTAACAGTTAAAGCGAAATTTGTATTTTCTAGGCTACAAGTAGATTCCAAAGCTGTCCCTGCCACAAGTTGCATTTTCAGTGATAGACAGAATATAAATTGAACATTTATATTGTCTTCTTCAGATACCGAGTCATGACTCTTGGAGGGAATACGCCGGGGTCATTTTTCGACTCGATTGTCCATGCAAAAAAAAAAAAAATCTATCCATTTGTAAACAAAAAAGTCAACATCCTCTTAACAGCAAAAAACAAAAAGGTACCAAGCAAGTATGACAATACCTATTTTTTTTAAACGTTTCTAATAAAGCCTTGTATATACTAATACTACACCATATTTCATAATTCAGATTTCCTTGCCTTGAATACCGGACTATTCTCTGGAACATGAGTCATGAAGATACAAAAAAAAAATGACGCCAACCCAAAAGCCACGCTTGCTAGATCAATTTGGCTTTTCCAATATCAACCAGCAGATGACAGTATCTTAACATTCTTTCAATGGTTTCCTCCACCTCCTCCTCCTCCCCCTCCTCCTCCACAGGTGACAAATGAGCCCACCGAGCTCCCCCAACAGAGGAGCAGCACTTTTAATCCGGCTCAGATTTACGATGTCATCGACGGCAAAAGTCTCCATTGCTTTTTGTCCGTGATCAAATTGAAGCCGTGCGTAGATGTTAAATAAAGAGGAGGCTGTTTGGCCCTGTCGAAGAGTGGCAGGGGCGTACGAGGAAGGGGGGATGGAAGAGGAGAGGGAGGAGGTGGGGTGGGGTGGGATTCTCATTCTGCTGTGTGATTCATGCCAGCAGGCTTTGACTGAGGAGGAAGATGCAAGGTGAGCTGATAACAAGCACTCCGTCAAGGCGGGAATGAATTGAAAGACAAAGTGCTTATTGCGAGAGGAGCGGATCTGCACAAAAGCCAAATTGCAAGTTGAAGCAACAACAACAACAACACGAACACAACACTGATGAAACGCAATATCTAGCACTCGCTCATTTCCATAAAAGTCTTCCTTCATACCCGAGAGACCACTATTTACTCAACATGCTGCCTAAAAGAGCTTACAGGGGGCCAATTAGCCAAGTCAAGCATGTCCACGGTGGGTCAACAGCGATTACAAAAGAAACAAACAAAAAAAGACTTAGGCAGGATTTACACTTCATGGTTCAAATGACACAATCCTGGTTTTCTGACTGGTGTGTTCCACAATTGGGGATGTGCGTCATATAAAAAAGGGACAAAGACTGAGATGTCGAAAGCATTTCTAATATATTATATTGGGTACTCAGACGTTTGGTCGCCCAGACGTTTGGTCGCCTAGACGTTTGGTCGCCCGGACGTTTGGACGCCGGACGTTTGGTCGCCCGGACGTTTGGTCGCCCGGACGTTTGGTCGCCGGACGTTTGGTCGCCGGACGTTTGGTCGCCCGGACGTTTGGTCGCCGGACATTTGGTTGCCGGACATTTGGTTGCCGGACGTTTGACAACATGACAGAGAGTTTACTGTTGAAACCAGCTCTCAAAATTATATTCATGAGAGAGAGAGAGTTTAATATCTAAATATCTACTGTTGAAACCAGCTCTCAAAATTATATTCATCCGGGCGACCAAACGTCCGGGCGACCAAACGTCCGGGCGACCAAACGTCCGGCGACCAAACGTCTGGTCACGATTATATTGCGTTAAAGGGATTTTCACCATTTTAGCTTTTGTTGTGAAAATTGTGGTTCATGTTGTGGCCATTGGAGTTCATGTTGTGGCTATTTGCATTCATGTTGTGGCCAATTCCAATTTGTCCTTTTCTTTTACAAAGGTGTTCGTGGCGTCGAGATGTGTCACTCCCTCCCTTAAAAAAATAATCCCATGTAGGCATGACATGGGTTTTGGGCACTTTTGGATTTGCAGTGTCAATTCAGTCTTTGTGAGGAGAAAGATTTGGAGTGGGCGAGCCAAAGATTTAACATCCTGTCTCCAGACTAAAGTTTAGTCATCCCGTCACACGGTGCACGCGTAAATCTGTTCAAGTGACACACGGCTGAAGGTTCCTGGCAAGGAGCGCGGCCTTAATGGTTTACGCATCAGTGTGAAGACACTCCAAGCCAAGGAAAGCAGCAGGAAGGGAAACACCAGGAAAATCTCAAAATTAAACACTTCTTGCACGAATTCTAAACTGCATTATTATTATTATTTTTTTTCTATAAGCAATCAATTCATTTAATGCTCATCTTTCCGTGCCACTAACAATGGCAGGTGTCCAATTGATTTTGACTGGAAGGGGCAAATGAACAATTTAAAAAATATAGATTTATTTTGAATGTAAGTACTTAAAGGGATAAATTGTGGGTGCAACCAGATTGCCTTTCAGATTTTTTTTTAATTAACTCCATTTATATTAACAGGGTATAAACTGTGTTCATAATTATATATAAAAATACAATAATAAATAAAAATTTAAAAAGGCATAATTGCTAATGTTTGCCTTGTTTCCTAAATGACCAAAATAGCTGTACACTGTAGTGACATCTTTTTAAAACAGAGGTCTTCAATAGGTCAATTAAAATGAACTTTTAAAAGGCTGGTTCACGCACCCACTCAAGCTTTAGCCCAAGGGTGTCAAACTCAGGTTGGTTCGCAGGCTACATTAACGTCAACTTGATTTCATGTGGGCCGGACCATTTTAGATATAATATTTAGATTTTTTTAAATAAATTGATTAAAAGAACTGGATTAAAAGCCCTGAATATTCAGTTTTTTATAGATCTAAAACAATGTTTATTTTAGCTTTTTAAATATATTTTTAGATTTTACAAAATGATTTTTGAACTAAAAACACAGAAAAAATGGATTTAAAATGACAATTATTGATTCAAAAGGGGGAAAATCAGGAAATTGAATATACATCTATACTCTTCATTTCAATTTGATCCTAAAACAGAAAGTTGGCACTCATGATTTACTTTCCTGGGCCACACAAAATGATGCGGCGGGCCAGATTTGGCCCCCGGGCCGCCACTTTGACACATGTGCTTTAGCCAATTAACCCATGCAAGAACCTCTTTAGCCTACCACAACTATGTTTAGCTTTAATAGACATACTTGTCCGCAAGCCAGATGTTGTTTTGTAGAGTCACAACATGTAACATGATTTAATTAGTAAATCCATCATTTTAGAAATAGACTTGAAATCTGGTGGAGTCCCACAGGGCTTTGCCTTCTGCCTCATTTGTCCATATCTGACTGGGCTCCAGGCGGTTAAGGTGAGGGATAAACGTAAATCATACTCAGTAAGTCCCGCTGTCAGAGGCGTTTTGGCCACATCCTGGAGAAATCCACTGATGGGTCAAAGGCCACTTGCTGCATAAGCACTCCAGCTGCGCAAAGATCACCAAGCAGTGAGCGGCCGTATTGATTTTTTGGAGCCTTTATCGGTGTTTGCACATGGCTGGGGGATGGACACGCCCGTCATCTTTTATAGTACGTTTACAGCGGGCTGACAAAAACACGAGGCTTTTGCATCCGAGAAAACTGTGTCATTTCGGGGTGGATTTTCTCATTTGCGGACGTGATTCAGAACGGCTATCGCAGCGTGTTCATCCACGCCGCGCCGTCCTGGAATCAATGCAGACCCCGCTGCGCTCCAATTTCTCGAAATCAATTTCCATTCATGAGAAAAACACACAAGGCTAGAAAAGGTTTGTTGATTTTTTTTCCAACTGTTACTGTCAGATGAGTTTTGTTGAAGGTGGCGTTTTTATGTGAAGACCATTTTTCAGGCAGCAACCACTCTAAGAGGGTAAACACATTATTATTAATACAGTTTAATGTGATACCTCAAATAGATTATTATTAAATTGTTAGGTTTTGGTGTTTAAGCTTTGGTTTTATGATCGCAAATACATTGTACAATGTTGCTACTTTCGCCGAGGATTTCAAACAGTTTTTCGATCCGCCAATGTAACTTAACATTATGACAATACAGTGCTCGAGGTACGATGAAAATTTCGATCGAATAATTTGCCCTAGATACGATCAAAATTTCGAGATGCGACCAAGCCAGGTGGCCATGACACGAGAGGCTGTTTATCATTGTAGCGCACTGTCTTTTTTGCCGCATCTCTTTCGTGAATAACAGATATCTACGAGCACTGAACGATTTATTCAGAATAGTTTCTCCTACGAATCGACCAGGAAATGCACAACGCACATGCGCGGGCAAAAAGAGGGATTTCTGGGTAATGAAGTAAACTCGTGCACACAACACCGATAGGCAATGGCACCCTTTCTCAGAATAAAACTTCATTACCCACAATCAATACGTGGGTAGGCTGTTATTCCTTCCTTAGCCTGTTAGCTCCCGCGATCGCTCATTCAAGACTATTTCTCGTTGGCAAGTGGTCGTGCGTTACCCTATTGGGAGGACATTTGTGTGCATCATTTTCGGAATATTTTGAAGGGAATACAACAGCAAACAGTCCATCGATAGCGAACGTGAGGGTGGAGGCGTGGCAAACATCTAACCCAGCCAGAACGAAGGTAAATTAAAAAAAAAAAATTGAATTCAGTTTCGTTTAAAGTTACATTAAACGTATGTTTGAGTGTGTCTGTATATATTAATCCAAGTAAATTCAAATTTGTTTGCCCCCCGCCTCCGTGTATGTCGCTGTCTCTACCCTCCGCGAAATGCGTCTAATTTTACTTCTATTAAACACATTTTATTACTATTAAACCACTAGTGATGTGTTACTTTGTTAATAGATGGCAAATTTGAAGAAATAAAACATTTTTTCCAATCCAATATCCTGTTTTTGGTGTTTTTTCAGAGGGTTGGAACGAATTAATTTGTTTTTAGTTCATTTCAATGGGAAACGTCCGCTCGAGTTACGAAAAGCTCGACATATGATCCCAGTCCCGGAACGGATTAAGATCGTATGTCGAGGTACCACTGTAGTCGAGTTTTTGTGGGCACAATTAATGTAACCCTCTACTTTTATGACGATACTCGCGCTTCAACAAAGTTCGGCTACTGTCCCTAAAATTGAAGATTACAGACATTTTTGTGCGGGCAAAAGGTACTAAAGTGCTGGACACGACAAGCTGATTTTTTTATAGTACAGGCAATTGATATCGCAGCAAACAGAGCAGTAAGCCAGTAACAACTTACGTGAGCGCAGGAAATCTATTTGACCAATTAGAACGCACTTCCATAAAGCCCGCCCCCGTGATGTTTGTGTCGAATATCGTAATCGCAAAAACTGGGAGACAAAACTCTAATTCCAACCAGAGCTACACGTAGATAACGCCTTATTCTTGGTGTATTTTGAAGGAATAGTGCGCGAGAAAGTAAAAAAAATAAATGTAAACAGTCTCCTATCTATTCCTTTTAGCTGGTGTAAACGTTTCCCTTAGCATTAACAGCGCCAACTTGCATGTCAAAGTGAAGCAGCTCAATAACGCAAGTTCACGCGGAGGTTAATTACGTGCCCGCGCGTAAATAAAAGCAGGTACTCGGCCTCCTCGCCGCAATTGACTCCCTCTGCGGGCATGGGGGATTAGCTTGACCCACCCCGAATGAGCAGGCAGCTGTTGGTGTGTGCGCGCACATGTGTGTAATTACGGCAGGGACGCCGCAGCTCAATTTATTGAATACTTCAACTCTGTCATAATTTGAAGTCGAGACGAGGCGGCCGTGACTTGTTGTCCCTGCAGCCCCCGTGACAATCAAAGTCTGATTTGCAGCCGCGGATGACATCGTCACTTGATTCTTTTGTTTTTTTTCCTAACACGATCAGTCGGATGCTGCACAAATCTCATTTAAGCAGTTGTGTGCTGAATGTCGAGAAGTTTGATCCGATTTTACCAATTAGATCTGCCGACGCAGCCACTTACAGTTGCTCGAAGCTTTGACTTTGAGCCATGTGCTTCTTCAACCTGTCACGGGAGCGAGCGCCTTTACTACTACTACTACTACTGCGACTACTGCGACTACTACTACAACTACTACTGCTGCGACTACCACTGCGACTACCACTGCGACTACCACTGCGACGACCACTGCGACGACCACTGCGACGACCACTGCGACAACCACTGCGACGACCACTGCGACGACCACTGCGACGACCACTGCGAGGACTACTGCGACTACTATGAGTACTGCGACTACTATGAGTACTGAGACTACTATGAGTGCTGAGACTACTATGAGTGCTGAGACTACTATGACTACTGCGACTACTACTGCGACTACTACTACTGTGACTACTACTGTGACTACCACTGCGACTACTACGACTACTACTGTGACTACCACTGCGACTACTACTGCAACTACCACTGCAACTACTACTGCAAATACTACTGCGAGGACTACTGTGACTACTATGACTACTGCGACTACTATGACTACTATGACTACTGCGACTACTATGAGTACTGCGACTACTGCACCTACTACGACTACTGCGACTACTACTGCGACTACTACTGCGACTACTACTGCGACTACTACTACCTTGTTCTATTCTCTTCCTTTAATGTGTGTCCTCGTTGCCTAAAAAAGATACAAAATGCACATTTGACTAATATCAATGGCACGGAAAAAGGATCTTTGAATCCACAAAGCGGCATTGGACAAGACGCTGACCCCCCACGATAAGCAAAAATGTACAATTGTTTTCTTGGTTTGTTTATTTAATTATTTGTCATACCGCAAACGTAGGATCAATTCTAAAACCATGTTATCACCTGTGGCAGCACACACCAGATTTTTATGTCAGTTGGGCTTTTAAAACAGCTGGTTAGGCTCAGTGATTAGTCTGACACCTCACTAATACCAATACCAGGGATGCTAATGTCAACTGAATATCATGCGTTTGCGTACCCATACTTGCTCTCAATCTGCAATTTCGCTGGAGGAGATTAGACTGTTTATGCTCGTCTCTAAAGATAGCAAATCCCCAGTCAACTGCGCTGCCAAGGGTTATTAATCCCACCGCAGAAAGACGCAACGCCGTTGGAAAATCCCACAGATAACTTCATTTCACGCCATTTGCTCTGGACATCTGTGAATGTTCTCCACCCATTAGCGACACAAGCTTATAATCACTTTAAAAGCAATACTCGAGATGTGTACTCAAAGTATTTCGTTAAACTGCTATGATATCATATGAATTAGACATTCTTTATAGCAACTATCAAAGAAAATCTAGTCCTTTAAAATTCCTTGGATGCGTAACATTGCAGTCTTTTTTAAAATGAGTGATAATCTACTGTTCAACGATCAAATTAAAGAAAAGTAAAAATTACTCAATGAACCCTTAGTCCATTTTAAACTGGAAAATTTAGATTTGATTTTTTTTTTTACACAAAAACAATTTAGCTTTTCACAAACACTCTGTATGACTTTGTCACCATCGACGCCAATTTCAAATCCTCGATCAATCCTATTTATGTTGTACACCTCAAAGACAATTTAGAGATGCCACGCAAGCAGGTTCCAAACCCGAACAAAGGTTCTAACAACTGAAGCACGTTGTGGCGTTGTCGTGAACCAATCATGTGGTATTATCGGAGGAAAGTGGCACCCTTTTGCTCTTGACACAGAATTTTCACAGAAAAATGTTCAGCTTCAACACAAAGGCCGATTATGTTCCTTCTGCTATTCCTAGTGAACAATAAGTCAAGTGGGGGTCTCGGCGTATCCATGGATGCGCTACATTGAACATGCTAGTGCAACATATGATTTTATTGACGCAAGACAAGTCATAAGATGGCTGCAAGCATGCAATTAGTCATGTTTTCGACGCGTACAGTTTTTCTTTCCAACTTTTCTTCGCCTATTTTGCTCATTCACATATTACAAATGAATTTGGAATTAAATCTGCTGTCTTATTAATTGGTTAAGGTCTTCATTTTGAATACTTTTGCCAATGCATTTATAGCAGAGCAAAAAAAACATTATTTTTTTCCCACATGGGGGATATTTGGAGTTTTAAGAGCCGGAATATTATGAATATTTTATATGTTCGTATACACGGGATTCATTTTAAATATTGCTTTTAGAGGGAATTAAAGGTTATGATACAAAGACACTGGTCAAAGATTTTTTTTTAGAAATCCACTGCCAAAAGGCAAAGGATAAATGGTAGAAACCTGCATTAGTTCAAATTCATAAAAGTGGAATCACTCCATCATCATAAATACATAACGAAGTACTTGACCGGGAAACTAATTGATGGAAACTGATTACCTTGCTTGGGGCACATTTACACCACGTGTAAAAATACAGAAACATCTTTCCCGATATAAATTTGTGCACACAGATCCATTTCTTCCGTGCGGAATATTTAAAAATGTAAATAATGGATTCTTAATAGTTTCGGAGGTTGACATAATTGCAAGACGGTCACCACGTAGCCCCCATTAAACTATTTTATTCATGCCCCTCTTGCTTTTAATCTTCTATCAATGCCTTTTTGCGTAATGTCTTTCCATTAAGCCCGAAACGCATGAACATTACATTAAACTGAGTGCATTTCAAAAGAGCGTGCGCCCGTGTGTGTGTGCTGGTACGCCCGTGTGTGTGTTTTTGTGTGTTTCTCTGTGTGTGTGTCATTATCAAAGAGACATGCCATAGATTCATATAAGAAAAATAGACAGAAATGGAACATTTTCCCAACGAGAACACTCGTAATATGACCTATTGATGAATCTTTACTTATTTAAAATTTCATCTTCCTGTCTTCTCGTGTTAAGCACCCCGTCAGTCTGAATCTTGACGATTCTACTTGAGCGCCATGTCTAAATGACCCTCAAAATACTCCAACAAAGGTGTCACCATGGCGATTGCATCAGAGTGATGGGGATTTAAAACAAGGGAGGAGGGGGGCATTAATATGAATTATTAATGGTTGGTGTTTTGTCAGCGATAGCCCGGAGAAGACTGCTGACACTCGTCACATCTCAAATAATAATAAACGCCACGGCCTTTGCGTCACGCGCTGGGGAATTCAAATCGAACCCGTAAGGTCTAAAAATGTAGAACAGGAATTCAGGAGTGGATTTTTTGGGGGGGAGGGATTTCTAAAATAGTGGAAAATAAATCAGGATTGTAAACGATCGTAAAGGTGATATAACACTAATGTTAACAAGGTGGAATTTCGATTATTCATTAGAGGGCTCTTGGACTTGCTAAATTATTTAAAATTATGCCTGGAAATGGTGAAAAATTCAGCCGTTTCAGACGAGGTGGGCGTGTCCACTTAAAATGGTGAAATGACACGCCATTTGACTATCAATCAAATACTACTACTACCACTACTACTCCTTGAAGGGAAAAAATGTATGTATAAATACAGATGGGAGATATATCAGCAAATATATTCCCTCAAACATGTCATTTATCACACACAGCAACAATGAGGCGTTCTAAAGCGGCTCAGCTAGCATAAAGCCTAGTCCAAATACTGCTTGTCATGAAGGATATGCAAGTGCTAAATCAGTTCTCCAGTGGACTATCCAAAGTAAAGATGCTTTTATGGAAAAGTGAAGTGATTCAAAGAGCCAGTGGATTTCTTTCAAAATGAGTCAGGATGGTGAACTAAAAAGGCATCTTAAAAAACCCCTGAAAGATGTCATATTTTGTACGAAAGGGACATTTCAAGAAAGCAAGAAGCCATTTCCAAACCACATCTAATCTCCCACAATGCCAGTGTAAACCAACACACACTGGATACAAGAAAATCCAATGCATACAATTATTATGACAATCCTAGTTAAGAAATGACATTTTTTCCACTTATCAAACCCCGACTTTAGGTGAACCACTATAACTTTTCAGACCCGAGCAGTCATATTTTTGAAAATGCAATTCCAAACATTCCAATTTTATCCTTACCTGTTTCACGTCTTTTCACGTCCAACATGTTGGTCCAAACCGACTGTGAAGGTGCCAGTGTTGACTCATCAAAAGTTTGCAGGAAAATCCAGTTTGGTGAATCTACAGGGTTGGAAAAGAAAAGAAACAGACAGGAGAGTCAAGCTCAATTCGTGAACGTTGACGCTAACCGGGGGTGACGAGGTGACGAGTCTGCGGTTGGATTTCTCTCCATCTGCCACCGGGATCGAGGCTTGTTAGCTCAAGAACTAGCACGGAAGGTTTGTCGTCAGAGATTTTGATCCCTGTGTCGACAGTGCAAAAGCCGTTAGAAATACTGCACGCAACATTTGCCCTAAAGAACAAACTTTGCACCAAATTATTGGTTCAAAGATTCAATTCGAAGAAGAGTCTAGTGACACTACAGTTCAGGTTCATCCTAAAATCTCATTGGCAAGTTGACAATTTCTAACTTTTGATTAAAACGGGACCATTACATCAAATTGCTTAAGTCTTGCTGAATATTCACCACCCTGCGTTTAACCATGTCAAGTCCCTATTGCTTTTTTTGCATGTTTCTAGATAAATTAGCCTCGGGGAAAAGTCTCATGTTATAGTAAGGCCAGTGCCTGATAATGACAGAGGTGTCCAAATTATTGCTCGTTTTGTTTTTGCTGCTTTTCTATCTCTTTTTATTACATTTTGGTATTTAGTTTTTTAACTAGGTCTACAATGTCTTGTGTGTCTTGTATCTGTTTTGCTACTGCAACCAAGAAATTTCACGAATACGGGATGAAATAAAGTTCTAACCTAACCTGCCCAGTTTTTATTGGCTCGCAGCAAATGATGAAAATATTGTTGACAATGGCCCACGCAAGAAGCTGAAATTCACCCTACTTTCCATTACCTGAAGGTTCAAAACCAGACACCATGTTTAAACAAAGTATATACATTTTAGAATATCCTTACACATGTTGTTGCCTTAAATCATTCACTTCCATTGGCAGTTATAGATAACAATTGATCGTTTATAGCACATGGCGCCATGATGTAAAGTCGCTGCAATCAGATTCGACCTACAACATCATAATAATTACAAACCGCCAAGCAAAAGACTTCCCGCTGCCTGTTTTCACCGATGAAGACGTACGTGGACGTGACCTGCGGTCGCCATTTTTCATGAGCGGTGTCAACATCTGACAGCTTTCCTGAGCTATGTTTCGCACGCTTAACATCTGGACGGAGGAGGACTCGCTTTGCGTTGGGACCCCCGTAAATGTCCTTGTGGCTAGATGCACCCAGACCAGATGGAGGACAGACTCTGGTCGGTCATATTTTAGCGCCGCCGTAAATTTAATCAGAAAACACGCCACGGCTTTTTATAGAATGCAGTTTGACAAGCTGGCCAACATGAAAATATTAGACAAGTGTGAGATCAAGTCACGTAATTATATCTACACCGTGTTCCTAATTTGGGAATAACACAAGGCTAAGATTCATTAAAGATACGAGTTGAATTCATCTCTTGACGATTGTCATTTCTCAAAACATCTTTCCTTATTTGAATGCATAAAAATACCAAAGCCCACTCAAAAACACCTCAAAATTAATATTTAACTTAATTTTCACAGAACAAATTGCATTAAAGAGACCTGTGCAGCATAAAAACACAATAATAATATATCTCTCAACTCCACACTTAACCTCCAAAGGCAAAATAAATAAATAAATGCATTTAAAAAAATGAGTGAGTGCAAAACACGCACCTCACAAATTGAGCTTTTTGACCAATGTTGCTAAAATTGGCCATTTTGGTGTAAAAAAGCCATTTTGGGGAAAATGCTAAGGTTGAAAAATGGATAAAACTAAATCCTGAAGGTTATTTTTGTTTTTTGGTGTTTTGGCAAAATTTGCTGATCATTTTGAGGGCTCGCCATTAAAACATTAAATACATATCTTAAACTTCATTTTATGCTGAAACCCGCATTTCCAAACCACTTTTTAACGACGTAACACAAGGCCAATGTGACAGAAGACATCAAAAAACATCAAATATCTCATATCAAGCCGTGATAAATGGAGAACAAGCTGAGACAATCATCCAGTTTCTGTTGTTAAAAATAAAACCCCGATAATACTCGTTAATTATTGCATCCCGTAAAGGCACTGATTACGCTCCCGGGCAAACCTGCTACCGCAAAAGACAAAGTAAATCACAGTTGAAAACCATATTTATCAACATTTTTTGGGTTCTACCAATTTTACAGGGAACAAAACGGTACCTGAATTAAGCAGAACCCTGGAATTATTAGACAATTAGCTCTTAAATAGATGATATATTCCACTGCGGGTTCGCAGGATAACACTATTCATACACTTCCATCCCATTTTTCTGTCAAATGACACATTTTCCGTGTTCGTGCGGCACCAAGATAAGGCCGAGCAGGACGGCTGAGAGTCTTGTGAATTGATGGAGCGGGTGTTTGGGTCTCTTTTCATTCAAAACGTGGCAGGAATTGATAAAAGAAAAAAAAAAGCCTCCCGGTGACCTTCAGGCGCATGGAGAATGGTGCTCTTGTTTTCTCTGCTTCCATTTGGGCGCTCAATGTCTACTAAATGGATGCGCCAGTGTTAGAATTCAGCCATGGGTCGCTGGCTTTGGCTTTCATTTTTGGAGACCACGCATTTGCTTTTCATGTTGGTTATTATGGCTAATAGCATGTTAGTGTTGATAACTTACCATTTAATTAGTGCTGCACTGATACATGCGTCGGCAGCAACTAAATAATGCAGGGATTATTAAGAAATATTTGGATAATGCTGTGTGATATGTACTTTTTAAGTACTGGTTTCTAACTGTCGTCTTACCCAACATACCTGCCAACTATGCGCACCACTGTCCATTATTTATGTTGACTACCACTGCTTAGGTTGACTACCACTGCTTAGGTTGACTACCACTGCTTAGGTTGACTACCACTGCTTAGGTTGACTACCACTGCTTAGGTTGACTACCACTGCTTAGGTTGACTACCACTGCTTAGGTTGACTACCACTGCTTAGGTTGACTACCACTGCTTAGGTTGACTACCACTGCTTAGGTTGACTACCACTGCTTAGGTTGACTACCACTGCTTAGGTTGACTACCACTGCTTAGGTTGACTACCACTGCTTAGGTTGACTACCACTGCTTAGGTTGACTACCACTGCTTAGGTTGACTACCACTGCTTAGGTTGACTACCACTGCTTAGGTTGACTACCACTGCTTAGGTTGACTACCACTGCTTAGGTTGACTACCACTGCTTAGGTTGACTACCACTGCTTAGGTTGACTACCACTACTTATGTTGACTACCACTACTGATGTTGACCTCCACTATTGATGTTGACCTCCACTACTGATGTTGACTACCACTACTTATGTTGACTACTACTACTTATTTTGACTACTTATCTATTTATTACTTATCTATTGATTATTTATGTGTTCATTTGTTTGATGGTTGTTGTTATTTTTGCACTTACCTACGTATTTATGTTGTGACTACGTACTTATGTTGACTACTTATTTATTTATTGATTAGTTAGTGTTATTATTTATTTGTCCGTTTGTTTGTTGTTATTTGTGCACTTTGTGGTGATTCTTTAAATCTCATTATACTTGTATTATCACAATAAAAGCATTCAAATCAATTCAATAAAAAAAATAAAGATGACAGACTTCGGAACGTGTGGTGTTGCATCTATGAATAATTACTATTGTTTTGGCATCATTTTCATTGGGAAAATATACTTTCCTGGGATAAAATGAAAATACTACAGTGCATGAACAGTACTGTAAATGATATGACAGCCAAAATAAGATTTGTAATCACAACTACATTCTGCAAACACCTCAGAGATAAGATCCAAATATAGGAAAAAGCCCCAACAGAATCTTTTATCTTGGGACTGAATGGATAAACTTGACCTGCGTTTGGCGCTTATCACAATGTGGCAACTGGGAACGAATTTCTCGTTCATGTGGACATTTAGCTCAATCTCTCGTGCACAGAATTCTCCTCCGGCCGGTTCTTAATCGCACTTCTGGACAAATCATGTGCAGTGTAACGATCGGATGTGGATCTGATCTGATACCCTGCAAATATATTGAGGAGAAAGTCTTTTCTATCCCGAATTTGAATAACTCTACCCGGCTTTATTAGCAAAAACTATATTTTTAGCCAATCAATTGTGCAACACAAAATTCCCTTTAAATATTTGGTTCTCATGAATAAACTTATATAGAAAATAGTCCAGTTTGATGAATTGAGCTCTCGATTGTCTTTTTTTATTTTGTTTATTTTTTTACTTTTATGCTCTTTTGTGTAAATACAAATAGTACCATAGTATAAAAAGTATTGTATGTATTTTTTTTGCAATATACTTCTGGATTATTTTAATGAATATTAACTTATAACTATACTATATAAAACTTAACTTATATAGAAAATAGTCCAGTTTGATGAATTGAGCTCTCTTGATTGTATTTTTTTACGTTATTTATTTTTTTACTTTTATGCTCTTGTTTTTTTGTGTAAATACAAATAGTACAATAGTATAAAAAGTATTGTATGTAATTTTTTTTGCAACATACTTCTGGATTATTTTAATGAATACTAAAAAAAAAAAATCACTGGGCTCTTGATTGTAATTTTTTTGGGGCCCCTTTTATATTGCGGCATGACAATCAAAATTTTGCAGTATTTTTATGAAAATAGCATGATCTACACAGCTTTTTTAAATGAAATCCAACGGATTGGGCAGGTGTATTTGTAGTACGTTACCATAGGAACAAGGTGTAAAATTCCACCTCTAAATGGAAAGCAATTCTCATTTGTTGACGCAGTATTGCTTAATATCTATCCAACAAGACAAATCTGAAAATACCAGAGTGTTCAAAAATGACTGGGAAGAGGGGGTGAGGGATCGGGGAGGCGCCCACTTATGCAAGCCATTGTGCGTATTCACACTGAGCGGCGTGATGTTAGGAGGAGGGCGTGAGGGCCTCAGCGTGGCTTTTCCGGCGGTGAGCCTCCCTGTTTATGAGGCTTGTTTTTCATCGACTGTGCCAAGAATCAAGAGGGCTCATCCCTCAGAGACTTCAGATGAAACTTTCAAAAGAAAGAATGAAAAGGCACGTTCGCCCGAGGCTGCATATGTGGGTGAACGTGGCGGCGGGAGACAGAAAGAGAGAGAGAGAGAGAGAGCGAACGAAGAGAGAGCGAGGAGCAGAAGAGGAACACCACGGCCTCCGTTTCCGCCCCCACCGGTCCAACGATAAATCACACACGCACACGCCGTCTGCGAGACGTAAACAAATTGGCGGCGAAGCGCATCAGACGCTTGGCGCAGCGTGAACCACAATAAAATGGAACATTCCCGCATCTTTTTCTCACCCAAAGACGACGAATGGTTCATAAAACGGACTACAAACAGAATAGCTTTGCCTCTAAATGTTAGGATACGAGGTTTTGATCTGGCGCCATTATCAAGCATGTTTTATGTATGATTTAAATGCCAGATTTGAACATGTATCATGCACAAATAATGGTAAATATGAGTACAATTTTCCTTCTCCAGTCTATTTTTTTCAGTTAACTTTTACCCCCAAAAATATTTACTTTAAGGTTTGTATCCTAAAGTTGAGTTTGATCATTTTTTTGGAGCAGATAAATAAGAAGAATTGAAATGTCAAAAATAAAATAAGCCGAAATTGCCTTTTTAAACCCGTTTAAAAAAGGAGGTCACTACAGTGGACGAGATGAGGATTTGTTTTTTGTTTTTTATCCCTACAGAGTTCTAGAAACATAAATAATCCTGATTTATTTGATAATAACTCATGCATTAAAGAGCCTTTTACACAATACTTTGAGTATCATGCATTGTTCTGGTGAAAGACTTGGCAATTGTTTGCAGAAGGAAAAAATATTTTAAAAATATTTAAAAAAACATGATTCCGAAAGTTCTCGCAGGCCTGATTGGCGGGGTGCAAAGTTTTTGTGGGCTCCTCACAGTGTCAAGATTGACAGAACAGCTGTCATTGCCGTTACGTGATGCGGCGCAAGGGTGAGGCCACGCTTTCGTCAGCCCTGATTGCCAATTCTTGATTCGGAGGACTCTTCGGGGAAAAACATTCAGGAGAGTGAGTCAAATACTGCCAGTGTGGTTGCCAGAGTTATACCGTAAAAATAGTGTTTAGTGGTCTGCTTGCCAGTTGTTAGATCAAGGGTTGAAAGCGACATTCCTGTGTTGAAATACGAGTGTGTGTGGGTTTTCTCCTGGTATGCCGCTTACCTCCTATGTCCCCAAAACATGCACAGTGGGCTAATAGATAACTCCAAATTTTATTGAGGTATGAATGTGAAGATATCTTTGTCTCTCTTTGCCCTACGAGTTTGCTAGGATTGTCACCAGCACCTCAAAACCCTCGTGAGGATAAGCGGATTGGAAGATGACCGGATATCAATTCAGAAAATAAACCGTGGTTCTCAAACTGCAGGTTTTGGGGAAAAGGTGCATAGAAGATTGACTAAAAACTTTAGGTCAAGTTCAGCTGTATTCCACTTGGACTCTAAAAATTCACATCTAATGTTTAAAGATGCGATGTATCCATAACGGCAGAATGCCAAATTAAGAGTCCGAAATTATCAGTTATTTGGGACTTTTGCAGAGAAAACGCACCTTATGGAGAAGCACTACCAATTTCGACATACGCAGTTTCTGGGTGTGATGACCATTAGGCTTTTGTTGTTGACGATGACGACAGGGCCTATGTCCGATTATTATTATTATATTATAATGTTGGCTCTGATGATGGAACAGTTGGAAAGAAAAGTAATCTGCGAGGAAGGTACTTGCTACAAAATGTACGAGAAGCCGACAGACACCTTTACGTTGCTCACTACTGTCAACGGGAATAGGCTTCCTTCCGGTTGACTTTGGAGCGTTTGGGAAACAAATCACTTCCTCTCCTGCGGCAGATGACTCCCCCATCTCACGCGTGTGTGTGCACTGTAACCCCGTAAATGGCCGGATTAGAATGCCGTACAGTTCGCCAGCCGTGTGCAGCCATCGGAGAACTCCCTTAATAGTGCTGCCGAAGGAAGAACTCTTGCATTCGGAAACTCATAAATATGTAAAGCTATTTTTTTTTTCCTTTCGGCCCCCGGTACGCCTGAAATGATTTGCTAGATAGGCCAGCCGGGGTGGTCTGAACTATTATCGTTATTAATGTCTTGACAGTCATTGCTAATGAGGTGATTCGGTATCAAAAATGAATAAACACAATTAAATTAAAGCTCAATACTTTTCATGGCAGTGCATATTTTGGGAAATTATCCTTTGTATTTATGGACGGGTTCACTACAGCCAATCAAACGCGTCGGATAGTTTTAAATTAGTGATATTTTGTTGTTGCGATGTTTGTTGCAGCATTAATTCGTCCTTCAATAAGATGTTCTGAAACTGATGTTTTTCCCAAAAAGATATACTGTATTTTCACGACTATAAGGCGCACATAAGTCTTAAATTTTCTCCAAAATAGACAGGGCGCCTTATCATCCAGTGCGCTTTATATATGGACCAATACTAAAATTCTTATCACGATAAAATAAAATAAATCAGTCGATAGGGTACACCTTCCTCTACAGCTCTCACAACTACGGCAAGCAGCCCCCGACTCTACTATTTTCCCCGTAGAAAAAGTACTGCGCAGTGACTGCTGTAATATATAGTTCTTTTGTCAATACACCCAATGGATTGTGGCCTGGACATTGACATCAACACAGCTTTACGAAGCAACCGAACTCAGTTTTGCTTCCGTTTCCTTTTTAAAAACGTGTTTTTAGCGTGTGGGTGTAGCGTGTATGTTTAAGCTGGTGTATGTTTTGCCATGCCTGGCTGCGTCTATAAAAACGGTGCGTCCTTTGTGTGTGTAAAATACAGAAATAGCACTCGTTACTGACACTGCGGCTAAAAATACGATGCGCCGTATAGTCGTGAAAATACGGTATATCCAAACGATATACAAATATTACCTTATGCACTGTATGGAGTGCATAGCATATTGTGGCGGGATTTGTACACCTTTTTTGTGTGAGGGATTATTTTCCAAGCAAAATTTGGATTGGCGAGAGAGTTGGCTGTTTTCCTAACTTTGTGAAAATCAGGTATTCACTGACCACCAAAATACAAGGTCACAAAAAAGTAGCCACGTACGCTTACGATTCAATTGATTGAGTATTCACTATGCGCTTCACATTCACTACTTTCACGCACGTGCGCTGCCTCAAAGCTGCTTTTCCAACTAGATTACAATTTTATTATGTGGAGGACAATTTGAGAAACTATTTATCAAAACATATATTGTTTCTACAATAGACGGTTTAACAGGATAGCGAGAAAGAAAGACAAGAAAATATGCAAATATTGTTAAATATATATGCAACTTGAGTATAATTAGCATTGCAAGCTCTTTACGACTAACTGAAGGGACACCAAATGGAGTGGTGATATAGCTGGGAACCAATAGGATTAGGGAAATGGAAGATAGATCATGTTAGGGGGTACACGGTCGATTGGTCGCCGGTCTTTTGGTCGCCGGTCTTTTGGTCGCCGGTCTTTTGGTCGCCCGGAAGGTAAGTGATAATTACCATTTAAATCGTTGCTCAAATTCCCTAAATACAAACTGCGAATTACTATTTAGTTATACTTAATGCCCTAGTAATTATTAGGCTAAAGAAAAGCTCGGACCTTTATTGTTTTTTGTTGGAGAACTTGTTAAGACCCTGACTGACGTAGCTTCTTAAAGGGACAACGCATGTACATACAAACTCATACACACACACGTCGGCTCAGTGAAACTGCTCAGGGCCATTGTTGGCTTTTATTGATGCGTAGACTTTGTTGTTTTACCTTGTTTTGTCGCCGGTCTTTTGGTCGTCGGTCTTTTAGTCGCCGGTCTTTTGGTCACCCGTTGACGCGGTCGGGGCGAACAAAAGACCGCGACCAAAAGAGCGGCGACCAAAAGACCGCGACCAAAAGACCGGCGACCAATCGACCGCACACAAGGTTAGGGTGTGAAAGAAGTCAAACGCGGGATTCGACGTTCAATTTGATATGATTACGTTTGAACAAGCACAGTACAAATTCGATTAGCGGAAATGAACACTCCGATTTTCCATGGCACAACCTCAAAATTTTCGCCGGATATTTTCAGCTTGCTGTCACTTTGCGCTTGTCTGTGGCGGCATAATTAACGAGCGCATGTTTTACGATAAACACGAGGCTCCCGTCAACGACAAAGTGGGATTAGGATGAGTCAAAGACAGGTGATTAGTCATCCAGAATGAAACGAGCGTTGGCACGAGAGACGTGCCGCGGCGGGCAAACAATGGTGCAATGAAATGTAAAATATCATCAGCATTGCGGCGGCGGCGGCGGCGGCGGCAGCTGTCGGCAATTCCGGACCAGATTTAGCCAGCAGAGAGATTTTCTCTCTCTTAGGCCCGTTTTTTTTTTTGCTCTGCGGTGGAGGGACTTACTTTCACACATTGCTGTGTCACATGTCAGAAAGAAACAAGAGGGTCAGTGTTTATTGCCGCCTTCAGACTTGGGGAGGGGATACAAACACATTGCGCTTCTCCCTTAGGTGCATTTATCCCCAACATGACTCCCACTTTTTTTCCCACTTCCCTCCTCGGTGGAATACTGGCAAGACACGTCTCGTGTCCTTGTGGAATCTTTGACATTGAATTGCATCAAGTCAAGACGAAACTTCTCGGTGGTTGGGAAAATAAAAATCACAATTTTTGCATTGATTAATTCACCTCGTGTGACACTCGTTTTCCTCCCACTTGTGCACGCCGTTAAGCTCCCACCCTCAGACGTCGAACTCTTTTTATCTTTTAAGAATGCGCCGGCATTTTAAAACGCATCCACTCATCCGCGAAGAGCAGAAATACGTTAGAGGAGAAGTTCTGAAAGGAACGGCGTTCATTCAAAGGTCACAAATATCAAATGAGGAACTATATTAAGTAACCATAAAGGCTACCGTGCCAGTTTTAGATTCGTTTATTTACAATATTAATGTTGTTGCAGGCAAAAAACTATAGAAAATAAAACATTTTATCTGTCTTAAGCCGTATAATAGATGGTTTTTACCTGCATTGGCTGGGTGAATTGATTTCTTTTTTATTTGCCTAGGGGGAACAATAAGCTTTAGCCTTTTGAACTCTGCCTAGCAACAAGCATTCATATATTAGTCCAAACAATATTTATTGAATTTAATTGCTTAATTACTTGCACATACTAAAAACAAAGACAAAAATAAACAGTTTTATATGTTTTGCAGTGAAATCTACATTTATACGAGTTAGTTTTCCCATGGAAGCCTAATCACCAGACTTAAACCCAACAAAGAAAACTGTTTTCCACTATTTGATCCGAATCCTGGTATTCTCTTACTCTTTTTACAACTGAGTTCATTTAGTCCAGAAGTAAAGTACTACTTTAATTTTTAATTTAATTCGTGGTTGGGGATCTTCATTTGGGTCTCAATTTTGGCTTTCAAACCGACAATGTTTTAGGGAATGTTCATCGCGATTCTAACCGTTTTAGATGAGCATGATCAATGTACAAAGAGTTCGCGATTTTGTCCCTGCCTATATTTCTAATGAGCCTATCTTAACTTTTATCATCTCTTCTGTGGTGTCGCAAATTGCCGCTGAAGCAGGTGGATCTCATCCATTTCCTTTGCCCAACGGTTATGGTTTACACTGCCATCATTGCGGACACAAGTGTCTACCACAATCCCTTAATTAGGCAGTGATGAGCCCATTCATTTAGCATGCAAACCCCCCCAACCACAACCTCCCTTCACTCCCTTTCTAGTCACACGGAGGGTGTCGCTAATGATCTCGGCCAATGCTGACGTTCCGTTGGAGGGCTGCATTGAGTGCACATTAATCTTAGGTGCTGATCCGCTTTATAAATGACCCTGGTGCTTTGTTAATTCTCACTAGAACCTCACCTGGGGACATCTAGAAGCGCAAGAACTGAGTCGAGTCCCCCTTGGCCCACGGTCCCCATATTTTTGTTCTCAAACACCAACATCCCACCTTGGGAAGTATGATTGGTTCAAAGGTCAAAAGAATGTCATCTATCCTGATGTCATAGCATACTTTAAATTGGGAAGGAATTTAAACCCAAAAATGTAGCAGCATCTGATGTCAAAACAAAAGTATTTCTGTGACTATGCCAATTGTAGCCAAAACGAAAAGAATGGAAACAGCACACAGTTGGCCGCGTGTTGCATCAGTCAAACATCAACACCCTAAAGATAGTACTCTGGCTCAACACAGCAGACGGAGAATGAGATTAAATATGCGGCATGACACAATATGCTCCTCAAACTAACTTTTGACAAACAACTTTTAAATCCAGATTGATAATCCAGTAATAAGACAGCCCCTATTATTTATTTGTCCGTGTCTATTTTTTCACGGCAATTTTGTTCACTTAAATTCCAGGAGCACCCGCATATCAAAAACCTAAAACCATTACTAAGACTCAAAAGTACAACTGAATTAAACGGCAAAAATAGCAATTAACCGTATTTTCTCACATATTGACCACTTAAAATTGCATTAAAATTGTTGAATTTTATGATTTTTCTTGTATAAGACGCCCCCTGATTCACAATTTTCAGCTCCATATTCATTTAATAGGGAGTACAAATGTGTTACTTTGAAGGGAAAATTATCACGTTTTTGTTGTTGAGGATTTTATCTGTTTATCTTTTCTCTATTTTATAATAATAATAATAAATGACCATTTGTGACCGCATTTTCTTCCGTTATGGCGATTCGTCTTCATCACCTTGCAGTTCATCTTTCTTTTGAGTTAAAAATACGGCTTATATGCGAGAAAATATGGTAACTGTATTTTAGAGATAAGTTAACATTACACAAAAGCTAACTTGTGCACATTTAAGGCTTACCCTTGATTCAGTCGTCCTTTTGAGTTACGAATATGGCTTATATGCGAGAAAATATGGTAACTGTATTTTAGAGATGAGTTAACATTACACAAAAGCTAACTTGTGCACATATAAGCCTTACCCTTGATTCAGTCGTCCTTTTGAGTTACGAATACAGCTTATATGCGAGAAAATACGGTAACTGTATTTTAGAGATAAGTCAACATGATACAAAAGCTAACTGTTTGTTTCCAAAAATCAAAAGATTGGCTGTATAACTTCAGGGTTGTGCCACTAATTGCTGAATGGTGATCAGCTCTGGCAACAATAGAGCGGCATCCACATCTGATTACAAAGTTGGGATGCAAAAGGTCAAAAGGAAATGGGACAAAACCCAAAGGAGACAGCTTGAAGGCGCTTGGCAACTGAATTTAATACACATCCATCACTTTTATCATCTAATTAGTGGCCCGCGTGGCAGCCCGGTCAACACTGCGGGGAAGCGAGATTATTGATCGACGGAAAGGATGGTATCTATCACCGCACCTCGCCATCGACGCGGCTCGGGTGGCGCAGAGCGGAAGAGGCGGTTGCGGCAAAGTATCACGCTGGGAATCACTCGGGTGATGTACAAAATCGCCAATTGCCATCACAGCGGCAACATCGATAGAAGCTAAATGATTGGTAATTAGATTGTGGCGATTAGACTATTCTACCAAAGGGGGCATTGGGGGGCACCGGCCAGCCTAAATGACGGGTTGCCAGGCCAAATGCCACCCCAGTCGGCACCGATGAGGAAAAAAAATAGCTCTGGTCAACTCGACTTTCAAAAATGTGAATCTTCTTGTGAACTATAAGGTTTGTAAAGACTTATTTGCAGCCTAATATGACTAAAAAAAGAGTTTAGCTCTACATAGCATTGAATATAAATGCACAAAAGCATTAGATTGGGAAACTTTTGTGCAACGTTTTGCTCAAGAACCCTCGAATGTAACGGTTGCTTTTCTTGGAATTGAACGGCAATAGACAACAGTTAAAGAAAACCTCTTGCTTTTCTACTTAGTGGACGTCTTCACAAAGCATAGCAATAAAGAGAAACGCTATTATTTTCTTTCTATTGTGTGTATAAGAGTCCAAGGAATTCATGTTATTGTTATTGTTGTATTCAGAAGCACATGGAAATAATTGTCAAGGATATTGTTGTTTTCAATCTTTTGTTTGCATTGCCTCTTTTATTTGCTCAATATCTTGCCAGCATCAGTGAGGATCCATATAATAATAATAAGGATAATAATAATAATGATAATAATAATAATAATGATGATAATGATGATAATGATAATGATGATAATGATAATGATGATAATGATAATGATGATAATGATGATGATGATAATGATGATGATGATAATGATGATGATGATAATGATGATGATGATAATGATGATGATGATAATGATGATGATGATAATGATGATGATAATGATGATGATGATAATGATGATGATGATAATGATGATGATGATGATAATGATGATGATGATAATGATGATGATGATAATGATGATGATGATAATGATGATGATGATAATGATGATGATGATAATGATGACGATAATGATGACGATAATGATGACGATAATGATGATGATAATGATAATGATGATAATGATAATGATAATGATAATGATAATAATAATAATAATGATAATAATGATAATAATAATGATGATAATAATAATAAACGCTGACAAGGATTAGCGTTCTTGAAAATGAATGAAAGAATGAAAATTGTATGGTACTAATTTTCTCGATAGGATAAATTTGTGAATATATAGTTTGGGCCTTTTTGTATTGTCTGCATGCAAGTCGAATAAAATGCCAAACAATTCTAAATTTAAAAAAAAGTTTTATCCACAAAATTGTCATTCACATCAAAAGCTTCGATCTCAGAACTTTGAAGTGGACGTGCCAACCACTCAGTCCCTGTACCGCCATAACAGTTGTCTTTGTATAAGTTATAACAGATACAATTTCAAAAACAATGCACTAGTAAAGAATATCTCCTTCACATGACATTCATTCCTATTGGAGGAAATCACCATTCCCTTCTTCTGCCTAAATCTATTAGCGGACATCTTCTGTCAAATAGCAAGTTGATAGGCCATAACTGCTGCTGTCAGCCTTAAACAGTGCAACGCTCTTCAATTACACTGAGGTAGAGTAAAGTAACACCCTGAAAGCTTCAAAATGCTCACCTCAGCCCACCACAGTCTCTGCACAAGACACAATTTACCACTGGGGCCTATTTATTTTTCAAAATGACCCCAAAAACAAAAAAAATCAAGGTGTCAGGGCAGCACCTTGCCTGCGAATACATCTGATGTATTTCTCCGTGACAGGACAAAAAATAGCGCGGGCTCATTCCAGAGGGTTTCTGACAAGGATTGTTTGGGGTTGTGGCATGAAAACAGGTCTCCCACGGCACCCCCCCACCTTGTCTCTGCGTCTCGGTGTCTTTGGCAGGTGTCGTGTGGGATGACGGGTGGTCTTTAACCTCCACCGCGAGCTAAATTTTGTCCCAAAGTGGCACAGAGGCAATGCTTGGCCAATTTTTTGGGGGGGAAAGTGGAGGATAAAGTGTTTTCTAAGTTAGAATATTGTCATAGTGAAGGGAAAAAGTAGAGGAATGTTGACAATTGTTGTGTTTTTTATGGCTGCTGAGGTTAAGGAACTTGATCTTGCCACTTGCAAATATTGATAATTTATCTTCTAATAAGAGCCACTCTTGAGATGAATATTAATATTCAGTGTGTGACTCACAATAAAGGAGACTCGCATGGGTCTACTTGCAAATGCGGACATAAAAAAAGAAGAAATGCTTTGAGCTTAGAAAGCCTCTGGCAAATTTGAAACAAGTTTGAACAGAAAATTCAGTCCTAATATTTATCTAGTCATCCCCAGTAGAAGAGCTAAAACACACAATCTTTTAAAAATTTAATTAAATTTTTTTCTTAGCACAAATGACCATTCAGTTTTTCAATCATCTTGACCGTATTTTCATATTTCACAAGTCTTGGGATCTACTGAATTTATCACCACATCAAAAGTCATTGTAAAAAACTAGTTTTCACTATTTTAAATTATTTTTAAAAATGTATCGCACATGCAAGGTATGTCACTTGACTGCCTATTTAGTCGTAAAATGAGTAAAATAAGGAATGCGGCATTATGTTATGACGTGAATCGCTCATTGCATATATAAAATCGATGTCCATATATTCATTCATTCATTTTCCAAACCACTTATCCTCACAGGGGGTGCTGGAGCCTATCTCAGCCAACCTGAATTGGTGGCCAGCCAATGTTATTTTTTTTAAATCATCAAAAAGAGTCACTTGCCTAATAAAGGATTAAAAAACTATACTTTCCCATTGACGATGACAATGTTAATTGTGTTTTTTAATGCTTTATAATAATGAATTGCTCCAGAAATAAAGTGGATTTGCAAAGTAACCTGCTCAAATTCTCAGGCAATTTTCAAAAATATGAATCCCATTCCTTTCTCTAAAATTCCTCAAGATGACGCGCACGCAAAACTGTTGCTCCGCATCATCTTTTCCCCGCACGCCTTCTGCTTTTAACGCGTTTGAGTGCTTCAACGGGACACCAGCAGGGTGCAGACATGAGCTTTCGTGGACGTTAACGTGGGGAGTTCCAATAATTAATAATCGGGACTTTTATTGACAGGATATGAGCGTTGAGGGGGGGTCGGCTGGGGGGGTTAATGAAATTGACGTCATGGATCGACATGGGGGACGTTTGGGGTGGAACTCCTCTTAACGCACACCCCGTGTGAGCGAGGAGTGAGCGAGCGAGCGAGCTGACGGCGAGGATTGCGCGCGCCTCCACAGATGCTGTGACCACGGGAAAGAGTGGATGTGTTTCGCAACTCCTCTCCACTTTTCTTTTCTTTCCCCTTTTTTTTGTTAACCCCCTCTAGCGGCAAATAACCCCCCCCAAATCTCGCCACCGCCGCTTGGAGGAAGGATTATCATCACTACGATGGGTGGATCGGCGTCCGGGTTGCGCACTTGAGCAGCATCACTTCTTCTCCACTATCTCTCCGTCTTTTCTTTTTGGGCGCGCTCTCCCCGTTTTGGAAGGACGCCAGCCGCGGCAAGTTATCTCCAATAAATTCTGACATTGTCCGTCAGGCGTCAACTCATCGATCCCCCTAAAAAAGAGCGAGGAGGGAGGGGGACAACAGGGGGGGACTGGGAATTTTAACGACCCCCCCTCCCTTTCCCTCCTCCCTTATGAATATGCAATTTGTCGTGTTTGGCCGGGCTCGATCCGGCTTCGCCACTCTCTGGCTTTTTTGAAGCTGCGGCGGCGGGGACCGATTCTTGCTGAATTCCTCTTTTTTTTTTTCGTTGGTCCATGCAAGACTTGCAGTGGAAACATGTCTGTCCAGTTCCCTGAGAGGACCCCCGTTGTCAGAGATGGCATTCTGGTCCGGCACTGTCGCCTCTAAAGTGCCTCGGAAGATCTTGTTCATGTTCACCCTGTCCCTGTCCGTCACCTACTTGTTCTACAGCTTGATGAGCTGCTACAACTCGCTGCAGTTCCCGCTGCAGGACAACTTCGCCTACCAGGCTCGCTCGGCCGGCACCGAGGAGACCAGTCTGGCCAGGGAGCAACTTTCCTCCACCTCGCCGGGGTTCGACGGCGGGAGCACGGTGCCGCTGTCCATCGTGGACCGGCAGCAGGGCGGCGATCATGCCGGGACCCGGCGGGCGTCCCCTACCACCGATTCCGGTCGACCCCGGCCGGCCACGGAGGGCGACCTGCGGGTGAACTGCACCTCGGATTACGGCGAGAAGAAACTGCCTCAAGCTATTATCATCGGGGTGAAGAAAGGAGGAACCCGAGCCCTGCTGGAGGCGCTCAGGGTGCACCCGGACGTCCGAGCCGTTGGGAACGAGCCGCACTTCTTTGACAGGAACTACGAAAGGGGGCTGGACTGGTACAGGTGAGTCGAAAACGAGGACTCGACAACTTTCCGATCGGGCTGGCTGGGAATTGAACTGTTTTTTTTCTCGATGATGTCAAGGAGAAATAGGGATTCATTTATTTAGGTCTTAATATGATGAGGACGAGGGTGAAACCCTACAGAGTCAAGTTTTGCCTTGACTTTTTCCAACTTGGGAATGTACTTTTTGGTTGGAGATGGAATAATGTGAGCTCAGAGTAAAAAAAATAATAACCCGGAGGAGAATAATATTGCACGGTGAAGCTTAAAGGAAATCCTATATCGTCAATAACACGGTACCCGGACTAGATGTGGCTCTAATAGTCTTGATTTTTATATTTTGGGAACATGCATCAGTGAGAAAATGTTTAAGGACAAAATCCGTCAACTTGCACAATAATTGGTCGAATATCCTGGTAGTACATGGAAAGTTTCTGAAAAGTTTTATGTAAGAATGGAAATGCGTACCTATTTTTGTTGTTGATTGTTCCAAGAGTTAAGTTAGGCAGTCAGTCCTTGTCTGGTACATCTTGACTTTAATGGTTCCATCACAGTCATTTTGGAGTCCAAAAATCACTGGAAAAGGAAAGGTTGCATCTTAGAATATACTTTGCACAAAGGGGTTACCTTAGATTCTGGTAATTAGCCCATAGGGGAACATGAATATGTAGACTTCTGCAAGTTATGTGCAAAACTGTCTTTTCGCAAGTCACCTTCAAAAGTTCTGCTAAGACACTTGGATTTAAAAATTTGGGTCCGTTTTGGAAAATGTCGAAAAGTTTCTTTATATGAGGGTGAAGGGGTGCGAACTTTAAGGTGTAATTCATCTTGTTGGTGGCATTTATACATTTGCCCTTTGGAAAAGCTGCAAATAGTTGCCCGAAAAAATGCCTTGACAATTTTGGACACCCAATATGTGATGAATGAGTATCAATTATGCAATGAAGAGAGTCCTATTGTTTTTATTCTTAATTCTGCGATCAAGCTGCATATTGTAGCATTAGCGCCACCTAGTGTTATGGACAACAGAAGTCCGATAATACTCAAAACGTGACGTAACGACAGAGTATAGCGTTGCCAAGATGGAGGAGTTTTCTCCAAAAATCAGTTGATTCAGGTTGGATTTTGCACAAAACAGAATTGAAAACATATTGCTTCCAACTAGCACAATAATATGATATTGAGCGCGCTGTAATTCTTGAGCCTTGTGTGTTCTGACAAGAGCATTCGAGAGCACTAAAGCTACTTGACTTTAAAATTGTCAAAAGCACAATGTCTCCTTTAAAGTAGAGCTATGCACTATGTCTCAATAATGAGCTGTTTGTTTAAATCCCCACATGAAATTCAAGTTATTCAACTACAAGAGCATTTTACATTCTGTACTGTGCAGAATTCTCTCATGTCGGGCCAACGCTTTTCCCACTCGAATGTGTGTGTGCGTGTCCAAGGATGTGTGCGCGTGTTTACGCTTCTTTTCATGAGCCTCGCCGCCGCCGCCGCCGTTGCTGACATTCACCCCGACTGCAGCTTTATTAGCTAGAAAAGAAGCTTGTATATCATCGCCGTGTTTGCCAGCGTAGGGGGGGAAAATAAATAAATTTGAAGGTTCACTCGTGGTCAGCCGGTCACGGCTCATTCGGACAACGCTTACGTATTAATGATGATGTGCGACCGTGGGAACTGGAATTTATTTTTTGGGCAAATGGAGTCAATGAGATGGCGAGAATCGCTTGTTGTTAGTTATTTGTTTTGGGTTTTTTTTTTCTGGGTGAAGCCAGTCTGTTGCTGTCGTTGCCCGGGCATCTGTTTGTCTGCCGGCGTTGACACGCTTTTGGCTCCAAGTTTGGCCTCTGTTAATGCAGCATCTTTCATGAGGTGCAAGAGAGGCTCATTACGCCGTGAACATGCCATGCTTACATGAATAAATGTGACTTTTAGGGCCCATCAAATAAACAAATCCCTTAAGAGGCTTTCCATTTAACTCCAAATCTGTCGCTGTCCAGCACCAAATGTTAATGGCATCCCGTTGTTGTGTGCTGATCACTTGTTGCTAGGTAGAATTTGGGTTTACTTGCTTCGTCAAGTTACATATTTAATAGATTATTCTCTATGCTGATTTTCTTTGAGCGATGCTCCAATTTTAACCCATTCATGCACAATTCATAATTATAATTTAATGCTTACAGCAGGGGTGTCAGACACGGGTTGGTTCGCGGGCCGCTTTAATGTCAACTTGATTTCACGTGGGCAGGACCATTTTAGATATAATTAGATTTTTTTTTTTTTTTATAAATGGATTAAAAGAACTGGATTAAAATCCCTGAATATTCAGTATTTTTAGATTTTACAAAATGATCTGAAAAAATTGATTAAAAAAAATACAATTATTGATTTAAAAGGGGGAAAATCAGGAAATTTAATATACATCTAGATTCTTCATTTTAATTTGATCCTAAAACAGAAAGTCGGCACTCATGATTTACTTTCCCGGGCCACACAAAATAATGCGGCGGGCCACATTTGGCCCCCGGGCCACCACTTTGACAGATGTCGCTTACAGGGTACACCTTTAACTCATTAGCTGCATGTCATCGAGTAAATACTACAAAACCAAATTTAAGAGTGTTATTCAGGGTCATGAGAACTGTGGATTCCTCTTTTTAGTATTATATTTTTCTTGACATTGTATTGATTCATAAATTATTAACGAGAAAATACACAAATGGTTAGTAATTAAATTTATGATTTAAGTGAACAAAAATATTCACTTGGCCTACAAAGGCTTAAAGCTTTTAAGTCGTTTAAATAGTCATTTGCTCTTAATGTACTTAATTTTTGAAGAGCTCACCATTGTAGTGACCCTAATCCGTAAAAGAGTTAACAAAAAAACGTACCTTTTTCTGTTTTTGTGCTATCTGGTGACATCTATGCATCAATGTTGAACTTGGGGAAGGAGCTTCACCTGAAAATATATTTAAAAATATATATATTTGATTAGCTGCCATCATTTGTCATTTATAGGCAATCAAAATCCCAATCTTGCATCAATAATTTATGATTTTCCTAATTAATAGCGTGTTGCATTCAGGAAAAGGCAGATTTTCCAGTCTCTTTTATTAACAGGTCAGAACAAGCGCCAGCAGATGATTGCATCATCACAGTTTTGTTTTGTTTTTTAACGTGTCCAATTCACAGATGAAAAGAATTGATGCGGAACATGTTGTTTGTGAATAATGCATTTTCATGCAGGTCTCCCTGGCTGCCTACGCCTGTGTGAATTTACGTGCACTTAACGGTCACAGGTTGACAATCGGTTACAGATGTGGGCTACCATTTGACATTGGGACGCTTCAAAGGAACTCGTAAATTTAAGGCACCGACACCTGCTAGGCAATTTGACACAAATGATAAGTACAATTGGACGCCAAAACATCATCAGTGTGTTTAGCACACAGATTTGGAGTATGTGTTAAACTGCTGTTTCTATGCCATTTTCTTGATGACGAAAATTTCCACCCTTGAAGGAAGACAGGTCCATAAATATTGGAACCATGACACTATAATTATAAATCTATCACAGTAGATTTGAAATGCCCATAAAAATTATTTGAAAATCTGAATGTCTTTTTCCAGGATTAAATCATAAGTATAAGAATGCCCTACTATTCACAATCAACATGAAAATGACATTCCCGAAAATGTGAGCATAAAAAATGACAAATATTTAGAATTAATTGGGAAAGAACAGGTTAGCGTTTCCCTTTTTGAGTTTAATTATTGCAAAATAATGAATAATTGAAGCTTGTTGTGGTTTGGGCGTCCTCAAACGGTCCCTACATTGGCGACTGCTACCTTTTTTTTCAGCTCTCATGGACATTTGTCTCTGTGTTTTGGGATTAATTAGCAATGTAGAACTATCTTTACTATGCACAGAGGATTTCCAGCCAACTGGCGCTTGGAACGTTCTAAGAGCGGCGCTACTGCCGTGAGGATTCCAACTCATCTCCTCTCCTGAGCATGACTCAACCTCACTCCACCTAACCATCTACCACAGTTAATCAGAAAAAAACCTAGAGATTTACACGCATCAGAGTTTAATTCCACATTTAAGCGACTCTCCGGCCTTTATTTTCATTTGAGCCCGTTTCTTCGGATCACCTTCAACAGTCCTCCGAGATCAGAGAAGGGACGAAAAGTATTCTAGGCCGTTTTTGACGCGAAACCCCGTCGCAAACCCTTTTCGAACAAATAACGCCGTTCCGGATAATCCCCGTCTTGCGCTCCAAAAATCATGTGTGACCACATCGCATAATAGGGGCAGGAGGCGAGAATTTCCCATCTGAATGGCGCGCAGATATTCTCATTCTGTCTTTTCAAAGGCTTTCACACTCTAGCGCTGAGGACACGGCATGCAATAATAAAAATGGAAGTCATTAAGAAATCTGACGTCTCCTCAAACATCCTGGCGGTCATTCGCAGGGAAATTGCAGTTAAAGGTTTTTACTTTAATATTCCAAAAGGGATTCTGCAGTCAAGGGCGTTAGACAACAGCTCGGTTATAAGTTTTCACGTGTGTGGAATTTGCGGCGTGTTCAATATTTATACCGCAGATAAATCATGCGACGGTGAACCAGAACAAAAAAGCAAGAGAGGTTTGCGAGCTCTAATATCTTTGTGTTATTAAAATGACATTTTAACCCCCCTGTGCAATAAAAAGCCGAGGGGCAAGCCTATAAATCTTTTACCCGGACCCCCACCTTCAGGGCTGCAAAGCAGCATTGAGAAATGACTTATCGATAGTTTCCTCCTCCGCCGCCATTAGTTCCAAAATACACTGTTTTTAGTCCAGAACACTACATTTTTACTGTTATTATTACAGGAGAACCTTTAGACTTTTCATTGGTTCAGTTTTTCTAAACGGTCTTAATTACGAAACCTGTTGATGACGATGTCTTCACACTGCGTGACATTTTTACAAAATTGAGCAATTTAAGACAGTGTGTCGGGCTGATTATTTCTAATCTTTTCAATGTTCTCGGTTGTTTCTCATTTTCTGTCTGTAGCAGACAGAAAATGAAAAATGACAACCCTGGTTACAAAAGGGATTTTTTTTTTAAATTGATAGTTTAAAAAGGGATTTCCGAATAAACTCTCCCGCCAGAAAAAGTTCACTCGAAGATTTGTATCTTGTAGTTGTGTCTGAATGTGCTTTTTAAGCAGATATTCAATTTCAGGATGTCCTGGAGTAGGCTCCAGCACCCCTTGTTAGGATAAGTGGCATTAAAAATTGGTTCGTGGGCCGCTTTAACGTCAACTTGATTTCACGTGGGCCGGACCATTTTAGATATAATATTTAGATTTTTTTTTAAATAAATGGATTAAAAGAACTGGATTAAAAGCCCTGAATATTCCGTTTTTTATAGATTTAAAACAATGTTTATTTTAGCTTTTTTTAAAATATATTTTTAGATTTTACAAAATGATTTTTTAACTAAAAACAGAAAAAAATGATTAAAAAGATTACAATTATTGATTTAAAAGGGGGAAAATCAGGAAATCTAATATACATCTATATTGTTCATTTTAATTTGCTCCTAAAACAGAAAGTCGGCACTCATGATTTACTTTCCCGGGCCACACAAAATGATGCGGCGGGCCAGATTTAGCCCCCGGGCCGCCACTTTGACACGTGCTGTACATGATAATACACCAGGAACTGTTTTCTCCACCTCAGAAATAGCCATTTTCACCTTTGCAAACTACAAATTGACTACAACATCCACCACACAGACAAAACTGAAGCTATGCTAAGCTCATGTCAACATTTGCAAGTGACATATTTCCTGAATGACCTGTCATAAGCCTTCACTCTCGTTCTTGACAATCATGGCAGTCTTACGTTGAAATAAAGTGTGAGTTAGCATTTAAGAGAAAGAATAAAAGGGATGTCTCAGAACGAGTTGTGCAATTGCCAAGAAGTAAGCGCCGTCTTGCAAGCCCCGAGTGGCACGTAACAAAACTTTTCTTCAGCAGCGTAGCGTAGCGCTTCTCAAGCACGGGAAAAGAAAGCGATTGAGTCTATGTGGGATTCAGGAGATATAACAGTTCATTCATGGCAAGGCTGTCAGTGGATTGTGCGACGGTCGAACAGTATGTGCTCGGGAACGCAATCTATGGTCAGGACGCAATTGCCTGGGTGACAGCGAGGAGATGGATTCAATTGTGTAGCCCGGCAGCAAAAGGTCTAAATCCAGTGTTTATCCTGAGCTTAGCTCCACTTTTCTTGACCTCAGCGGCTTCTCTCGCACAGGGACCGAATGACTATACGGTAGGGCCGCGTACATCCCTTGAGTGGTTGCTGGCCGTCAATTCCAGTTGGATCTGTACGCGGCTGGTCTTTCCCCAACGTGGAAGGGAATCTGTCGAGGTCTGATAAGACAGTGGCAGGGCTCAGCGGGACGCAGGCGCTGGCTGCCGTCGTGGAATTCCAATTTGATTTCTCTAGCGTGCCACGGGACACAGGAGAACGCCACATTTACATGCATTCTTTTCCTACGACATCGCCTTCCACAAACATGTTGGGACTTCATTATGGACAAGCGCCATTGTTGTTGGTTTTGGATCAAGACCATATGTACACAGTAAACAGTAACTGTATTATGAAGATGGACAGAATGTATTTGTATGTGTCGTTTCCCGATGCAGCATCTCATGCACTATTTGGTTTCAATTGCTTAGCATTCCTGAAAATAAAACTTTATACCCATCCCATAATATCATTTTTCCACTTCAACTTATACAGAGGCTGCAACTGTATATACGTATACGGAATAGGCTGACATCCATCCAATAAGCTCCTTGATGGTGTAGTGCAAGGGTGTCAGACTCGCGGGCCACATTAACGTCAATTCAGTTTCACCTGGGCCAGACCATTTTAGATATAATATTTAGATTTTTTTTAATAAATGGATTAAAATAACTGGATTAAAAGCCCTGAATATTCAGTTTTTTTTATAGATCTAAAACAATGTTTAGTTTAGATTTTTTTTAAATATATTTTTAGATTTTACAAAATGATTTTTGAACTAAAAACAGAAAAAAATGATTACACATTTTACAATTATTGATTTAAAAGGGGGAAAATCAGGAACTTTAATATACATCTATACTCTTCATTTGAATTTGATCCTAAAACAGAAAGTCAGCTCTCATGATTTACTTTCCCGGGCCACACAAAATGATGCAGCGGGCCAGATTTGGCCCATGGGCCGCCACTTTGACATGTGGTGTAGTGGTTAGCTGGCCTGACTTCTGTGCGGGCAAACGTGGAATTGATTCCGGCTCAATGGCGCTATGATTGGGAGTCCGAATAGTTGTCTGTCTCTTTGTACCCTACGGCTGACTGGCGACCATTCTAGGGTGTAGTCGGCCTTTTGCCCCAAGTCAGTTGGGATAAGGTCCAGCAACCCCCAAACGGCAAGAAAGATTGTTTTTTTGCAAAAACGGATTTCATCTTAAAATGTAAAGCGCACCAGTGTTCGCACTAGTTAGGCAGACACGGGTGCTTAGCAACCCTCCTCTCGCACAAATTACACGCATGAAGGAAATGTTTGGCCAAATGTGTGTTTTGAAGGGCATTTAATTGCAGCTTGGATAATGTTCCATCTCTTCAAGAGTAGCGGTTGGCAAGCAACGTCATTCTGTTCCTATCGTCGCGTCTGTCCATCTGCCGGTGCTTTAGTCAGATCATATTTATCGAGTGGATGGACGGGCGTGACATTTACAAGAGGGTTTCATTCAAATAAAGATTATGTACAGACACGCACGCGGAAAACTTGTACCGATATCTAGAATTAGCGGGTTGAATGCACAACATGCAACGATTGAGCACAGAGAAGGAAGTGGATCAGCTGGTAAGAATATTTTTGTTTTAAACAGTTGTCAAGAATAACATTGGGAACTGTCGCCAAAACTAAGCTCGTAAAAAAAATCAGAGTTTTCTATTTTCAGGTGATGATTTATTCGTTTTTTAATCGCTCTGTAAGAGTAAGATATGCCCAAAATGCATTACATAAGCGATATTTTTTATTGTAATTTTTTTACATTATTTCAATTTATTTTGAATACTTTTGACAAGATTCGATCATTTACTTGGAAAGTAAAAAGACGTGATCGCTTGACTTTAATTCTACTGTCGGTATTAATTCCTAATGACAAAACAGTCTGAATTTTGGCAACTGAGTTGATGCTATTTTTTCTTGGATTTTGGATGATTACAAAAACAAAAAAAGGAAGAGTAAAGGTAAACCAGGCTGTGAAATTTTTGGTTGTCTAATCTGACATCTCACTTGATGTGATACAAAGTTAAGGCAGTTAAAACACAGTCAAAAAAGTGTTAGAGAAAAGCTTTAGAAAAGCCTGAATGGGCAGAAAAATCTTTGACGTTTGAGGTTTAGTGCTACTTTAGCTACATCGTGTTTTTTTCCACTTGTCCTTGTTGATCCGACTCCTAACGAAATGAGGGTCATAAAAACGCCAACGAAAACATTACAGTTGAAATTAAGGATAATGGTTAAAACGTGTTATATTAGTGCTAACCTGAATTTGCCATTCAGTTTCGTCTTTCTTCTTGCGTGTCGGTGAGTTTTTGTTTGGACTCAATAGAGCTTCAAATTTGCTCTGAGATGAATGGGTTTGATCTTATTGTGCTTCCGGAGAGTCTTCGGAAGGAGCAATAAAAGTCTCCAGCCCCTTTTTGCATATTGATGTGAATAAAAAGAAGAAGAAAAAAAAAAGTGTAGTTAATGGATATCGCCGTTTCGTCTTTTGGGCATGTTCCCAATTGATGTGCCATTCCGCTCTCACTCTGGCAGTCACGCTCGGATGCTTTCAAGTGAAGCTCTATTTTACTTTATTATTTTTTTTTCTATCCCCGTCTTCTAATAGCGTGCTAGCCGCGGGTTATGCTTTTTCCATCGCGGCTCACATCTACGTTATGTTTGTGTCCATCAAAAGCGATACAAGGTACACGTCTGGAAATGAAACCGACATGGCCCCCGCGTGTCAAATCGTGTACATTCCATACGGAAAATAAAAATCTACAGGATGACGTCATTTGGGTGCAAGCGAGGCAGAAACGCCGCCGCCTTCAACATACGGCCGCGTCTGGGAAAATATGTCTACCCTGGGACAAATGCATGTGCCAATCACACTTGTCAAGATTCCAATTTTCTCCCCACATCTTCACATGCAACGTATCTGCTTCGGGCGATGCTGTCTCATGACGCAAGCTCATGCATTTGATAAAAAAATGGAGAAAAAAAATATGACAGGAGCTGTGCCCGAGCCAAGATACAACAACTGTTGGGAATACGCTTCCGAGGTCTGTCCGTGAGCAGACTGCGTTGAGTAATAGGCCGAGGGACCCGGGTGCCATCACAAATTGTCCAATTACATGTCCGTATGGCTTTGACCATCGCGGAAGAAATTAAACCAAACACTGTTTGTGAAGAAAACAAGTGACTGCTTCAAATTTACAAACAGATATATTCCCTTTCTCTAGTAAATTAGTTAAAAGCTTAAAAGGGAGTTTGTAGCCGTATTCTTTCCATATTAAGTTAAAATTGTCAGCGTTAACCTGAAAAGCACGATTTGGCCGAGTTTGATAATTTTAACTTAACTATTAATGCTTGGAATGGTGCCAAGTAAGTAATTTAATTGAGTTGAACAAATTTACACTATATAAAATGTAAATTTGAGTCTGATAGTTCGTTTGTTTGCAGTGGACAATTTCAGTTATTATGGCCAAAGTGTACTCTTCATTCGCTGAAAATCACAATTTGAGTATGCTAATTTTTATTAAAACTTAACTACTAATGCTTGGAATAATGCCAAGTAAATAATTTAATTGAGTGGAACAATTTTACACTATATACATTGTAAATTTGAGTCTCTGACAGTTCATTTGTTTGCAGGGGACAATTTAATCGTAACGGAAACGAGACTTAAATATCATGTGACCAAGCCGGGAAACCAAATTCTTCGAGAATCATTGAGTACATTCGTAAATATGAGTTGATAGCATAAATGTTTTGACATGTATAACCAGTTTTAGGTTATGCTTGTTATTTGAGAAACATGGTAAAAAATATTTCCACGTTTGGTAAAGTCTGCTAACATCACTGTTATTGGCCAAAATGGCGAGTCCCTGAGATAATGAAAAATGTCTTACTTATTCTTCTCAAAACACAACTTTAATCGGAAGGTTTCCAATACGTTAGGTTTGTGAAAATATACATTTTGCATTTGTTTTCCTTTTCTACACATCTCATATCATAGAATTGTATAATATTTTACTGTAAATAGACAAGACCAGACGTCCGGTCGACCAAACGTCTTTGGACAAAACGTCCGAGTACCATATTCTTTGGTACAACCTCTCTATGTAGCATCCTATTTTTCCCCGCTTAAAACAGTCGTCTAGAAAACTCCAAAAGTGATCCAACTGAAACACACCAAACATTTGTACTGACTAAGAATTGCTTCTTGCATTGTCGCTGCAACGAACGAAGCGATACAAAGACATCGGTTGGAGGACAATGGCTTTAATTGTCAAGGTGCTTAGAGACTATTTAGTCACAAAAAAAATGCATCTTGCTCTCATTCTTCATAACTAACTCCATTAAACCGAGGTTCCAAAGACTCGAGAGGCGCGAGCTAATTCTCGTGTTAACGCCCTCGTGAGCAAGCGTGCAAAAAGCAGCACAATCCGATTGGCTGGCATGTCTGTTGCTGTCCATTGGCTTTCAAGATGCCTGGTGGCTTTGTGTTGTTTACTTATTCATGCTCCGCTCGCTCCCCCAACATCACCGCGGGGTGTTCCGTTCTACTCGTTTTAGCGCAGCGTGAGGCGATGTACTTGGTTGCCATCAACGGCGTTCCAAAGGCGGCCTATATACGCCGAGACGGACCCACGCTTTGAACAAGTGTTGTGACGGTTGCGGACTAGGCGTGATATAGATTGAATTAGTCCGAGACATTTTCGGTCACTGATTAGCAAGGCATTTTCATCATCTTTGTTCAGCTTGGAAAATTTCCATTGTTATATACTCCGTTTCATGTTTGTAGTCAGCAGTCAAAAATCGTTTATGAACCGAGAGTTGTGTTTTTGAACAGATTGTCCTGCACTGAGACGGTTCTTCCCTCGTGGACATTTTCATACTATATGCTCATATCAATTATTCACCGCTCGCCCTTGTAAAATTAAATCAATATTGAATTGTGGTTTGGAAGCAGGGTAAACTGGTCGCACTTTTTAGTACAAAAGGCGCTTGAGGGCAGAAGGCGGCATTGAAAGAGTCTGCCTCTCGTTGCCAGTGTTTGCTCTTCTCTTTAAGGTCGACTTCATTCCGAATCGCTCTCATTTCCCAGTGCTGGTCGGCGCTTGTAGAAAATCACATGGGCCGATCATCTCGACTCATTTCCCTACAAATGTGCTTTTTTATAGCAGCAACGCAGCGTGAAATTTTGTAATCAATCTTTAATATTCCTGCTGAGCATTATTTGGCTTGGTAATGGCAACGCACAAACTATCCCTCTCATAACACTGGACTGAATTAAAAGCTTTTGCTAATTGCGTAGTTCCATTGCAGACAATGACACAAATGGAACAAGTGCTCATTAGCAACCGGCACGCGGATAAGCCTAAAATAATTTTGCGGTTTGATTGAGGGCGCAAAATTAAAACTTTTTGATGCATTAGCCTCCAGATGTCATGTCTTGATGGTTCACAGTACCCTGCTAAGATTCAAGTTCTGTTTTTAAGGCTTTTATGACTGAACAACTGTGCAGTTACCGGCATCAAGCTTTTAAAATAATTTCATTTCACGGCATTAGGATGGGCAAACTGGAGAAGTACTATTTACTTTACACAAGAACAGGATGAATTGGTGCATTGCCAATTTACCTAGCAAGAGAAAGCACTTTAAAGGTACTGAACAAACTATGTAGTTTGTTGACTAACCATTTTTAAAATCACATTTTTTGGTGTATTCAAAAAGGTAAAACTCATCCAAGTTTGTTTCCCAATCAACCACATTTTCTCGCATATAAGCCGTATTTGTAACAAAAAAAGATGACTAAATTGAGGGTACGGCTGATATGTGCACAAATTAGACTTGACATGCACGAAACTGCAAGGTGACGAAGCCAAAACGGCATAATGAAAGACAATACGGCCGATACGCTAATTTGTTTCAAAATAGAGAAAGGAGATCCACCGCAGATCCTTCCTCCCATCAGCTGTCAGGCTCTTTAACAAAACAAATGGCTGAGTGCTAAGACCTACCGTATGTATCTGTGTATGTATGTATATATGTGCTTATATATATGTGTGTGTGTGTGTATATATATATATATATATATATATATATATATATATATATCAGCAACATGCTTATTTATTTATATATCTATTCATGTATTTATTTATTAACTTACTTATTACCTATCTATTTATGTCTAAAATGCCTTTCCTATTTCTGCATCCTCACCCTCTTGCTACTGTGACAACGAAATTTCCCGAATACAGCATGAATAAAGTTATCCAACCCAATAAACAGATAAAATGCTAAACAAAATGTATTTTGATGTTTATGAATTTAGGAAAACTCACTTGTGCCTGACATTGCTCGCTCTGGGCGCCACCATTTTACATGAGAAAAATTACGGTAATCAAACAAAGGTTTGTTTAACGTATTCAAGCCTAGCTATCTGCTCTTCCCCCGTCTAACCCAGATTCCTAACTACGAATCGACATTTTTCCCCGGCCATCCATTTCCCTTAAAACACCTGCGGAACACGGCTGGTAACTCTGCGCAACTTCCTGATTGATTGGCGTAATGAACGTGAACACGCTGCTTTTTCTTCTGGACTCAAGGTCAATTTTCTAGCAGCCCAAAAGCCGCATCCTCATCAAAGGACCTATTTAGCATGAAAGCGTTGCACGGCCGAGGTGACGAGGTGGACGCCGTAACTAATAGCTTGATTTAATTCAATTTATTGCCTTCGTACGAGACACGCCGTTCCCTGAAATTCATTTTTTTTAAACTGAAGAGGAAGAGATTAAGGCTCTTGCGAGTGGCCACACTGCTCCCACATGTCATGCTGGATTTGGCCAGGCCGGATAGCGACGTGTATAAATCCGCAGAACTAAATGAATATAGGTCCGTGGTGAAATGGCACTGGCAAGCCTGTTTGGTACAAGGCTTCTCAATCTCACGGGTTGGGCTATGCTCGACCCGGCTGGGAATTCATCATAAATGAAGGCTTTGTCAACACGTCCGCAGGGGAAAAAGCTTTTGGAATTCAGCGTGGCAGCCCAAAGGAACATCGTAGCCAGTAGACTACCTCCGTTAGCATGAAGCGTTGGCGGATTTCCCTTTGTTTTTAAAAGTGCTGGACACATTCATATTAACAGGGACTTACAACAATAGTGACTTAATATAGAACTACAAAGTACTTTGTAACCAAAATTAATACTGTCCAAATTGCTTTTGCATTTTGATGACATAAATCCAGTATACATCTCAAGCATGAGATAGAATATCATATTTATTTGATCATAATAGTGTTTAGCATTATGATCTGTTTTCTTTACACCTGTTGCTGGTTGGCTAAAATATTCATTTTATTTAATGTTAAAGTTTGATTAGACATAAAATTACAAATGTGATGCCTAACTTACGGCATGTGTCATTTCCCCCATTTTATGATAATTATTAGCCACAATTAAATTCATGACATCATCGAGACAAGATCATTCCATGCCAACCTTTACAATTTAAATGGATTTTATGTTTATAACTGTTAATAGCAGTTAAAGAGCAAAAGACTACTAACAACATAATAATCCTGAGGTACTTTGCGAAAAATATTTACACAAATAAAACAAACAAAATGCCCACCGTATTTTGCCGTTTAATATACCCAGGTATATTAAATGATTTTTGCTTTTTTGAGCCTCCCGTTTGTGCGCCATTTAATATACCCCTGCCGTTTAATATAAATCCTTGCCGTTTAATATATACTCGGGTATATTAATTGGGGGGGTATATTAAATAGCAAAATACGGTAGGGATAATATACAAGTCAGAAAAGTCAATCATAAGAGCTCAATTTATCACGTTACATCATTTCTTCTATACTTTTATCTAATCCAGAGGTATATATAAAAATACATACAGTACATTGTGTACGATATATTTACACTAGTGACGAAAATTTACACGTCAGGAAATCTCAATCAAGGGAGCTCAAATGATAACATTGGACTGTTTATTTATGAGAACCAATTATTGAAACGTAATTTCTTCGCCACCTTATTTTGCCGCAAAACTAATTTGCCCAAAAAATGTTTTTGCTAATAACTCTCCTATTTGCCTGGAAAGCTTAGTTCGAATTGGAGGAAACAATACATTTGCATGTGCTATTTTCCCCTTCTTAATTTCCAAGGAATGCGAGAAAGACTCGACACAAAATGAGGTGACTTGGACGCGACTTGCTTGCAAAAATATGCGATCCTAGCCTACATTGTTGCGCTCTCGACAAGTCCCAACGTATTGGGCTGCAACCAACATTGTTTCCGATTACCATTTCCCACATTTGTGATACAATCTGGTGTACACAATTGAAGCACTCCCAGTTGCTGTGTTTCAAAAGCCCCTCGTCCCTCTCGCTCGCTCAGGTTTGGTTTCTCAACAAGCCCCTTTTTAACTGGAATAAACACAGGCAGGACGGCTACACGTTGACTCAACTCGACAAAGGCTTTCGGGCTTGTGAAAATTAATGTGCCATGATAATTAGTTCGGCGGCAGAGGAGGAAATTTTACACCTCGAGTTTGATCATATGTTGTGCAATTTGCCCCGGTTTAATGCACACGCTTTTTCTCATATTAGTCAACGCTTGTCGGGTTTGGCGTCTCAACAGATGGATTGGTGTAAAAAAAATAAGACACAATGGCAGCTGTCTGCTTTAACAGGTGTTTGATTGAGCGGATCTTTTGGACTGGTGTCTTTCTCGATTGTAAGTCACGTGATGATCATGTATTGCAGGGGTGTCAGACTCAGGTTGGTTCGCGGGCCGCGTTAACGTCAACTCGATTTCATGTGGGCCTGACCATTTAAGATATATTTAGATTTATTTTTGTAAATGGATTAAAAGAACTGGATTAAAAGCACTGAATATTCAGTTTTTTATAGATCTAAAACAATGTTTATTTTAGCTTTTTTATATATATTTTTAGATTTTACTAAATGATTTTTGAACTAAAAACAGAATAAAATGATTAAAAAATTACAATTATTGATTTAAAAGGGGGAAATCAAGAAATTTAATATACATCTATACTCTAATTTGATCCTAAAACAGAAAGTCGGCACTCATGATTTACTTTCCCGGGCCACACAAAATGATGCGGCGGGCCAGATTTGGCCCCCAGGGCACCACTTTGATACATGTGATGTATTGCTTAAACCAGCTGCCCAGTCAAATGGGATTGGACACCTACCACCATCACATGAACACCCAATTGCATCGTTTCAAGCTGAACGTAATTTGATGTCTTGATCTGTCAATGTCTGAACGAGTAAAACACGAAAAGTAAGAACATAAAGTTAAGAAATTTATGAACACAATAGCTCAATTTATCAGATTGTATCACTTTTGAGATCAGTTTCTTTATGTAAAAAAATACTGAAGTTTCCTAAATTAATTTGTGCATGATATCAAGTTTCAGCTAATGAGCTAATTGTTTAAGTGACGACTTCCATCTGCTGTTAAAGCTGAGAAGTGAAACATGAATGTAGGCTGACATTAATATTCTTGTGCTGGCCTTATTTAATGATATTTTCATAATTTGCTGGTAGCCAAAAGAATACTTAAAGTTTAAACAGTTCCAATATAATGAGAATATATCCGGAACCTCGGTCCTATTCACCGAGTGTCCACTAAACGGCAACAAGGAGGACGGCGTCATCAGCGTTTGTCTGTCCACTTAAAAAGTCATTAGCCCACCTTCAACAACTCTCGACGCAAGCCCACAACCTCGCCCACCTTCTCGCCTCGCTAGTTGATTGCAGGAACAAACTGTTTCCTGTTTAAATCTTCAAAGCGCAACACAAACCTTGAGCCTTCTTTTGGACAAATATAATTGCGTTCTCATTATTTAGCTTTCTTAAAAAAAATAAGGGAACATTTCTACCCAATAATACAGCTGTCAAAAGCCACCCTAAAAATATGTCATTCTAGAATAAAATGAGGCAAATTTTTAGCACTTTTAATGAGGCTCTGCCCACGTTCCAGGACTTTACGGTTTTTAACATTTCTTTTTTTCTTGTTGCATTGAAAGAACATCACAACATCTTTCAAAGCCTTTTTTTCTGTCAGCATTTCAAAGTTGATGGAGAATTTTCTGGGTAGAAAATGAATGCAATCATCTGACCTCCTGTTGTTGTCAAGCAATTAGCAAAAACGAACAAAAGCTCTGCAAGCACACTCAAGTATATATGTACGTACGGCTTTCAGAAATGCTTTGGATATGTCATTATTTAGTGTAAAATAATTGCATTCATTTAAATAGGGGGGTGCTGGGGCCTAGTGTGTAATTATAAAAGACAAATTGTATAGAACAGTAGTGATTACATGGGAATTTGACATTCTGTCAATGATTCCAATGGGCAAAAATGGCAGATTTGCATCAATATATGGACAAACTGAATAAATGGCATTTAACCTAATAGAATATTTAGAAAAAAGGCTTGGAATGAGCTGATGGCTACGACCAAGAAAATAGTCGAGAGGTATAATGATTAAGGATGTCCCTATTCCGATTACGTGATCGGAAATTGGCCCCGAGCACGTCCTTTTAAGGACTTAGATCAAAAAGATTGGTTGTTAAAGATTTTTTTAATTAAAGGGAAACAAAAAATGTACTATGGTGTCATTTTAGTGAAAAAAACGAGGTTTTTATTTTTTTTTTAATTAAAGAGAAACAAAAAAATGTACTACGTGTCATTTTAGTGCAAAAAAGTTTTTTTTATGAATTTCTTTTAATTAAAGAGAAACAACAAAGTGTGTACTATGCCTCATTTCTATTAGAAAAATGTTTTTTTAAAGATTTTTTAATTAAAGGTAAACAATTTTTTTTACTACGTGTAATTTTAGTGAAGAAAATGAGGTTTTTATGAATTTCTTTTAATTCAAGAGAAACAAAAAAAGGGTGTACTATGCCGCATTTCTATTGGAAAACATGTATTTTTTATTTTTTTAAGGGAAACAAAAAAAGGAATAAAAAGTGTACTATGCATCATTTCTATTGGAAAACTGTTTTAAGATTTTTATTTATTTAAGGGAAACAAAAAAGAAAAAAAAAGTGTGCTATGGGTCATTCCTATTGGAAAAATATGTATTTTTTAAAGCTGGTTTAACTGATTAAATAAGAAAATAATCTAAATGTACAAGGATGCTGTCAAATGGAAAAAAGTATTCAATAAAATGCGGATTGGGACTTGATATCGGCAGATCCTCAAGATCAGGTGACTGGAGTGCAAAAATATTTAATGGTAACAACTCTAGCAGGGACCCCCAAATTGATCCTTATTAGATTTGCATTCACTCACTTGACAAATGCAGTACCTTGATAAACATGATTAAATGTCTTTAAAGCTTCAGATAGCAAATACTCGCAACGTGGAAGCCCCCGATTGAGCGTGATGGATGTTTAATAATACATCTACTCATAGACAGCCTCGGGTGTGCGCGGGTGTGTATTTTATATATAACCTAGTTGAAATTCAGTAACGGATAAAATGAATAATTCTCATCTCAGAGATTAGCCTCCTTTTTTTGTGCTGTCGCCCGCTTTTCAGCAGATAAACATCAGATGTGATCCGATTTGATTGTCCTCATCCGCCGATACGGACGCCAAACGTCATTTTTGTTGTCAGCTCGCGTTTTGCTCAATTTGGCGCCGCGTCAACTTTGCCCAGCCAGCACCTTTCATTCAACGCGAACATAAACATGCCACCAATGCCCGAGCGACGCATGTGCGCACGGGTTTCGATTGAATGATATATTATCTTGCCTGCTGGCCTGTAACCGGGAATTTGTTTCTGCTCCATACTTTGAATGATGATGATGGCGACATGTCCTTTTTGTTTGGCTGAGATTAAAATATTGGCGTGTCGACAACGCCAAGATGTGACGCTGCTCCCTAAAATTGAAAGGCGACGGACTCATATGGTGCCAAAATGCATTGAAGTGGACTGATTTATATTTGCTTTTAAGCCTCTGTATGTAAAGTCTTTTTTTTCCACAGCGTTCAATGGAGGACATGTTGTATAATTCAACCGTGAGGACGTAAACCTCCTGGCAAGGTTTTCTGCTGGGAGGCCGAACGCGCGACACAAATTGCCCGGGACTAGATAAATAAATATATAAGTAAAGGGCATAAAAACATGAAGAACGCACGAGGAGGTGCGGTCATATATATTGTTTATGTACCATTAATATCTGGCAACATTGCCGCCCGTGCTCTTCTCTTCATGAAAGCGCCGAGCACACATCGCTTGGGGCTGTGCTCGTGCATGGAGATCGGCGCATTAAGTGCGATAGTGCAACTCGCGGAAAATAAAGAGGCAAGGCTTTTATTTATCTATGATGCATACTCATGCTTGGAGAGATTTCCCCTTTTGGATATCATTGTGTTGGATCCAATTGTGCATTATGTTGGAGTACAATAGTTATTTCATTCATTTTCTAAAACGTTTATCCTCACAAGGGTCGTGGGGGTGCTGGAGCCAATCCCAGCTGACTGCAGGTACCGTGTGGGGAATTGTTGGCCAGCCAATCGCAGGGCCCAAGGAGAGAAAAGGACAACCAATCATAGCTAGGGGCAATTTAGCGTAGAATTAGCCTAGCATGCGAGTTTTTGGTATGTGGGAGGAAACCGGAGTACCTGGAGAAAAGCCACGCAAGCTTGGGGAGAACATGCAAATGAACTGTGATCGAACCCACGACTCTAGAACTGCGAGGCCAACACGATAACCACCTTTCCACCGGTCTGACGGCAATCAACTTTTAAAAAAAAAGCTTTTATCCTATTAACCCTTTAGATGTGTATTTATGCTTCCGAAAAAATTCATTTTACTTATAAGAGATCGAACCCACGACTCTAGAATTGCGAGGCCAACACGATAACCACTCTTCCACCGGTCTGACGACAATCAACTTAAAAAAAAAGCTTTTATCCTAACCCTTTGGGTGTGTATTTATGCTTCCAAAAAATGCATTTTACTTCTAAGTGATCGAACCCACGACTGTAGAACTGCGACACCAACACGATAACCACTACACCACCGGTCTGACGACAATCAACTTTTAAAACACAAGCTTTTATCCTATTAACCCTTTGGCTGCGTATTTATGCTTCCAAAAAAATGCATTTTACTTATAAGTGATCGAACTCACGACTCTAGAACTGTCAGGCCAACACGATAACCACCTTTCCACCTGTCTGACGGCAATCAACTTAAAAAAAAAAGCTTTTATCCTATTAACCATTTGGCTGTGTATTTATGCTTCCGAAAAAATGCATTTTACTTATAAATATGAAGGTTCTACATCCTTCTTTTGCATATTTTTCTGATGTTGTTCCCACCCAAATATACCAATAATTTCTATATTTATTATGAATCTTTTTCTAGAAAAATGCAAATCTTTTGGTTGTTTAAATGCCAAGATAAATCCAATAAAATGTTATATTTACACGCCAAACTCTTCTGTTGAGGTCTGAGCCAGTTTTTTACAAGGGTACGTACGTACATAGAGTAGATAGTGCAATCCATTGCTGTGTCAAGCAAGAGATGGAATGGGAATTCAAGGACCGTAAAGACAAGCATGATTGCGCTTTTTTCTATATGGATAGTGAAGATGCACACGCCTCGAAAATGAAGCCTATTTTCTTCATGCTATTAAAAATGAATAATGTGCCAACATGGCCCTCGATCCGCTATGCAGGCAATGAACTCTGGATCCGCGGTGGGTTCGCTTGCAGATGTTAAAACGCATGAATTATGCAAAAGCCGGCTATTCCAATATTCACCACCACGTGTGATCGTCTCCACGGCGAGGGCGCCGCCGTTTCCCCATCCTGCCCCCGAAAAATAAATAATAATGCAAGCATGTCCAATTATGCAATTTTCACTTCAATCGCCGTAATCTCATTTGAAGCCGATTAAGTGCAAGCGAGGAATACTCGCGGGATACTTGCTCGGGTGAACAGATCTTGTGCGCACCGGAGGCATTGTTTAGCCATTAAACCGGGCCTCGTTCCAGGCTTAGAACTCGCAAAGAAATCCAGAATTAATTGGCGATACCAAAGCGGGGGCCTAAACAACTTTGCCCATCCGATGAGCCGGTTTTCATGTCTCGGCCCCCTCGATTCCCGTGCTAAGGTTTAGCTCCCAAGCGCAACGGTTTAACCCCCCGACCCACTTTTTCGCCAGGAATCTCCCAACTGGAATTTAAAGCGACGAGAGAGTAATTGAAAGATTGTGAGTGACGCGCCGATAATTGGGGTGCACCGCAAGTTCTCCGTCTTCTGTCCAGAATCCGAGGCCAGGGGCTTACTCAGCAGACACGCTGGCATTTTCCGCCAGGGTAATAACGTTCTCCAGTGACTTGTTTTAACCCCGTTTTGCAAGTCGCCCTTTGACGGGGCTGTCGGGGGGGTCCCGCGTTTGGGAAGCTGAGGCGAGGCACAGTGGGTGACTCAGTAGTGTGGCAACTTGGCAACGGCCATGTTTGCCCGTGAGCCAGTCCACGCTGTGCCACGTTTTGGCTACGACTCACAAATCATCGAGGCTATGATGTGCGTCGACGGCCACGCCGTGTCACTTAGATACTTGATTAGCGTGTCTGTCACTTTGCCTTATGCTAAACATAACTCCAGCCGTGTGAGTCAATTCGGGCTGCCCACGGGCACGCCGCTGATAAGCGGTCCGTCAAACTGACAGGCTGTCGTAACGCGTCAACAAATATGCAATTTCACCGGCGTATTTTTTCTTCTTTTATGTATATCAAGGATTTATTTACATGTGACATGCAATGTTTACTAAATGGAATGAGACAGTGAAGCGAATTCTTTTAGTATGGCAGGCGTTGTAGTCAAGACATTTGGGTTTGATATCGTAGAGATGAATCAGAAAATTTCAGGATGGATTTTGAGGTTACAAGTCATTTTGTTTAGCGTTTTATCGGTTTATCTTTTCTTTATTTTGAAATAAATGACCGCATTGGCCACATTGTCTGGTCGTTAAGGCGTACCCTCGATTCAGTCATCATTTTTTTATCCGACAAATGCGGCTTATATGCGAGTAAATACGATAATTTCAAAATTCATGTTGAATGCCAGTGCTGTTCAAACTAAGTTTGGTTTAACTTACTTTCCTACTTTTTAAAGATTGCATTGATGGCATTTCCAATAATGGGTTGACATTCATTTAGGGGATTTCAAGAAAACAATGTTTTTAAATGTATTTAATGTTTAATTATTGTTGTTTTATATTCAGTTTAACCCTTTTGGTTGATTCGATTGCTTCCTAGCCCTTCCAGTTAAAATGGATTGGAATTTGATTGCCATCAATGGAAGTAAAATTTTTTTTATGTCTCTAGTGTTAGGGTTAACCCTACTCCTGTTTCTAAATACTTTTGGAAATTTTAATTTCTGGCAGAGTGATTCATGTTTTACACCTGATTGTCTTGTTACAAACGAAGACTCCCCAATTAAAAACGCAGACTGTCTTTTACTAGAAGGTGTTCATTCATGTATGTGTTGGATATCTCCCCTTAGATTGTTATGTAAACAGTGTGTTGGAGTTTGATATGGGAATTAATGTCCCGCCTTAGCGTATGCTAACTTGCGCTCGCTTCATTCCCACCCATCTGTCAAAACCTCTGAAAAACATTGCGAGGGATACACCGTTCTGCGTGGGATGCGGTTGAGGCAAGGTGTCCATTTAGCTCAAACATTAGTGGGGTGAGATTTCAATCTGAAGCATATACCGCATTAAAACAAATACCTCAAATGAATAGAAATATATCAAACACTAAAATCATACACTTGATTGAACGTCTCAAGTAAAAAAAACATGCACACAGGTTGCACGAGTTGCTCAGAGAAGCAAAATAGTGAGAAAATATAGCATAAATCATATTCAGACCGAGCATAGGTTTAAGCGATAAAACTCAGAGCAACTTATAAGTCTTTGCCTTCTACCACTTGGTTACAAAATAGCCTTTACTGATGATTATCAATACACTCGGTGTGTTTTAACACACTGTCGCGTTGCACAACAAGAGGCCAGACTACACTCTGGTATTACGGAATGTAGCATATCATGTCGGTAAGGTAAGAAAATAGCCCAATGGCTCAAAAGTACAGGTACTGGACTTGCATATATATTTTCAGAGCTGCAAAAATGTCAAAAATCATAGTTGGTAAAGAGAATGTACTGATTTTGTCAGCCTTTTTTACTGGTGGCATTTACCAGAAGAATTGTCATCTCCCTTTTCATGGAGAGTCATGAAGTAATCACAGAGAAATTAATTATTGCCTGATCGGAGCTCATCTTCTTTCACGCCAAAGTATAATGATTTTCTTTGGCCCACGGCCCCAAAACAATCTCCTTTCCACGTAATGTGCACTCTAAAATAAATGTCTCAATTCCAGTCTGTTCAGGGATACTCTTATTTGATATTAAACACTCTGACTGCATTGTAATTAAACGTTATCGCCAAAAACATCACACTTTGGCCAGCGTCAACGGCGGCTCCCCCCCCAGATATTTTATTTATTTATTTTTTGAGGCGGCAGCATCCTCCCCAGCAGGAGGTGTCAGTTTGGGTCACAAATTCAAATCTGTTTCATGTGTATCTCTTGGAATCAATCGCATGTTTGTCGACTTGTGTCGGTAATCACTGGGCATGTAACGGGCACCGTCCCTTTCTCAGCGGGAGATGCGTACTGACCAAAAACAAAATCTCAAACATTTAACTAATGAAACAGTTTGTCACTAACCCTGTGCTAAAGGCCTGCTCGTCCAGGCACAATTCCAGGATTTGATAATCTTAACTGAAATGCACAAATTCCAAGTGGGATTTTCCGGTAGTCGCATCGTCAACTTTAAGCGTTCAACTAAAAAAATATGAATTACTGAGAGCACATTGTTGTCAGTCTCTGTGTGAGTGTCTGCTTTTTGTCCCAAGTCAGCTGGGATTGACTCCAGCAACCCGCGACATTGGCTATGATTAGTGGTAAAAAATATATATATATATATATATATGTATATATTTTTTTTTAAATTACAAAACGCAATCTCACTATACAACAAAATAAATGAATTTAAAGTAAAAATCACTTGTAAAGATTGCAATACATTGAGAAAAAGAAAAAATATATAAATAGAATTTCTGTGACCTGTGTTTTTTGCTTTGGATTTGGCTATTCGATTTTTAAATATATTTTTTTTGCACATTCTTGCAACTTTACAATTCTTGCATGGCCATTGACGGAAATCACTGTCCAATCCATTTTAACTGGGATTTGAGAATGAATTGGATGTCTATTCCCTCTTTTAGCAACTAGGACAACACCCTTTGTCACCCGTTTGAGCAAAAAATTACTTAGGCCAAGGATAATTTATAGAATAGAACGTCCATCTAGTGACCACTATCCCCGAAAGGGTTAATCCAGACAAAATCTCATCATCTTCTTCCAAAAAGAGTGATGCAACAAGTTAAGAGTTCCCTCAAATATTGCGTCAGGTGAGCCAAAATTCCAGAGGAAGAAATGAATAAGAATGCTGCTTATTAATACATCACAGAAAATCTTGACTATCTCATGGTATTATGCCCACATGCAAGGAAGGCATAGATGATGCCATATTGTATTTTCTTTCTTATTTTTTTATATAAGTTATTGTAAGCATGAGTGTTTTTTAAGGATTAAGTGTCACTCATCAGTTTTCTGCAATGTGCAGGGCTTTTGTTGTAAAAGCTGTGATGGCACTTTTTGTTTTTGCTAAAAACCATGAACTATTTTCATTTTTTTAATAAATACAATGCATGGAACTATACAGAAATGTACAAACGCACCTTCTTATGAATGTATTTAAATCTGTTTGGTGAGATTGCCATACTTGAGTGCAGTTAAAGCAGTTTTTAGCCATTGCAGAAACAGCATGCTATAACAATACAAATAAAATACCCGATTTCTTCATATTCTCTCTGTAACTGCCGATAAGAAAATCATTGTATAGCAAATTTGATGAGACTAATTAAATTTAATCCCCATGAGACTTTTGTTTGTATTGTTGGTAATCACATATTTTCAGATTGAGGGAGCAACTTTGACCAAAAAAAAATTAAAAAAATTGGGCCCACCATGTAATAGTTCATAAATCACTTGAGCTTAGAGTAGTTTTAGTCCAACAGTGAGAGGTTCCAAGGAAAGACCAAGCATTCAGTCAGTATAAATTCTCTTTTAGTAAACGTGATTAGGAAACTCCCATCGGACGTGTTTGGTTTCGGTGTTTTTTCCCCCCCTCTGATTTCCATCCAGAGTGCGACCCTTGCTGGAGGGCGTGTGGCCTACATGGTATTGAACTAAGTAAATCTTTGCCTCCATCTCTGGGGGCGTCTGATTCAGATACATAATGGACACACAAAGAAATGCTATTGGAAAGGAAAGCGCTCTCGGGTACGGCGCCTTTTTGTTGTGTGCCTTCCTTCTGCATTACAATGATTTAGTGGCATTCTTAGATCCAAAAAGTATGGATCCCTACTCCAAAAAAAAAAGGAAAGAAAACAGGCCAGATTTATGAATCTACTGAAAAGAAAATGTAGGTGCAAATAGGCAAATTTAAAAAAACATTTATAATAGCGTCATATTACTTTGGCAAAATATTATGGAGAAAAAAAACGCAACTATTGACATGGCGATCTCCATAAAAAAACATTCTCAAAATAATATCGTCTCATTTCGATAGCCCTACTCCAAAAAAAGAAAAGAAAACAGGCCAGATTTATGAATCTACTGAAAAGAAAATGTAGGTGCGAATAGGCAAATTTCAAAAAACATTTATAATAGCGTCACATTACTTTGGCAAAATATTCATAAAAAGAAAAACGCAACTATTGACATGGCGATCTCCATAAAAACATTCTCAAAATAATATCGTCTCATTTCGATAGATGTCCGATCCATTTTGACGGGGAGAGCGGCGCCGTTTATCGCATGGATTTTAAAGCTATTACGTCAAGGTCAAGCAATTACACAAAACCTACCAGCTAAAGTACGATAATAAGACTGGATGTTATAAGGGGGGGAAGGGGATGACTAGGCTGTTTCCATGTGGGATTAATAAGCAATAAAGAAGTGCTAATTACCTAGGGGAGGCTGATTAAATAGCGTGGGCCCCCAACCATCTTAGAACGTGGCCAATGCAGCATGCGTGGGCGAGCCCTTTTCAAAGAGAAAAATTAGCCACAAGTACTCCCACCTACTCGGTTGTGTTTACTTTGCAGGCGGCAACGGCATCAATGGCGCTCCCGAGTTTGACGTGGCGTGGCGGTTATTTCGGCGCCAGCGCAGTCTCGCGACACCTACAGGAACGGCCTCCGTACGCGTTGGCGATTCGCACCTGCTAGCGGCGCTGGGAATGTGCGCTTCCCCCATGTGGTGGAGTTGTGAGGAGGAGGAGGAGGAGGGTGTAGGAGCAGGATGTGTGGAGGTGGAAGTAGCTCGCTTGTATTGTCCCTTTATGGAGATTGCATTTAAGATGGCCTTCAAATATGGACGTGATGAGAGAGCATCCGCATTAACTAGCAATATGACTATTGTTGATGGACAGAAATCTCTCCGAGGAATTTTAATGGCTGTGGATTTGCATTCCAAAAGGATGATACGGTTATAAATAGCCAAGTTTCTACCCCGGAAACCAAGACCACTACAAGCCTAAGCCTCGTCTATGAACTGAGACACCTCGAACATTCGCATATAGTTTTAGCTAAAAACCATAAACTATTTTCTTAATAGAATGCATTTTTTTTAGAAATACAATGCACAAAACTATACAGACTATCTTTTCCTTATTTATAGTATGACAAGTGATTACACATTTTTTAAACATTGTTTCTTATATGGTGAATCCGATTCGAATCACAATTTGATTCGGATTAATCCCGATGCTACACTTTAAGACAATGATTTCAATTTTTGTATAACCTAATCAAAACGAGCATAAAAGTACCTTTCTTATCATTTTATTTCGGAAATCTCTAATAGTAATTTTAGCCATGTTCGACTTTGTCTTTGCAATTATTTTGAGGACAAAATGCCAAAACTCAAACAGCCGATATGCAAGATACTGGAAAATTCATTGACTTGATTCAAATATTTTGTTAGATTAAATAAGAATTCGTCCAGCAATTCCAGATATGTTTGCCATTTTTGGTTGCAACAAAAGGCAACGTTTGTTTTGGCCTCTTGAATGACATCAAGAGGATGGTGTCTGTTACGGAGGCAAATGTTGGGGTTTCAGGCCATGCTCTCTCGGGGTATTTTTCATCTTGCGTTCAAGTGTTGGACTGTTTGTCAAGTGCAGTGAATGTCAGCAATTGCATCAACAACAGTGGCTCCCCCACACTTCACTTGAGGGGCGGCATACTGTTTCCGAATTTCACTCATGACTTATTTCAAGAACAAACTGCGGCTTTTCACTTAAAAAGGTCGGTAAGTTAGGGCATGTGTAAGTCAAGTAAAAATACACTAAACTACAATTTTAGTAAGCTTACGAATCACAAAACTGCGAACGTTAAACCCTTAGCAGGAACAGCCTGAACATAACAAATGTAAGTTACTCTTAAAGATCAAGTTTTTTGGCTAGAAAGATATATTTAGCCACCTTTTCACAGATCGGGTAGCAGTGACAAAATCAAACCGATTTTCTTTGAGGTATCGTGACGTTTTGAGTGCGTTCACGTATAAAACGTGTTTTCTGCGGGATACACGATCTCCGAGGAGCACTGTCGACACACGAACGAGGTTTTCCTCACTTGCCTTTCTCCATTATTAACTTTAACGGAAAAACCAAACAGACGACTATAGTGAGATGGGAGGATCTTCTAGCTAAGGATTCTCCCTTCCATCTGAATAGAATACCATTTATCATGGTGACCAATGTCTGACACGTAAAGGTCTCTGTTAGGAAACTCCTCCAGGACTTGGGTTCCACACAGATTGGATATTTCGCACTAGCTCTATTTTTTACGAGAATGCTTAAAACATATATACAAAGCAGTGGGCAAATGAACGGAACCAAATGCGCCAATTAGAAACTGCTCAACACATCCACGAGAACCGGTTGGTTAAGTAAATGACAACTTCAAATATCAGGAACAGTTTCTTACCAAGTGAACACACTTACAAATTTAGCAAAGGATTAGTTAATGCCCTTCTCCCGCCCCCTCTCTCGACTCCCGTCGAAGCTTTAACTCCCGTCTTCCGCCGGAAAAAGACTGCAAGTGCACAAACGTCACAGTCGGCTGCACAAATGCGTGACGTAACAACACGAATGTAAAAAAGGGACTTCTGTCTCACATCCCGCAACGCCTAATTCAATAGCACGCTGTCCTAATTGCTAAGTCGATACCAGCCGCACTTCATAGGCTGCTTCGGTGACCCCGCGCTAAGCACCAAAGACGCGCTGATCCTTGATATTTTGGGAGCTTGAAAAGCGCCAGATCCATTCTTTCGTTTCAGTGCACTCGCTTACGTGGGAGACCCATTCTACTTCTACTTCATCGGTGGCTTGCTATTGCTGAATGCAGTCTGAATCCAGGGCAGAAATAGCCATTCGGGTAGTGGTAGTAAAAGGAAGGCGGACAAAAAGTCCAGCCCTGGGCAAAGAACAGTGGTGGCTACGCACTAATCCGACCACCTCCAGTTTGTGAGTCGTGTACTCGCAGTGTGAGCGGCTGTACCGTGGGGCGAGCCGCCTTCCATCATTGTCACGTGGCGCTCTAATGAGTGCCGCGGGGCACAGGGTCAATGGCTGAGATGATTTTCCTGCTGATAAGTGAGAGCCGGGAGGTAAGCGCGATGGAGGAGCTAAAAAAGACATTGTAGCAGCACCTTTCTCCCTGCTCTTGTAATTAAAAAGAAATACATCAATCTTGGTAATATGGCTGACTTCTATATTTGGAATGTTCATGTTAGTAAGTAGAAGGTAGTAAGTGGAGGTAAGTGGAGATACGGATCTGTACTGTTTTTACTAGTAAGTTATTTGAGCCCATGTGTGTAGTTGTTTGCCAGCCAAACAATAAGGATCGATAATCGAGAAAAAAATATAGATATATATATTGCTGCGGCCTACATGACCCATAAGACGAGTTCCACTGATGTGAATGCCAGGTCTTTATGGGGTTAAATTTTATATATATATATATATATATATATATATATATATATATATATATATATATATATATATATATATATATATATATATATTTATATATATACACATATATATATACATATATATGTAGGTATATGTAGGTATATGTAGGTATCTGTAGGTATCTGTAGGGATCTGTAGGTATCTGTAGGTATCTGTAGGTATCTGTAGGTATCTGTAGGTATGTGTAGGTATGTGTAGGTATGTGTAGGTATGTGTAGGTATGTGTAGGTATGTGTAGGTATGTGTAGGTATGTGTAGGTATGTGTGTGTATGTGTGTATGTATGTGTATGTAGGTGTATGTATGTGTATGTATGTATATGTATGTATGTATATGTATGTATGTATATGTATGTATGTATGCATGTATGTATATGTATGTATGTATGTATATGTATGTATATGTATGTATGTATGTGTATGTATATGTATGTATGTATGTGTATGTATATGTATGTATATGTATGTATATGTATGTATATGTATGTATATGTATGTATATGTATGTATATGTATGTATATGTATGTATATGTATGTATATGTATGTATATGTATGTATATATATGTATGTATGTATATGTATATATGTATATTTATATATACATACACATACATATGTGTGTGTTTGTATATATGTGTATGTATATATGTATAGAATTTTTTAAAAAGTCATTTGCACTTTAAAGGTCAACCCTGTGTTCAAAAATCAATTGAAGACAGTAGTTAAAAAATATCTTTCAGACTATAAAGGATAAAACGTACCTGATTATATATGTATACATATGTGTGAGAGAAAATAAAAACATGTTTTGCAGTCCGTATTGGCAGACATGAGCAAGTGAGCGCTATGCAAGACAGCAACCTTTAAAGAAAGCATGTTCACAGGAAAACGCCCTCTCAAGGACGTTATTTTTCTTCATATGAAAAGGGCTTAATTTGGTAAATGCCATGTTTTAAAGGTTTCATTTACTATGAACAAAATTGAATGCACCTTATAGTCCAAAAATAAAAAAAAGTGTGATGTTTAGTTTTTTATTTTAACCTTTAAAGCTTGTCAGGTGAATGGCAAGGCCCTCTTGATCACTGTGCAATTTTTTGTTACTGCTAATGACTGACTGACTGATTTACGAGTTAAGCGGTCCCGCGGTGATATCGGCCCGCCGCTCGCGCGTAGGCAAGCGATAACAGCCCAAAAACTCATTTGCATGTCATTATGCAGCCGTTAGCACGCGCAGAGGAAAGCGCAGCTGTAATCGTCTAACTTTTAAGCGTACAATTATGCCCGCCATTTGCTTTTGCTGTGGTCTGACAGAGCGGCAGATTAATTGCGCATTTGTGATTTCATGCAACAAAGTGAGGCAACGGAGATCCACTATGTATCAGAGAGCATGTTTAACGAGGATAAAAGACGACGGGTGTAATCACGCTCTGGCTCGTCAAGCCCAAAGTGTTCTCGTTGCGAAGCTTCCGTCTTATCTCCCTACTTTTAAGTGCCGGCCCAAAAGAAGCTTTAATCGTCCTCAAATGACGAGACTGGGCTGCTTGATATTTGTATAGATAGGCCAGAGGCTTGATGCCTTCATTGTGCCCCCCGACACGGGATATCGGCAGCTCTCGGGGAGACTGGCGGCGGCTACGATCAATCAGGTCATCCGATGTCAGAAGCAGACAGGCGAGAAGGCCGTACGTCAGGAAAGAGAGACGAAAAGAATAGATTTGTGTCAGGAGCCCAGGAGTGTGCTTAGCTTTTGGATAAACAGAGGCCTGGGATTTCCTGGGATTTCCTGGGATTCCCAAACGTCTCGTGACGTTGAATTACTACTGCTTTGTTATTCTTAAGAAATGATTGTTGTGGTATTCATTCAAGGAAGAACACAAAAATTGGTCAAGCGAATGCGATTGTTGTTCACCTGTTGCTTCTGTTTCACTCCATAAACTTTGTCATCTTCCGATGGCGATTTTACGAGAATGAAACCAATTGGACGACTAAGAGAAAACATTAAGATGTGATTTGCAGTCAATTTAAAGTTGAAATCTAGTTTTTTTAGATTGCAATTGTGCAAATAATGGATTTAATTACAAAAAACGTCATTGCTGTATTTTTTCAAAGTATTAATTATAAAATGTCAAAAATAATATTGCTACAATAAAGATGTCCAGTATAAGAAAAGTTCTTAAATTCACATTTTTAATGAGAAAAATACCAAAAAAATAGCAAATAATGGCAATTTTGTTGTTCAATTTAATATTACAAAATATATTGAGGAAAAAAGTCATTAGTTAAGACTAAAACGATGATTAAAAAAATAAAGTTCTAATATTTGAAAAAGTTGCAATATTATGAGAATTAATATAATTCCTCTATTAGAATTTACATTAAACGACAATATATAAAAAATATGGACTATTAAGAGAATACTGTAATGAAATCAGAATATGAAACTGCGAGACCAACATAAAATCGGGTTAAAAATCCACAAATAGCATTTAATAAACCCTAAATCTCCCAAAAAACATAATGGAAAAAAACACCCCTATATTTAAAGACCAATTGAGACCTGGAAAAAAAAATAGTTCACTACTTCCTTTACGTTGATTGGCTTTTAAAGACAGATCAGTCCCATTAGGACACTGTTCAATAATACAGCAGTTCCACCAAATCGTTTTTCTCTGAATTTATATATTTTGGGTGCATGTGGGTGGCTATGCGCATCTACTCAGGAAGATTTTGCAAATGTCTCTGAATGATTTAAGAGGCGGCCGCCGTGGGGAGACGCTCACACATCTCAGGTTCACGGGTTGATGCGGGTCACAGCGGTCCGCGTGGATGTGTTTAAAGAGTGGAAAAAAAGCGGAAAGCGGAAGGAATAACAACACCGTGAGCGAGAAGCCGTTTGACGTTCGTCGTCGGGGGAACGCTTGATTAACTGCGGCGGGACGGCGAGCAGGTGTTGTTTGTTTTTCAAGCACTAAATAAAATCTGTATGAAGTACATCAAAATAAATCAATCCAAATCTAGCCTCCTTTTTGGCAGAGCTGCAGGTTTTTTTCTTGCCGGCACAAATACCACTAAGTGCTTTTCACTGTCTCTGCGGCAGTCACTTATTAAAACCTTGTTGCTGCTTGTATTTAAAAAGAAATGTTATTCTGGGATTTGTATTTAAGGATTTTTTTTCGACATTTAATTCTCATTTTCAATGCAGTTGAATTCAAAAAGTAGAATAGCTTTGCTTCTTTCTATTTTTCAAAAACTTTATTGAATGTTTTTAAACTTTTTTTCAGTCACAACTCTATTTACAAATAAGTTTAATACATTGTTTCGGTTTTTCCATGTCATGTTTAGAAAGAAGCCCTTGATAATAATAATTAGTTAGTCAACTTATTTAATCAAGTTAAGACAAAGGTGTTAGTTCGCGGGCCGCTTTAACGTCAACTCGATTTCATGTAGGCCGCACCATTTTAGATATAATATTTAGATTTTTTTATTTTGATAAATGGATTAAAAGAACTGGATTAAAAGCCCTGAATATTCAGTTTTTTTATAGATCTAAAACAATGTTTATTTTAGCTTTTTTTAATATATATTTTTAGATTTTACAAAATGATTTTTGAACTAAAAACACAGATAAAATGGATTAAAACATTACAATTATTGATTTAAAAGGGGGAAAATCAAGAAATGTAATATACATTTCTACTCTTCATTTTAATTTGATCCTAAAACAGAAAGTCGGCACTCATCATCTACTTTCCCGGGCCACACAAAATGATGCGGCGGGCCAAATTTGGCCCCCGGGCCGCCACTTTGACATGCTGTTGCCATTCATTAATAAAAAATAAAATAAAAACTATTTTCTGTTTACCCCTTTCAGACTGTGGTCTCTATTTTTCAAGTCCAAGACACGCAATTTTTTCCGAATAACCTGTGAAATAAACTAAATTAAGTAGAAAACAGCATATCCATATACATATTTTCCCCCATTTGTACAAAGATATCCCACATTAAAGCGTGTTTCTACACTTTTTTTGCAAATAAGCTGCGGAAAAAAACGGTTACGAACAAAAAAAAAGTTTCAATATTTGTTTCTCATGGTTAACTAGTAATAATATCGTTCAAAGTGATAAAATATTTCTTCCTTTCCTTGTGACAGTTGCTGTAATAGCATATGCATATAAAAAAAAGTGATTAGCATTTAAATATAAAAGTACCTGCGTGGGTTTCATTCCCAACTCTGAAAACTATTTATTATGCATCATGTTTAGAAGTATGCAGCTGCATTCTTCACCTCGCTTGACTAATATTAACTCCATTTTTCTGCTCCCGTCCTATAAATGATGCAACGCCGCGGGGTCTTTTCACTAGTGACCCTCCACAATGGGACGCGGATGAGAGGGTCTCGAAAAATTGTCCACCTGAAAACGCTGTTCACTTTTATATTCGAAAGCAGTGATCCATGACAGATGTCTTTTAATGGTGTGTCGCATATGTCACGCCAAGCTTTTGCGTCCACACTGGAGAATTTATTTATTATTTATTCATTTTGAGGGCGCTTCCTAGTGTCACCCTTCAAGTATCTCCTTGCTAGAAATGTCAGAAAGCACTCGACGAATGTCCTCAAGCAACAAAAGATCAATTAACGGCAAAGTCGGCGTCGAGGATGCGATTAGAGGGAGGTCAACTGACGTAAACACTCAAAGACACAACAAAGACACGTTTAGAAAGATTGCCTTTCTCGTGTCGTGGAGACAAAGAATTGAGGACGTCAAGTCGAGCAAATGGAAGAAACGTAGGAACCAGAATTAGAAGCATGCGACATAGTCGTCTACGTATATGTTGATTTATAATAGATGAAGGTACACGGTTTACACCAATTTGCTTCTCCACGTAAGTGGACGTTTGATCCGAGATGGGTTTGAGGGTCGCGGCAGTCGTGTAGAAATTGCGCGGTGAAACATCCAGGCATGAATAAATAATTCTCTGCATATTCCACTTGGAAAGGCAACATTGCAACTAATGACCGACGAGTCGACGATGCACGCTAACGTTACAAAGTGGGAGTGGAGGTCCCATCATGCCCCCCACAGCCCCCCTCGGCTGGTGTCGACTCACATTAGTGTCTTTCATAAATGTTTGCAAACTGTAGCGGTCACTTTAAAAATGTACGGTGAGGTTTTAAACGCTCACGAAAGATACATACAAACATAGGAGGCTAATTAGAGTGCAAGTTATGGGGGGGAAAAGTGTATATATTAATTTAAGAAAAAGTATTTTAATATGTTAAACTGTTAAGTGAAGGGGAGTATATTTATAATTTGGGGTATTTATTCCAATTGATTTTATTCAAATTAATCATTCATTTTCATTCCGTCCACTCTTGCTCGTTTTGTGTTTTTGCTGCTTTTCTGTCTTAATGATTTCATTTGGTGATTCTTAATAATCCTATTTACTTTGATTTGCTTTGTACTTTTTGCTTTGTTGTTCTGCGGCCTTTGCGACTGTACTGTCTAACTTATAACTATGCCTTTTCTTGCTACTGTCACAATGAAATTTCCCGAATACGGGATGAATAAAGTTATCCAATCCAATCCAATCCAATCCAATTTAGCATAGCACTTTTCCTCACAGGGGCCGTGGAGGGTGCTGGAGTCTATCGCGGCGAACTATAGCCACCAGGCAGGCGACATCCAAAATCGATAGTCTGCCAATCGCAGGCTGTAATTAAGCAAATCAGCAATAATATTTCAATTTAAAGAATTATTTTCCAAATGCAGGAATGTATCATTCAATATGGCCCACACAATTAAGCCTAAAATTAAGCTTACGTTTTGTCGCACTTTTTTTAGTAACGGTAACAGTACCTCTCCCTTAGTTCCGGGTTCAAAATGAACGATCGCTGCCATCCCTCCCAGTCAAAACGGATTGGACTTCAATGGCAGCCAGAGATGACAATTGTAAAGTACATTATAAAAACCTACTCTTTTTTTTTTTTACTAAAATCGCTGTTCTTACCGCAACTCCCCCAAACCCCGGTGCCAAAAAGATGGCTGAACACATTATTAAGACTTAAATGTTGCAAATCATTGCGCCTTGGCATCCACGCCATTCATCAGCGCACGTTTTGTCTCCGTGAAATTCAATAAATGGAAAGCAAAGTCAATGAATATGAACGTGAAACAATCGTCACGCACGCCTTCCTTAGAACAGGAGCAGGATATTAATTTAACAGGCTGTAATTGAAAACATTAGTAATTTCGGGTCGTTAACGCCTTTAAGAGGAGGGAGATAAAATAAAGCTTCGGTTAGCGGCTCCAGCTCGCAGTTATCGCGACGGCGCCGAGTTGCATACAAATAAAAGCAACAGCGGGGACATCAGGGTCCAGAAATACTAATTACCTGCTGTTTTCTGGCCTTCTGCGCGGCCCACCTTTCTTGGGACAATCAATAATTACGCACAAAGGGGCCGAGGGAATGAAATCAGTCTGATCGCCATTAGCGTGGGGAGTGGGAGGAAGTTCATTAGCTATTCAGCAGGCGCGCTGTGTAATTTCCAATACTGGAGACAACTCCCCTTTGCCTTTTGTGCTGGCGCTCTATAGCCAGAAGGCGCCTTGACTTTTCCTTTTTGTACCTCCGCCAAGGACGTCGTGTGTTGGGAGCACTGTTTATCAGTTGGTAATTTAGGGGTACGTCATGTAATGTTTAATCAGGGCATGTTAACGAAGAGCCTGTTGTATTTCAGCAGGTGTTCGTTCGGTGATATTGCTGGGGAAAATTTTCCTATGAATGAGGGCTTATAGAAAGAAACCTACTTTAATGAACCTCCAGGTTTGTCTCGATAAGATCGTTGAATTTTTTTTTATGGTGTTTTAATATTATTACAAAAAAACAATCTAGTTTTTGTTTGGAAGTTTGAAAAAGTGATCATTTTAAATTCTAATTTCTCATTTTAAGGCGCAGGGTAAATGTGTCAGAAATTCTTCAAAACATTGTTTTTTTTAGGTGAAAATGACCAATTTTTCCATGTATGGGCTTAATAAGAACAAAAAGTAGCAGCATATTTTAGAGACTAAAAAATCGCACCAGCCAAAGATTAAACAATGAAAAGGGAATAAAATTGTCACATTTTTTGGGAGGGCGAGTTTTTTTATTTGATCCAAAACCAAGAAAAACATACTCCTAAATAACTATTGTGAAATAGAGAACAGCAGGCAAAATAGGCATTTGTTACCATAACAGTTTTTCCAACTTTTAAATATAGCCCAAAAAAAACTATGTGGGAGGTCTGAGATAAAAAAGTACATATATAAGGCGCACTTGAGTATTAGTCGCAGAACAGCCAAACTATGAGGAAAAAGTTACGATATATAGTCTTGAAAATACGCTATTCACTAAAAGTAAACGGAATATAACTAGACATGAATCTGTTGACACTTTGTAAGCTGGAGAACATGATTAGACTAGATTTAAGAGGTGATATAAGAGATGTTCGTCCCTGCACTGGTTGGACGCCACTGCCTTTCCCCAACGCGTCTCATGCCGAGTGCATTTAGCGCATCACTTTCTCGTCTTGCGCTTGCAAAGCTTTTAGAATCTTGTGTTTCCACAACGTCAAAGCTCGCCTCAACTCCGGCGCCGATGACACAAAGGGACAGTACATGCGGCAGGAAATAAATAAACCAAGAGGGATACGTTTAAAAATTGAACCAGATAGCGGCACGTTTTTTCCCCTGCTGAACGACCAAATAACTTGAACCGCCGGCGAAGCTTTTAATAGAAGAGATGTTTGTGGAGGCACAAGGGTGGTCATTTCTACACATGCAATTTCTTAAAAAATGTCCTAAACAACACTAAAATCAATTGAAAACATATATAAGCAAGCTTTGAAAGAATTAGACAGAAAGCCAAAAACGCAACACCACTGGCAGATGATATTAGAAAAACACAAACGCCTGAACTGGAACAATACTGTTAAATATGCAGATGCCACCTTAGTTTACAAAATCTTCCAACACAAAGCTCCTCCTCTACTACAAGATTTTGTACAAAAAAATTCCAACACATCAACAATGGCTGGCTCTATAGGTGACTGTGTAGTTCCCTTCAAAAAGAGTGCTAAATTAGCCAAAGCACCTTCTCTGTTCATACCTGGAACTCAATATCAATTAACATACGTGAACACCCGTCTCTGAACCTCTCTTCGGCCAATCATCTTAAAGCCTGGCTTTTAGACGGACAAAATTGCGATCACAATGCTGTCAAAAACTGCTATTTGTGACATTGTTTACCTTCAACCTGCACAACGGACTAAAGATGGAAATTAACCCTCGGCTACAATCTTACATATTGCCATATATATGTTAATTAACATGAATAAAATATATTTCATAATTAAATACATCAAACCCAAAGAGAAGTTTAAAAACTCGTTACGAACAAACGCTACGAATGTACTAATATTCCTCTCTAAAACATCATTTTGTGATTGACTTCTATGAAAATCCATGAAAGTCTTTGTGCATTTCAAGGTTGCGCATCCCACTTTGGTACTCCTTTTTTACTTAAGAAAATCTGCTAAACATCAGTGAAACGCAGCACGAGCACATTCACGCTGACAAGCTCCTAAATAACAACAATCAAAGGCGACTTTTTAGTCGGCGCACCTGCACAGGCTTCAAGTGCAACATGTAAAACAAAGCGGAACATAAACAGCTGCCTTCAGAAGCTCGACAGGGCGGCGTGTTGTAAAAAAAAGGCGGCGACGTCGCCCTGGCTGTAAAAGTGATTCATTTTGATTTAATCTCAGATGGGACAAAAGAGGAGTGCTTAAATGCAATCTTATTGCATTAATTGCCTCTCTTAAAATGCGTTCAAGTAAAGCAAGACTCATTGGAGAGTGTGGCGCGTTTACTGTGGCCGACATTTTCCACAGCGTGTCAAGTCGCAACGTTAATATATCAGAGAGGAAGACTTTCTTTAGAAGCCCCCGAAGGGACAAAACATCCAAGTGGATCTCCATAGCGGCGCAATAGATCTTTGCGTTGACTTGGAATATGTTCATTATTCTCGGAACTGGATGAAATCTTCCTTTTAGTGAATTGAGGCAAAATTAAGTTGGTTTTTAGGGTCCGACTTATTACACGCAGGGTTACTGGTGTTTAAAATGGTTTCTTCTGGTCCTGTAGTACGTTCATAATGATAATGATATAGCATGGCGGTACTTTTTCATATAGAAGAATTGATTTTGTTTTCTTAGGTGTCGTGAAAAGCAAGACTCATTTGAATGATGGCAAGAAAATTAATGGAGAAGTCGATCATGACAGTAAATATGAAGCAGTCCCAAGATCCCACGGTCAACATCAACAGATGTTTTTTTTTTTTTGTGGTACTCGGACATTTCGTCGAAAGACGCTTGGTCGACCGGACGTTTGGTCGAACGGACGTTTGGTCGAACGGACGTTTGGTTGCCGGGTTGCTACTGTTGAAACCAGCTCTCAAAATTATAATCATGAGAGAGAGAGTTTAATATCTAAATATCGAATATCAAAATATCAACAGTAAACTATCTGTCATAATTTGACAGCGAGCGAACCCGGCGACCAAACGTCCGGTCGGCCAAACGTCCGGTCGGCCAAACGTCCGGTCGGCCAAACGTCCGGTCGGCCAAACGTCCGGTCGGCCAAACGTCCGGTCGGCCAAACGTCCGGTCGGCCAAACGTCCGGTCGGCCAAACGTCCGGTCGGCCAAACGTCCGGTCGGCCAAACGTCCGGTCGGCCAAACGTCCGGTCGGCCAAACGTCCGGTCGGCCAAACGTCCGGTCGGCCAAACGTCCGGTCGGCCAAACGTCCGGTCGGCCAAACGTCCGGTCGGCCAAACGTCCGGTCGGCCAAACGTCCGGTCGGCCAAACGTCCGGTCGGCCAAACGTCCGGTCGGCCAAACGTCCGGTCGGCCAAACGTCCGGTCGACCAAACGTCCGGTCAACCAAACGTCCGATCGACCAAACGTCCGTGGCCTGGTATGTTTTAACGGATTTGTTTGTAACAGACAATGATGATTTTAGGTTGTTTTGTTACCTGACAAGTTTCGGCGTGTTATTTCCACTTTCAGGCGTTTCAGTTCCACTTTGAGGCGTGTCACTGGCGTGATTGTGACGCACTGATGTTCCATGGCGTTAAGGTGAATCCCAGTTGCACCAGTGATACTCTAATGAAGGTGGAAATAAAATGTCAAAATGTGTCAGAATACAAAATGACCTAAAAACGCCATTGTCTGCTGTAAACAAATCAGTTAAAAGATAGACAAAATGAGCTTATTACAACTAGGACGTCTGCTATTATAATTTGAAGCCGCCGTTTTAAACAAATTGCAAGAAAATCACTTTTTCATTCTGCCCCTTTTTGGGTTTTTTATCTCTGACAGCCACAATAAAAGTTGGATCAATAAATAAAAGAAGAAAGAGAAGTAAAGGAGCAGTTTGTTTACAAGTTGCATCTCACATCACAATAGAGATTTCCCCTACTTTTTTGGACACCCACTTGCCTCCAAAAGGGGCTTTGAGCTCAAGTTGTGCTCCCACTTTTCAAAGCGAAAAGGATCATTTGCGCTACGCCGGAGGAAGTCGGCTTCACGCTTGTAAAGCTGTTCTCTTTTCAAGTTGGCTTCTAGAACGCGCTTTGCCAATCTCTCCTGAGATTCATTTTGTTTCACTTTTGGGAAAAATCCCACTTTAGTGAAAACGATAAGATGATGTTTACTCTTTGAGAAGAATTCTGTCATGAAAATGACATTACCAGTTCAAATCATCAATCATTCTGGATTTGCAAGTTTAATACTGCTTGCAACATAAATTACATCAATTTTCCCCCATTGAAATGAACATTCAGATTTGTTTTCTAATCATTGTAGGCTATGAAAAGAATAAAACAAATAAAATATGCTTAATGTGTGCTGGAACGGGTGCTTTAAAAGAAGATTTTTTTTAGAAAACTTATTTTAGAATTGCTGCAAAATTATAAATAGTATATAGTGAAAGAAAACGCTAATGTACTGTTCGGGTCATTGCACAATGATGAAGCTATCAAAAACCAAAACAACAAAAAACACGCATCATCTTCCACTTCTATACAGCTTCACACGTCACTGCAATATATTGCGCCGCATTTAATCATTTCCTCTGGTAACTGTCAACACGAATGATTGGGTGGGCGGTTGCATCAACAATATGTCAAGATTGTTCTTCCAGTGCAGCAGATATGGCGAGAAGGAATGTTTGCAAAAAAAATCTTTTAGAAATGAAAGGCTACTGTATTCCACCCGCCTTTGAGTGGTGAAGTATATTTTGCCAAAACTGTGATTCAGATGGTGCTATAACAAAGCAGTATGCGTCATTGAGTGTATTACTTCTAGTGTTAAATCGTCCTCCTCCTACCTGGCAAAGTGTCTGGCTCATATCTGCGACTGTAATTGTGCCAGGTCTCAAGTGCCTCTCAGCATAAGGAGGGTCACTTGTTGACATGGTGACTAAAAAGCCGCCAAGCTATAAACCTCCTACCCATTAAATGAAGCGGAGATCTTATGCTCGGTTTTTATTTTTTGAAATGAAGTCGAGAAAAGTAGATCAAAAGTTAAGTAAATTAAAGGGAGTGAAGTCAATTGATACCCACAAGCAAAAATGGAGTGATTCATATATTCCCTTTTGAAGAGAATTTTAACATTCCAAGCATATACAAGTATTGGAATGCATTCGTAATTTTATACTTTTTTTTTGTTAAAGGCATCTAACTTCCAAACTCTTAATGGCTACTCCCATCTGTTCATAATCTTCCAGATTTAAAAAATAATAAAAAAAGAGGGCTAATTAATAAATGAACTGCTATTTACAGCAATTATATTTGAACTGGGAGGACTGGTAGGTATTATTTACAGTTTAAATAGATTTAACTATCAATGTCATGGATAGTGAATGAGTTTACTGCAGTTAAAAAAATAAAAATAAACACTCAAAGCAACGCATCTGGTTGGTTTTATGTTGTAATTTTCACATCAATTCAAAATAATGCTAGTGTATTTCCACAATTAGCAGGCTTTGGCAAATCTTATAATAAACCACAGCACCCCCTCGCTTCCCAAGTAATTTTTCCATCATTATGAAAAAAAAAAAACAGAGTTTTCACGAGTAATTTTTTACTGGATACCCATTTTCAATACCGTCGTACGCCTTTAACAAGGAAGGGATTGGCCGATTAGTTCGAGTGGGAGTCTGACACTAAATGTCCAAAGTCAAATGACCCACTTTGGGAAGTTTGCTGAGAAATAAGAATGAGAAAACCTGCCGCCACAAAGGAACTCTATAGGTGGTCTCGCGCAACCTGTTTTTGTTTGCCATGAGCCGGAGGAAAACTTTATTTTCTCCTTGTTGCTTTTGAGTTGAAATGACAACCCCCTCCTGCTTGCCATACTGTACAAAGCTATGAAAAATGTTCAGAACCGGCGGAGGGCATACGGGGGGTCCATCCGTTGGGGACTCAAGGACCTCAGGTGGTTTTTTTTTCCCCAAGCACCCGTCTCTTGGGGCCACGTGCAAGGGCAGTCGTTGCGTCTTCATAATTTCCTTCTAGACAGACAGCTAGCGGCAGACCCACTTTTTCTCGCGCCTGACGACATTTTTTCCTCTCTCTTTCTCACCAGATGCGCCTTTGATCGCACGCGTCTATTTTTACTCATTGTCACCGGAAAACCATTCGCGGCTTGTATCGAGTGCATGACAACATGGTGATAGTGTTTTTAATATTTGATTTTTTTTGAAATATTAAAGCAATACATCAAACGGACAAGGAGGATTGTCAAAACAAACAAAATGTATGTTTTGTATTTAAATCGGCGAGGTGTCGGGTCGGTACTCAGTAAATAAGAATATGTGATCGGGACATTTCTGATATAAAATAACCTTTTAGTGAAACTCACCACACTTGAATGTGTAATCGTAACAATCTGCTCTCTTAATCTCACAAACCTCTGGGGGTAAAGGAATCCCTTTTCTAGAGCATAATAATTAATATTGCGCACACAGCATGATCCCGTAGTCTATGTACGTAAAATCACGGAGCATATCCCGATTTTTGGGTGGATGTCTTTTCATCCCATCTGCTGACTAAAGTCGACTAGCGGCGACCAAGGATGGCCTTTGGTTTACCTAATTCCTCCTAAATTTGTTGAGTTTTAAAGGATTAGAGGAGCGAATGCACAAGCCTGGCCGGCGCTCCAAAAATGTGCACATTTGGTAATGATTGATATTTTATAATCTGCGGGTGCTCTTTACAGTAATGGCTCTTAATCTTTGCAGGTTATCCATCATCTACAGATTAGTGAGCAGTTTTGCCTAACAGTGGGTGAGGCTCTTTAAAAAAACATATATATATATTTTTTGTAATAGTATTTCTAGACCAGGCATATCGAGATCATTTTTTTAATGTGTTGGTTTACATTTTTTTAGGTGTAAAGTCATTACCTACAATTGACGGCAAGAGGTGTCCAATCCATCCAATGCTCATAAGTATAATACAAAAATTATTAGATATACAGCATATTTTATACTATTTCTTTATTCATATCGACACTATTGAAAAAAACCTTGCAGCAAAAAATATGTCCAACAAATCACAACTAAAATAGGTTAATCTATGGGATTGGGTGACCAGATTTATTTGCTGTATAAAACTATTTATGTAAAATACATTTTTTAAACAATTTGTTTGTAACCTGATTTTGGTGCTGTAAAGAGATTTGGGATTTTTTTTACTGGATAGGTAGTGGTCGGTCATGCATGTTTGGTTTAAAACGGCCTCATAAAATCTCATTTCAAATTGTGAGTACATTGGATTTATGCCTAGATCTAGAGTATGCAAATAAAGTGGATTGATTAATCGTAATTAATAAAAAGCAGTGTCAAAGCACTTGTAATAAATCATTTCCTGCCAGTTTTGTGACTCATCAGCAATCCATTAAATGCAGGCCGAGAGCGACGCCTCGTAACGACCGGCTGAAAAATTCATAGTCTTAGCATTTAAGCAACAGTCCACAATTAAAGGCTGGCGTTGAGGCAGGCGACGCAAATTAGCCGCGGGAGGCAACGAGTCGCGACGTACGCTCGTTCGCCAGCCCATCGATTTCTCGCACCCGGGCGAGTCTTATTGATCAGACGCACTTGCTAACAGGGACGTTTCGGCACAACGGTCACGTTTGGTTTTCGAGGAATGTTACGCCAAATAGTTGCACGAAAACTCGCAAAATTCTCGTCTGTGATTAAGCAAAAACAAGAACAAGGGTGAGGGATCATGTTCAATTCACGCAGTTTTGAACAACTGTAAAACAAATGTGCTTACTGGTGTGCACCCATTTGTTTTGTTGTTATTAGTTTCTATGGGATTTTATCTTGCCAATGCACTATTTCCTTGAACTTTTAATATGTTCACTTAGTTTAACCCCTGTAATAATTGTTTGTCTAATCTCCCTATTGTAGTGTTTGGATAATAAGCCCCCCAAGCACTAAAGTGCATCTTCACAAACATTGGAAAACACACTCAAGTGTATTGAGCAGGCTACGTTACACGCATACTGATCGTCCTGCCTTTCTTTTCACTGCCTTACAACAAAAGTCAGCAAAGTCTGTTTGTCTGATGTCTCCCAAAGATTATTTTTTTACTATTCACGGCTTGCTGCATCCTTGTCAAGAAGAAGAAAAAAACAATTACCGACAACTCAATGCTACACTGAATATTTTATTTATAGTTAAGTCAATAAATGGAGTTTATAGAATCCTTAATGTGGTTTCCCTCGTGAGTCTACACTTGTGACTGATATATAGTATTTCATAGTGTTTTTTGTTTTTAAGCTATAGAGTAAAACTACTTAGATTTAACTCTGTCCTCTACGTGAACCTTGCCTCTGTGAAAAATTCATGACCACAATAATAATATATGTATCTGGCCATTGTTTTCCCTCTCCTTAATAAACAGATGGCCTCGATATGATCCTCCCTCACTGTTGCCGTGGTTACCACAGCACAGGTGCAAACTTATTCTTCACCCTATTTCTTACTGAATATAAGGCGTCCGCTTTATTTATTTATTAATGGTGCCAATACTGTATACAGTATATTCATTTTTTTCTGTGTAAAAATGGCAAATAAATGAATTCTGGTTGCTCTTAATGACCTCCAAGCAGAATTGGATTATACTACTACCGTAAAGCACACATTCATTCATTAATAGCCGTACTCATAAATACTAAAATCAAAATAAATCAAACATTATGTTGAAAGATGTAGAAGAATTGACAGATGCCGTATATTGATGCATAAATACTTCATAATTAGGTGCGCCTTTTTAATGAGTTTGCAGTTGAATTTACAAAAAAGTGGACGAATCTGCTACAGATTTTTAGTTTATCATTTCTACTATATTTTTAAAATACTTGAATTATATGTTCAGATAGTTGTCCAATTATTTGTGATGAAATGTACGACTTATTTGTGAATTTTGCATGACAATTCTAGATCGTGTTAGTGTCAACTAGAGCAAATTTTCCTTTAAATGGCCTTCATTTTTAGACTTTAACGTTTCTAATATGCTGTTAACGGTATTGTTTTTTTTGTAGGCTAGCAATGTTTGTAGCGCTTCAAAATTTGATATAAAACAACATGAATGTAATTCCCACACATCAACCAAACATACATACACATAAAATATTAGCAAAATGCATAGAAGTTTTTAAAGAATAACCACACATCCAATACATACTATATCAATATACACAAAAGGGGTGTTTATAAAGCAGAATAATAATATTCTCAACAATATGCTAAACTATGTGCCCACTTAAAACAACAACACAAACAACAACAACAAACAAAAAGAACCTAACCTAACCAGCCATCACTCTGCTTAAGTACAGGACGCGAGTCCTTACCTACAGCTTAACACGAACATTCGTCGAAAGCGCCACTGTCTTTAATTGCTCAATCAAGTGAGCAGTAGATATTCCATCCCTTTACTGTCAACATGTTTACGGGAAAATCAATATTTACATCTTTTGGCTTCACAGCTGCCGCACGGAGGCTTCAACGTATTGGAAGCAACGTGGTGAAATAGCACTCCGGCGGAATAAATTAGAAAGCAGAATCAATCAAGCTGTACGTTTTTGGCCTCCTCGGCGGTGACGGCTGCACGTGGATATTTTGGAGAAGATCATATTGTCTCAGAGGACGCCATTGTTTTGCTTCAATAGCCTTTGTCTCAATCGTGATGTGAACCATCCATTACTTGCTCAGATACACTCGCACAGTTTGGAAGAAAGCGCATCCATATTTAATATTACTGTTTGTTTGGAAAGTCATCCTGGCCAGCAGAGCACAATAAATATGTGCACAGTATACTAGGACCTGCTCAGTCATTTTTCACTTAAATTTTCGAGCTGGTACTGAACTGCAAAAATAAATAAATATGAGCTCAACTCAGCATGCGATCCAGTCTTTGTTATTACCATCATTATCACTGTCATTTTCCAATCAGTACTTCAATATTGCGACTTGTTTCTTGGGTTACTGTCTCGGCACAACAGGAGTCGAAATAATTGCGATAACAGGTCAATTCTCGCAGGCCTATTAGATCAGAGAAAAGGTCGTTCTTTGTTTTTCCGTTTTAAAAAAGTAGGTCACATGTTGTATCACATGGACAGCGAGGTGAAAAGTCGGCAACACACGCCCGAGAGGTCGGCGGATGGATTCGTGCGGGCATTTTTTGTGGTTGAAAAGGTCAAAGATTTTCTTCGGTGAGCCGATTACGTCAGCCTTCGTAGCTTTGACTGGACGGCAAGCTGACTGATGTGTAATCTCAGCGTTAATATCTCCAATTGCCTCCGACGACGTTCCGTGTTTTGATCCGTTTACTTGAGTCGCCATTTCACCGTTTTGATTGACAATCACCTTTTTTTCCGACCACCGGGTTTGACAATGCTACAGCGGTCTAAATACTTCTGCCTGTGAGGGTAATGTTTCCTTTGTGTAACCTTTTCAACCAGCTAAGAAAATGACATCTTTTTAGACAAGGTTCATCGGAATGCTAAAGAACAATAAGCGGTTTCCGAGAATGGCGGGATAACAACAACTCTACATAACCTTGCGCGAAACAAAGAGTGTTCTTTTTGAGGCCTTCAGAGCTTGACAGAAAGAATGACAACACACTTATACATGCTAATAATGTACGTCAGAAATATCGGGCTTTCATCTCCAGCTCTGCCTTTGTAGTATTTCTTGGCAGATATAAAAATACTCAAGGATGGATGTGTCTTTGTTATGCGGAGTAAGATGACTATTTCCGACCGGCCTTTCCATGTGATGGAATGCTATTCCCTACAGAAAACGCCAGAGTTTGCTGATGATGTTCTGCGAGTCGGCATTTTAATGAAGAGACAGTCGATCTGCTAAGCTACCGCGAACGAGAACGCTTCTCTGGCGCAAGCGAGGCTCGCCTATACGGGACAGTATATTGTTTATGCTGCACATTTGCTTATCTTCACGAACACCCACTCTGGTCTTACCCGTCGGAATGACAATCCGATGTTAATAGGCACTCAAGTCGGGGAAATGTTAGGAGTTGCTGATGAGCTAAGCTCCAAAGCTCTTCAACTGTTTCAGTCACTTTTGTGCTGAAAATCAAGCGTAGGAGTAACAAGGTCATTCAGTGCATCACACTTGGCCGTATTTGAGAGCTCTTGATTCATTACCTCTGCTGGGGAGGATATATTTTCATTGTGATGGCTTTGACTTTTGATTATTTCAACTTTGCTTCATTTTCCTTCTGATTCCCACTAAACAGGTTTCATTTTAATGAAAGTCATTCACGCCAGTTCAGCAAAAGTTTGCCTGCGTTTTTTTGGGGGGGGGGCTGCAGTATTTTGACATTGCCAGAGACGTCAGGTTTCCATTTTTTTAGTATAGCAAGACAATGGTGGAATGGCTATTTCATTTGATTTCGGTTTGGGCAATGTGGAATCAATTCCCATTTGGTGGCGGTGAATTTGTGAAATGTAAATGCTTGTCTGTCCCATTGCACTGATTAGCGACCAGTCTAGTTTGTAGTCTGCCTTTTGCCCAAGTCAGCTGGGACAGCGGTGTTGAAAATGAATGAATAATTTACGATGAATACCATATTTTCCGGACTACAACTTTTATCAAAGTTTGGCTGGGCCTGCGACTAATACTCACGTTCGACTTATGTTTTTTATTTTCCCTACTCTGACCACCAATAGCCTATAATGTTTTTTTAAGGCATCTAAAAAACTGATTTATTAACACATGCCTTCAACATACTTTGACATTTGTCCTGATCAAATTAAAAATCGTCCTCCCAAAAATGCGACTTATACGGCCTTCGGCTGGTGCGACTTATAGTCCGAAAAAGACGGTAAACCGAGCGGAATATATGCGTAATGCACGGCGTATTGGAATACTTGTTAGTTATCACTAGAGCCATTTTAGATGGCATATTATCTATAAATTTCAAATCAATGTTTTATAATAAAAACCCTGTGTCATTTGAGTTTAGTCTCATGGACAAAAACCTTGTTTAAAAGGAAAATTATTTCTCGATTGAAATTCACCCTGTAAAATCCTATTTTACCTGTTCAAATTGCTCACACTTTGCCATTTGTTATGCTTCTAATAGTCTTGTGACATTTCTTTCAGCTCCAGAAATACTTTCACTTTGTTGAAGGTCTACACGTGTTCTTGTTTTTCCTCCCACCATAGAGCAGAGTCCCATTAATCAGTTCACATGTTCATATCGGAGTCTCTTCTCTCTGGGCGTTTGCAGTTTGAAAAAACAACCGTGACCTTTGCGTACGTTGTTTGATCACTGACATTTTGTTACCACTAAGAATAAAAGGCAGATTGATAACGCTTCGCTGTTTACAAATTCCCCGTTCGCTCGCTGCGGTGATGACGAAGCTAACGGACTTTGACACATTTAATGAAAACTGTAAAACACAACGGATTTAAGTGTCAGCACAGCTGTTAATTATTTGGCTCTCCAAGGGAGAGGGGTTACGGTGGCGTCGAGGAGGGTGTTACAGAAAAAGCCTCGCGCTCAGCAAATTTAGGATTCTGCATGTTAATTGAAACAAAAACAGTGGTATAACTAGTTTAGCGGCGTGTGTAAGCTCGCCAACCGACGTGGATGGTTTTGGCAAACAATGCGTTGGCTTCTAATTAGATTTGGAGGTCACTTCAGCCATGTAGGCACTCGCTTGGCAATCTGGGCCGCGACAACGGGCCAACTTGTATATTGTCGTGCATAAACTTTAATGTTTTGATGGAACACAAGACATTAACTTGGAAAATTGATCACGGCTGCCAGCTGGGCAGTTTAGATGGAGTGATTTTATACCCTGGACTGTGTAAGTATATAAAGTACAGATAATATTGGGAAATGTGAAACTATTGGAGCCTTAAATTCAATCAATTTCCGTAAAGAGTATCCTCACAAGGATCACGGGGGTGTTGTATTTTATTCCGGCGAACTTTGGGCAGCTGGTGGGAGACAAAGGACAAACATTGACGCTAACATTCATACCTAGGGGCAATTTAGAGTCTTAAACAAGCCTTCCATGAATGTTTTTAGGACGTGGAAGGAAACCGGAGTACCCGGAGAAAAGCCACGCAGGCCCGGGAAGAACATGCAAACTCCACACAAGAAGATCGGAAGCCATTTGGGATTCAATACTTGATCTCAGAACTGTGAGGCCAACGCATTAACCAGTCGTTCACCCCAAAAGTTTATAAATTTAAAAATGTTTTCGAACAAAGCATTCAATTTTCCTTTCAAAGTCGCACAAAAATCCTAATTTTTTGCTTTTTATCTCCCACCTGTTGTTGGGGTCGGTTTGACTATTGATTCTAAAGCATTACATTTGAACCTACATTATAGAAAGTCAAAATAAGTTTAGTTGTCATCAACATTTTTGCACTGAATATGAGCAGGTGCGATTTTCGAATTGCCATGTTATAAATTTGACACCTGTGCCGCGCAACATCCCATTTCATTAACACATTTATTTTGTAATATACCACTAATAATCCAGGCGGGAAGTTTCACACTGAACTTAATACATATTTTTTTTCTACATGGGACTGACTCATTTGAAGTGGGAAAAATGTGTTCAAATGATTCGTGCTCGAGGCTATAGCTACCTTGTGATTTGACAATTTGCCAGCACGGCAGACCTAATCAACATGCTGTCTCTCAGCTGCATACTAAAGCGTTGGGGTTGGTAGTTCTGCTTGAAAGATACACTGTACCATTTCGAGAGCAAAATGCAAAGTCACTCGCTTCACTCTGACATATGACATATGCAAAGAGTTTGTAGTGGAGCTCCTATATGAAAATAATGAATCAAATAAGAGGCGGAGAAGTGTGTCAGCGGTGCGGTCGGAACTCGAGATGCCGTTTGTCAAGTGCAAATTGCTGCAAGCAAGCAACTGTAATGATGCAGTCTGACAGCTATCCAAAAACGATTCAAAAATACAGTTTGAATTCCTTCTATGACAGTAAATGTTGGGGAGCGAGTGCAAAATGGTGCTTTTCAGTTGTGGATGTATGTGTGTGTCAAAGTCAGGCTAAACGACAAGAACGTAGCCTCTTTTGTCACCTCGCTCAGAGCATAGGTGGAGGATTGTCATCTTGAATGACGATTTAGGCACTTTTGCAAAACAATGTGGAATATCATTTTAAAAGGAAGTGAATGCGATGGCGCTGGAAAAAAATGGCTGAGGATTGCAAGTGAAAAACAACAAAGGAATCAATTGAAGATCAAAAAGGGGCTTGGAATTGAATTCTTCAAATTATTGTTATAACATTTTCTCCTCTATGGCAAAAAAAACATTCTCAAAAGAGGAAAATGTCACTTTTTGAAAGTGGTTAGTCTCCACTTGCTTTAATATTGAACGGACTTTGTGTTTGTGGATTCAGTTCTAGATAAAACTGAAAATAAATTTGCTTAAAACTTAAGACAGTTGCCAAGCATGAAATAAACAATAAAACTTAAAGTTTGAATATCAAAAATACAATCCAACATAGTTGAGGGAATCTGAAAAAGCAATTATACAGACACATTTTACTCGTGAATTTCGATAAGTGGTCATTTTTCTTTATTTTGCGATCTTTCGATTTAATAGCTCATGGGCATTAAATCTAGTTTCAGCATCTTTTCAACACTTCTAATTTATGCATGGCTGCGATGTTCTTAAAGTGGCTGTCATAAAGCAATAAAAGCATTAATGCTGCAAAACAAAGCAAATGCAGCCTTTTGCTGAAAAATGTCATCTGAGTGGGCGCAACCCCGAGATGCATTTGCTTTGCGTGCAAACAATCTTGAATCCTAATGCAATTTCTAGGTGCTCATTGGGCATATTTAGGCAAGGCTTGCAAGGTCTCCTCTTCCATCTTTCACAAAAAGATAGCTCGCTTTGTAAAGTCTTTGTCTGCACACCCGTGATTTCCGACTGTGCCAATGAAAACAAAAAAACAACAACCAAGCTTCATTTTCTTTCCACGGTGACACCGCCAAGTCAGTCAAACCAGTCGAGCTGTTCTCCTCGAGAGCACTTAAGCGACATGAATAATTGCAGGCTTTATTGCCGTGTTTGACAAAACGTTTCTGAGATTGGCTGCGTTTCCAACAAACTGCACATTTAGCCGTCGTAAACATAAAAAGGACTTGTCCAAATGGGACAGACACGCAATGCATCTTTATCTAATCTTATACGTTTATTCTCTACCAAGTTCATCACGGTGTCCTTCAAACTCTTAGGGGACATTTGATTTGTGTTGTGTAGTAGCGCTAAATGAGACAATCAGATGAAAAGTAGCAGACTTTCAAAGTTAGCCGTTTGTTAAAATGACTTGGTGGGCTCAGAATTCTTTGCCTATTGAATACAAATGAAGAGCGGAAGAGATACATTTCAAATCAAATTAAATCCTGCAATTAGTGTTGCACAGATACGAATATTGGAAAGGGCCCCAATACGAAGAATACAATGGTATTGGAAGTACTAAGAAATAATAATGCATAATATGTGTTTAGGGAATATTCACAACAGGAGGGAATGTAGTATTTCTCTTTCTTTGGCCTGGACCAAAATACAATGCATCTTTTTTGGTTTGAGGCGCTTCCCTTTCACATTGCCATTTTTGCAAGAGTGCCAGGATTTGACAACAAAACCCACACAGACCAAACAAGTCTGGACCGGGTAACAGAGTAAATAAGGAAGTGAACTATCAAAAAGCTGCAGAGTGCTGGATTTCAAACATCGGCATTTTTTCATGTGTATTTCTGTCTGGCCAAATATCAAGTAGACGTTACGTTTCTTTGTGGTCCTACGTTTAACTTACATTAGCCGATGTACTGCTAACCAAAAAACTGTAATGCTAAACAGACAGTTCCCATAATTCCTTTGATTGCGAAAGCCTGTTTCAAGCAAAAAAGGTGCGTGATTTCAGTTCTAGTTTGAACCAAAGTCACATTACTACATATGGCGAACCGAGCCAGGTTTGTCAGAACACGGCATATGGCCTTAGTTTACGACCATTTCTTGACCTTCCCAAAATGGACACAAAAAAATAAAACCAAGACGACAATAGAAAACAAATATAGCTGAAAGTCAGCAGACAAGCAAAATGATGCTAACTGAGTGACCACATGCAACATGCCAATTTTACAGTGATGTTATGGTGATTTTACAGCCATGCAAATCGCTGGCAGCAATTGGCGTGACTTGACGAGATTACCAATGGCCGTTTGTTGACAGAAAAAAGGCGAGTTTTGAAAAGCGATCATGCGAAAGAGTCAACGAGAGATTTCAAGGATTAATTGCGGGTAAAATTCTTCGACAAGCTTTTAACTGCTATGGCCGGATTTGAAACGTGTCCATTAAAAAGTCACTCCATTGAGAGATTAGCCTCCCACACACGTTAAAACACTCCGTTTGTGTTTTTCTTCAAGATCCAAGTGTTTGGGAGAGGCCAGCAGTTTCAATTGGTTCACTTCAGGCAAAGCAACATAAACATCATTGTAGTATGAAGGATGAATGCAGTGTGTATTATTAATTATGATAACATCTGCTCCATTAACCAGAAGCGGCAATGAAAAATGAACACCCAGGCAAATCTCCAAAACAACAAATGCCCATTTTCCCAGTTTTTTTTTGCTTGTTTGTCTTTGGCTAAGATAGTATTTTTTCAGTTTTCAATGCTTTCAATACTTTTATTGCTCCTACTGGTTTAAGACCGTTTGAATCTGACTCAACTGTATAGCTTTATATGAATTGGATTTTTTAAATTGTATTTTTACTTTCCAATTCAAGAAAAAAAAAACAAATAATACACCTGGTGATCGAAATGAAAGTTTATGAGGGACGACTTGGAACTACTTAAACAAGGTTGTTCAAACTAGGCCCGTGGGTCAACTCTGGCCCGCAACTACATTTTTTATTGGACTGCAGAAAAGTATTAAAAACTTGAAAAGGATCTCATATTTAATGCTCTGTTTTACCGAAAGAGGGTCACATAATGGTATCTCTTACATTCATTATCCAAGCTTATCCTCACAAGGATCACGGGGGTGCCGGAGCCTATCCCAGCCACTAACGGGCAGGGTACAGCCTCAATTGGTTGGCAATTGGTGTTCAATCCGCCTGTTTTGGGATATGGCAGGAGCACCCAGAGAAAACCCACGCCAGCACGGGGAGAACATAAACCCCCCAGACAGAAAGGCCAGAAGCCAACAGGGATTGAATCTTCGATCTCAGAACTGTGAGGCGGCCGTACTAACCACTCTCCTACCGTGTTATCACTGCATCATATGATTCCTGTGAGTTACTTGGAATATTCCACCCTTAATAAAAACACCAGTGACATTAGGCGACCCAGATGTAATGAGAAAATTCCCGCCAAGGTGATCACACCTCTCAAGAGTTGAAACCGTTTGCCCTTTAGCACTTTTCTTGAGCTGCAATGAGCTGATAATGGAGTGCTAAGGCCTTCAGCAAAAGTTGTCAGAAGACAAGGCAAGTTTATTTCCTGCGATACATGTCGGAAGAAAAGAGAGAGAGAAAAGAAACGATGTGTGGATGATACGCTTTTTGTCTCGCAAATAGACGAGCCTCTTAGAAGTCGCTATCAGCAGAATACATCACCTATGTGTGCAAGAGCCATTAGGCGATTAATTTATCGTACAAAAAGTCCACACCCCAGTGTCGAATTCCATTTGCGTCAGTCGACTGAAGTTAGCGGTTCTATCAAGCACGGTGGGGGGGGGGGGGGGGGGGGTTCTTCGGCTATGGCTCGGCTGCGGGTCCATTTCAGGGCGCCGCAGACAAAAGATGATGGAAACCTGCTCTCCGAGATAAAACACACGCCTTTGAATAGACGTATGGCGCGCGACGAATATAATACATTTTGTTAATTAAAAAGACGGCTTTTTCCCCACAATTCTCATTGTGCTCTCATCAGCCCGGAGAGGAATGACAGACCGACACGCTGCAGTTTGGCCATGAATTTAGGGGGCTAAATTGAATAGCCAACGCTATCGCACCTAATTAACACACGCTACTCGGTCCTTAAGGATCATTTTTATTTTACCGCATGTGTCCTTTTGGGCTAATAATTCAGATATGTCAAACTCTTACACTTCATTTCCCCCAAACTAGAAAATATACCAATATATCCAAAGCTAAAATTGAAAATACTGCACACTATGCTCAGCAAAAAGGAGCCAACAGGATTTTTTGTGTTTTAAATGAAAAGAAACACGACATAAGTCTTAAACAGGAGGGAATTTAGTTGATTATTGTCCATAATTATGCTCGTATAGAGATCGCCCCAGATGTTCAGCGCTTTCGCAAGAACCAATTCAAAACAAGGTCGTTGCGAGTTATCTTTAACGAACAACATAGTGGAAACCGTCGTTGTGAAATGCAGAGAAATGGTTGCACATTAACAAGGACTGGAAGTTCATTGAAAATTGAGGAAGTAACATTTTTAGGGACTTATTTCAACATTAAATCATTCATGCACGAATGCTATTATTTCCCGAAAGTTTTTTTTTTAAATTCGATTTATATTGGACAGGGTTCTCAAACTTTCAGCCCGCAAAACAATATTTTGTGGAGCCATTTTACATCCAATTGACTTTTTGCAAAAGCTACATTTTTGGAGTTTTAGGGGGTCTGGTAATGTATGGTGATATTTAGTGCTTAAATGGTTTTAGCTTAGGTTACATGAATGTTTTGACTCAAAATGCTGCCTCACTCAACAGTTGTAGCCAGTTCCATCAAGTGCCTCCTTAACCGAAGTACTGCATTGCTACATTGTGTATTAGAAACCACGTGTTTTATTTATAACCCGCCAAATACGCCTTTTATGCTTCTATCGAAATAAAAAGCTGTTTGATCCCCCTCCTCTTGTTTCAACCATACAGTATTGAATGAAACAACGAAGGACAATAATACAAAAAGTGATGCCTGCAGAGATTATGTTTAATTTTATCTCTAAACATTTGACACATTTCATTTTAGGCTTTGCCGTTGGCAACCTGGATTACACAAATTACTCTGTGAATCAGGAAAACATGATCCAGCGCCTGCGATGTGTGTATTTAGCAAATTCCATTTCTTTGTCAAACTACATCTATGGGGCAGATTAAGCGTCTGTAAGGGGGCTTCAACGGAAGTGCTCAAAAGAGCTGCTCAAACGTGGCCGAGGGGGCTTTCGTTAGACCCATTCTAGAATTAGTATACAGCCTCGCATCTCGAAAACGGCGAGATGCAGAGTTTTGCGTCAGCCGATCTGACGCTCGGAAACGGAAGGACCATCCTATGAGGAAAGACCTTTGTGCGGCCGGGGGTCCCCGATGCTCAAGTCGAGCGCCTTGTCATGCTCGCGAACAAGAAGTCTTTGATCCGGGAAGGCACTCGCCACGCTTTGATCCTGACGGCATTAAATATACATAGCCGGACCCCAAAAAGCTCCGATGCCATTAGATGTCACTCACTAAGAGAGAGGCACTCTCATTTAATGGAGTGCTTGTTTGTTTTCATGACTGCACTAGAAACCCACTCATCCTATTTTTTTTTAACCCACCTCCTACAGGGTTCTCCGTCTCTAATCCCTTCATATTTTTTTCTTTTTTTGCAGGTATAAAGCTCCGGGCGGAGAAACTACCCGATGAGATTAAGGTGTTAGATTAAATCTAACAGTGATTAAATAAGCAAGCGTTTTATGGGTGTAGCAAATTAATTTCCCCCGAGTCATGTCAGCCGGGCGAGCGGCGTTCCCGCCGAGTCTACCGCGTGCTGCCGATACGTGCTATCATGGCACCCGTGGAATAAAACAGCTTACTCACGCCTGACCTCTGTGATAAAAGGAGTGGAAAACAAACGGAATTGTGTTTTAAAATGGTGCTCGCAAGCTGGCCATTCTAAACCTATAAATGCTGAATGGGTACAGTACTGCCTTTAGAAATCTATCCAATATAATATTTCTAACTATAATCACATGGAGAAAAAGACTATTCTTTGTAGGTTTTAACTCAACTATTAAATAAGGTGTGCATATGTGTTAACACACAAGACATTCAATTCATTTAAATGTTCATGTTTCAGTGGCGTTGACAGTGACAGATGTCCAATGAATTTAAATTACGACACGTAAACTGCATGGTGACACATTGCAAGAAAATTATAGATGCATATATTAAAATTAGCAACTGATAGCCGAACACAAAATGGCGTAGCAACATATGTGGAGACACCTAATGATACAAGTAACCGAAAAAACTACGTCCTTTTAATGGATTAGCCATTACGTTTAAAAATTGCTAAACATTTTGGGTTACCTTATTTATCCTCTGCATAGAGTAGTTCATATTAGTTCTAAATTGATGCATTTAGGAGTTTAGAAATCATGGACTAAATATTGATCTATTTCTTATTTATTGGTTATTTGTCTGTTTGTCGCTGGTGAAAGCTTTAAATCTAATTATACTTGTACAGTGGTACCTCGTCACACGACCGCTCGTCATACAATATTCTCGTCTTACGACGGAAATGTCGATCGAATAATTCGCCCGACATGCGATCAAAATTTTGTGATGCGACCAAGCCTGGTGGCCATGGCACTGTCTTTTTTGCATATCTTTCGTGTATAACAATATTTACGAGCACCGAATGAGTTATTCAGACCAGGAAACGCACAACGCGCATGCGCGGGGAAAAGAGCTACCTCTAAGATATCGGGTCTGTGCTGGTCCACCAAGTTCTGTCAACAAAAGCCTATGAATTAAGGACAGTATGGTCTAAAAGGAAATGAACTGCAGGATCAAACCGGGGGCAAAGCCCACCCAATTTCTATTCACTACTCCTCTCAACTAGCCTATCTTTCCCAGAAGTCGTGGACGTGGCTGTCACTCGACACATTTGACTCAAACGTAGGCACGAAAACGAGCTCGTCTGCCAATAAAAGCCTCTTAAAGGCACGGCAAAATGGTCATAACAGGCCCGTGCATGGCAGCAAAATAAAACATTCGCTGTTGGGGAATGAACGTTTGCGGGGGAGGCGCGGGGGACTGGAAATGACGAGTGCTTTTTGCAGGCATATGACACGGCAAGATAGATATCTCTTAAATGCGCGAAGCTCACACGGCAGGTGAATTATGTTTGCGTTCTCCCCTGCCTTCCTCCCGGCTGGCTCAGCGTCTGAATTGAGCAATGCGCTGGCAGGCAAAGTACAATTTGGATTAACGAAAACCCAACTGATAGGTCAGCTTAGCCCATAATGGAGCAGCTTAGGCCATGTCTGCATGATTAGAACATTCTTAGCAGCCTGTTTCTTTGCATCCAGATGTTGCGGCGCAAAACAACCCCCCCCAACACTGGTTAGCATCCTCCCACCAATGTGCATTCACCTCAGGTAAACGATAAATATTTGCCTATACTCTGGAAAAGTAGCTAAATTTAAGAGTGAATCAAATAGTCAAATAAAAAAAATGTCAATTGATGTTTTGTTTGTGAACTTGAGGCAAAAATCAACTAAATCAACCTATGCTAACAAAGTCAATTATTAGTAACACAAACACGTAACAAAATATTAAATATAGTGCAAACTCATTCTGTTTTGTCACCTCCAAAAAAATCAAGCCTATTGTACTTATAATTCTCACACACAGCAGTTGAACATTTAATCAATTTATCCTCAATTCATGCACGCTGTGAAAATTGCAATGTGTTGATGGACTTTAATTTTAGGGGAGCCAAAAACCAAATGTGTATTCATAATTGGCTACAACTTACACATGAACTACACTATAATATAATTGTTTTCTTCACTAGACTCCAATATTAAAGTAGTATTTTATAACATTTAAATTGGCTGCAGGGTCACTAAAAAAGACTGAATGGAAAATGAGACAAGGGAGGATATGACCTACATTTTACAGTGGAAACGGAAGCCATTTTCTATATTGATTTTTTTCGTGGTTATTCTTATCAACATTTTTGTGGGGTAACACCAATTCATTTCAAAGCATTCATTATTTGAGCAGGTACCGCCGTCACATGCATGATTCATACTGCATTTGAAAGCGAGTATGCTAATTAACGAGCACAATCAGCCCGCTCCTTCATTAATATGCCATTTCTTAACTATATGGGGAATAAAGTCATGCAAGCCAGTTGATATTTCCATTAAAGTTAGTTTGTTAGCAGAAACACTAATTCATGCATGTGCTCTTGGATGTAAATGAGGTAACAAGATACAAAGTAAAATAAGTAAATAAATTTTTCCTATTTGAGTAGGAGCCTCTTCAAGATATTATCATCAGTAGCATCGCGATCGCATATTTTAATTATTGCTCAGGTTTTATGTTCAACAAAATTGCCAATTAGGCTACAGAAGGATTCACGTTGCAAACACAGGGCTTACAAGTAGTCTCATGTTACCACTCCAAATGTGACATTTGACCTAATGAGAACACTAATAAAGGTTTAAGGTCTTAAATCTCCTTCTGAGCTGTGAATAAAAAACACACATTAAAGGCCACAATTTACATAAAAAGCTTGAGATCAGTTGGATTCGAATTGTATTATGGTTCAACGCCTTAAAATGACACATTTTGAAAAATGATTCCCATTCTTTGAAAAAGACGCGATTGGGCCAGATTTCTAATCACGTGATTGGATCAGGGACATCCCTATGTTTAATGCACCCATACTGATCCCTATACTGATCCAAACTATTCAGGTCAACACAAATGGTTCACTATAATAGCTATTGTCCTAGAGCACATGTTTCAAAGTGGAGGCCCGGGGGCCAAATCTGGCCCGCCGCATCATTTTATGTGGCCTGGGAAAGTAAATCATGAGTGCCGACTTTCTATTTTAGGATCAAATTAAAATGAAGAGTATAGATGTATATTAAATTTCCTGATGTTCCCCCTTTTAAATCAATAATTGTAATTTTTTAATCAATTTTTTTCGGTGTTTTTAGTTCAAAAATCATTTTGTAAAATCTAAAAATATATTTAAAAAAAGCTAAAATAAACATTATTTTAGATCTATAAAAAAATGAATATTCAGGGCTTTTAATCCAGTTCTTTTAATCAATTTATAAAAAAAATCTAATTATATCATATCTAAAATGGTCCGGCCCACGTGAAATCAAGTTGACGTTAAAGCGGCCCGCGAACCAACCCGAGTCTGACACCCTTGTCCTAGAGAAACATTTTCCTTAATTTTTTTCAACTATGGTCTACAGCAAAAGATTGATGCTGATGTGATGCAAGCTGTTTTTCTTTACAGCGGTGGCCAGAGTTAAGAAATAGGAAGCAAATTCAACGTAACAGCGTGCTTGTGCTCTGAACTTAGTAATAGCATCTGCGAACAAATCCCAAAAGCATCCTGTAATATTCAGAGCAGGTCTTGCAATATTTATTCGGTGCACACGCAATATTTTGTGTATTTTTTGGCAGCCTGTATTGCTACAGTGTCAGAGCTTGGGAAAAGGTCGGCAATTAACGTCACTGACGTTTAGCATCGATAGTGGAGTGAAAAGTTTGAAGTGACTCACAACAACTACACTAAATAAAAATTAAAATTTAAATACGTTAAGTTGATGCATTGAATTTTTTTAACCCTAACCCTTACCTTTTGGTCACTGGACATCTCACTCTACTAACTGTCTAGGAACATAAAGATGACATAATTTATATATAATTTCCTATATTAAGTGAGACAAGGCCAATAAAACAAAAAGATGGGACTTGGTCTCCAAAAATTGATCAATTTACTTACAAATGTTCTTAAAATGTGAATTCTGTGGATTCAAATCAGAAAACGATTCTTCTGTTGTACTGACAAAAACTAGTTTAGACTAGTATCACAATGGAGTTGAAATGAAAATAATCAATATAGAACGCTGGCTTATTGTGCTATTTGACAGCTTTTAATACAATAATTGGTTATTTTATTGAGCTTTAGGCGCAGCGAGAGCAATTTATAACGAATCAATCGCTTTCTGGCACTGTTCAAAGGGAGCATTATCATCTTTGTAAAAAGATTATTTTGACGTTAGCACTAAGAGGAAGGCCACCGTGGACGCATCATCAATGGGATGAGACTGAGGGGAAAAATTGTCCAAGTAAATTGTCCGTCTGTGCGGCGGTAACGTTTCTCATTATACCTGCATTACATCACAAATGTGCCATCATGTACGATTATTATTTTTGGGTTTGTTCTATCTATTTCGAGAATGGATATTGGAAAGCGGCGCCTCCTTTGTAGACTCTAATATGGAGACAGCAATATCCTTTGGAGAATTTGATTGGAGATAAGATGGCGCACTCATTGTCTCCGCAGAGTTAAGTTAAAAATAGAAGTGGGTTTGTTCTTGTTTTCTTCCTTTCAGTCGACTGTTGAGGACTAATGGTGCTGTGTGGAACAGCTTTGTAAACATCCTCTTCTCCCACATATGATTTCGGAACGTTTCATGTCCAAACTGCCTCAGATGTGGCTGCTACAGTCTGGCAATTTCGCTGAGAGAAGTATACCTGGCTGGCCCGGGTGTCGTTGGAAGCGCGACGGTCTTTGGGGGATCACGGAATGAGATCGGGGAATAAGGTTTTGATCAGGACCAGCTGCCACTTCCTGTCCTCAAATGTTCTTGACGTGAAGAGCGCTAACGGATTAACAAGTATTTAGGAGCAATATTCATTCGCTTCCAAATGATACTATGGATTATTACGCAGTGATGTGGTCGCTTACATTAGAAAAATAGGCATATACAGTTTTCCCAACACAACGATTATATTTCTTGGAAAAAGAAAAAAACAACAACAACTAAAACGCTGGCCACCGCAAAAATAAAACTAAACGGATGAGGGTGCAGCACACAAAAAGCCAAGTTTCCACTACATCACTTCCGGTAATTACACGGGCCTCATGCCCAACAGCGAGATAGGATTAGCACTTTATTTAGCGATTTTTGGGGGTTTATTTTACAAATAAAAAGGACCAGGGGTTGTGGCTCAGGGAAGTCCAATCCATCAGATTCTGCAAAGTACCCCCTAAGGGCGAACGTTGGTGGAGTCCTGCAGTACTAACGTCTTAAAAATGACCCCCAACAAGAACTCTTATTCCTAAACATTACTCTAACGAAGCAAAATATAGACTCACACATGACGAAGGACGGAAAAAGTTGTTTTTCAATTCCCCAGCCAATGTTCCTGACTAGGGGTCCGCAAAAGTAGCGCCAAATAAAACACATGGCTACACAGGAAATAAGCTTCGAGCTAAGAAGCGTTCCGTAAGCACACAGGTGGAAAGTTCACGTTCAGGTTTTGAAATAAACAAAAACAAAAGCCATCTGGATCCAACCGCTCGCATCATCCCTGCGCTGATCGGGTCGAACGGCAAGACCGTTTCCAGCGAAAAAAAAAGAAGCTGCACCTTAAACTGTGACAACAACAACAACAATGCCTCCCACTCCACAACAGCAGCCTTTGCCCCGGCCTGTGGGCTCACATTGACGTGAGTGCCAAACAAGAATCCACTTGTTGAGGAATGGCTCATTTAGAGTGTTTTCCTCTCCCTGCTTCAGAGAAGCAATATCTCGGCGGTGGTGCTTATCGCAAACACGTCGCTCAGTGTGCAGCCATGTCTTATTCATTGTAAAGTGACCCCAACATCTATCACCTGCCAGCCGATTGCCACTGATAAATAGTCGCCTCAATCGGCGAGGAACCTTAGGACCGTTCATTGCTGTCCGTTGATTTGCACTGATTCTGCTGAGAAAAACGGATTGGTAAAATTCAGTGGCGGTCCGTGCATTTTCTCATAGCGCCTTCAACGGGTAAAATCCACTTCCTAGCAGCATTTAATGATTAAATACAAATACTGGAGCTTTTCAGACACTACAACTGGTCCGGGGGGTGAAAAGACAGCGATGGACGTCAATGACGAAACGGCAAAAATGCACTAAAGTGCGGTAAAATCCACTTCCTAGCAGCATTTAGTGATTAAATACAAACACGAGCTTAAATACAAACACTGGAGCTTTACAGATATCAGAACCAGGCCCACAATTGAAATATTATTTAGGAAAATAGCCATATTTTACTCACCAAAAATCCTTTTTAACTGTACACAATAGCCATCCTCCTTTCTTTCTTCCTTCTTTTCTATCGCCATCGAAGCTAATGCTGAAAGTCCAGCCTGTCCTGTCGTATTTCTGGCATAGTCCGTCTTGAAAATGGCTTTAAATCAACACAACAATATATTTGCTTGTGCAGCTCGCTCCAAATACAGTTTGGTAGCTCTGGCTAATCACTAGCCAATCATAGTTGGTGAAAGCGATGACGTATCCCTACGCCTGCGACAAGGCATTGTGGTGGTGCCAACTCGAAATCTGAAAGCAACAGTCTTATCGACGCTTGTTTAATCCAGCAGAGCCTGCAGAACTGATTGTGAAGGCCTTGAGGCAGATTTCTGACTCTGGCAACAATTAATGGCTGAACTGTGATTTGTTAAATGTTTCAATATGAAAACACACATCTGGAAGCAGTGCAACCAGGGGGAAAGGCAATGAAAGGAAGCTAAAAGACCATTTGGAATTATTTAATAAGTATTGATGGACAAAATATAATATATGATTCAGATATTTCTTAGGCCAGCAGAGAAGGCCTTTAAGGCCCTGACAACCCACCACTGGTAAAATTCTGTTCCCAAACCGGACCAATCGATAATCCCCAAAACAGAAAGAAATCTCTATTATTTACTCCGAGAATCATGCTGTCTTTTTGGAAGAAATAATTAAGATCGCAGTTGTCTAGTCTCATAAACGCAGACGTCTCTCCGGTTTTGCTCTCGGAGGACGTGGTAACACATGACGGAGAATTCTTTTAGGATAATTGATTGTATTTACAAGAGGACGCCTGGTGTATCAGCGCAGATCAATCCAAACCGGTATGATGAGGGGAAAAGCGTGTGTGGGTAGAGGTATCTATTTAATCTTCCCTAATTGTTGAAGACATCCGAGCTTCTCAAGAGAAAAAACTTTTCCGGCGCAAACAGCTCAGACCGATTAACAGTTTCTACGAATGTAAATTGGCTCTCACCTCGTTGAGCCCGAAAATTATTCCCTGGAATGCGCAGACCTAGAAATTGTACTGGGATTTAATCACTGTAGTAGTCACAAGATTTCTATGGCTTTGTCTGCACAAGCTAATAAGATCCAATATGAGCCAATAAAAGATGGATATGACGCATTAAACTTTACAGAGAAATGATTGGTAATAACTATTCTGAGGTTGCAGGTGATGACTAGTAAACAGTTCCTGGACATAGCGTACACAAATCCATGTGAAAATAATGATACGTATGTTTGATTGATTAGATATACAGAATAGATTTCCTGGTTGATTTTAATACAGACACATTTTGATCGTGATTGAAAAAGTGGTACCATTTTGCAGTAGCAAAAACTTAACAAAAAAGTGGAACTTTGCATTCATTTTTTAGCCATTTTCTCAACACTCAAACACAATGTAATGATGCCAATCTTAAGTCGAAAGTTTTCCATGATAAATCTTTATAAATTACGTAGAAAATTTCCCCTGCTAAATTTTCTAAGCGAAATCTCATTGATGCCGGTATGAATTTGAGTTACACCAAAGTTCGTGAAAAGAAACTGATGACAGAAACTAGCTATAATGAACAATTATAGGATCGTAAGGCAAATGGAGGTCATGTGCAAACGTGCATTTCAGTTCTTTCTCTTAGGCAAAGTCACTTTCTAAAACAGTTCTTTACAGGTAACAAAATGGTCAGGGTCTAGTTCCTCGACGCACTATGTCAACACATTTTTACGAGTCATTCCGAGTGGCTGATGTCAATAAACAGCAGATGGCGTGGAAGGTCCATTTAGCAGCATCGCTTTAGTCTCCTACCCACCTGAATGACCTTATTTGCGCTAAGCAGCCGATGCGAAAAAAAAAGAAATAAAAATAAACAAAAAATGAGAAGGTGAGCCTACACCACGACATACTGCAGTTCCAATGGAGGCCCACGCCACCATTTACCACGCACCGAAGAATTTCCTTGTTTATCGGCTTTCCGATTCCTTCGCAGCTGACATTTCAGTCGCACATGATCCATGACTGATGATGATGGTGATTGTGTTGCACCATCAAAACACAGAGAAGTCTTTGGGACTGCGTGCTTATATAATTAAATGTATGATGTTTAGTGTGGCGCCGGATGAGGACAATAGCTTTTAATGCCTCCAAAAAAAGGTAACCTTGAACAGTTGGACACGCTTTGCGAGACACGCGGAACATTACAAATGATGCCGTGTCCATCGAGTAGGAAATTGGTTGTTCCAAGGTGATTCCATTTAAGCTTCTTTTTATGGCACCTAACTGAACTTGAGGAACGAGAAGCGAGAGAAGGACTTTTCCCGGAAAAAAAACCTTTAGCGTTTCACTCCGGGTGGAAAGTGCGGAAACCTAATGAAAGTGAATATTCTCTCTAGTCACGGCGCAATCTGGAGATATGTTTAATTTCCCTAACGCCACCGGGGAGTATGGGAGGTACAATACTGCCGAGAGACAAACACAACCCACAGGGAAATTACCCATCAGGAATGCAATACTGTTACTTGAGATGCAATTACCAGGCCACTTGCAGGATTTTCAGCCTGGAAACCAACGACCATGTGTGTGTGCTCGAGAGGATGGTCGATATGTGCATAACCGCATCTTATGTTTTGCAGGCTAAATTGGATTCTTTGGCAGAGAAGACTTCATTTAGAATATGTCCACGGTGCAAATGATTGATGTGACTATATCGTTACAAGTGGAGGCCCGAGACGAGACGGGGGCGGCTGTTGCCGTATCACAAGCGAGCGTGAAAACAAGGCAAAGAAGAAAAGCTGCTTTTACAAAGAGAATTATGGATACTTCTCATTTCCGTGACAGTAACAGACGCCATAATTGCACTTTGCTCTGCTCGTTTACGCGCTCATTTAGTGAGCAAACAAGACTTATGAGCGAGGGGGACTCTCGTTCTGAATTGTGCTTTGCAAAAAAAACAATACAAAAGCCTGCGCGCTTATGTTTGTGATCAGTTAAGTAAGAGTCAGAGGATTTAATGGACCAATTTAGCGGCGGGATCACAGTGCACAAAAGCAAAGGGAGCGCGAATAGGAATGAGCATCAGTGTAAACATTTGATAAGCTTTTTGCCAGAGGCTAATGCTACACTGGATTATTAACAGTACCAAAATAGATGCTGATATTCACCAGCAGGGTGACATGAACATTCGCGGAATGGCAAATGACTTGAAAGCGAGGGGTTTTGTCCCTATTGGACGAAAAATTAATCATTTTGAATTTTCTAATGATTCACGTAAACCATCAATGAGCAACTGAAGAAAAGCTCAGTCCGCACCCATTGGTTAGCGACTATATCTGCCTGCACAGTGTGAGCACAGCATGGATAATAAATGTATGACAAAACAATACCCCAGGCGCTCTGCTATTAATGATATGCAGCCGACTCATTATTAAAGTTCCAAAACAGCTCCTGCAGTAACACAGATGGAGTCAATTAAGCAATGAGCATGCTCGCTCGGCTGCCGTTTCATCTTCTTGTCTTTTATCTCCCGCGTATTACTTCATGGATGTAATTATTTGAGCTACTACGATGTGTTGCTCCTCATAACATAATACCCCGTGTTAATCGTTGAAGTGGCTTTGTTTGTATTTTTTTTCTTCGGAGCTCGGCGAATTTTGGCGGAGCGGCGCTCGAAGAAAAGTTGTAAAATTCAGGCACGCAAGCCAGTTTTCACGTGGCGACATGGAATTTGGTGGAAATGTCTATCATGAGTAGACCATTAAAAAAATAATTACAAACGCACGCCATATTAACTTGGCTTGGCTTTTGTTGAGTCCCAGAAAAACAGGCTCTCAATTTGGTATTTAGCCTGGAAATGACAATTATCGAAAAAGATGAGCACTACAACAAAGCCAGTTTCACTGAGTAACATGAATTTTGCCAGAATAACCCACCAAATGTCCACAAAAAATGTGACTAAAACAGTCATTCTCAACAAGCCTTGAAAAAACAGACAGTTTTACTTAAAATATATCTTTTTTTGTTTGCTTTGTTCAACGCAGGGAGCTGATGCCTTCAACCCTGGAAGGCCAGATCACCATGGAGAAGACCCCCAGTTACTTTGTGACCAACCAAGCCCCCAAACGCATCCACACCATGGCTAGAGACATCAAGCTAATTATCGTGGTGCGTAATCCCGTCACCAGAGCCATTTCGGACTACACGCAAACTCTGTCCAAAAAGCCAGAGATCCCAACCTTTGAGGTTCTCGCCTTTAAAAACCGAACCCTAGGTCTCATAGACGCCTCGTGGAGCGCTTTGCGCATCGGAATCTACGCGTTACACCTGGAGAGCTGGATGCAGTACTTCCCCCTTTCCCAAATGCACTTTGTCAGCGGCGAGAGGCTCATCGTGGACCCCGCGGGCGAGATGGCTAAAGTCCAGGATTTCTTAGGCCTCAAGAGGATCGTGACAGACAAACACTTTTACTTCAACAAGACGAAAGGTTTCCCTTGTCTGAAGAAGCCCGAGGACAGCAGCACTCCCCGCTGCCTGGGCAAGTCCAAAGGAAGAACTCACCCGAGAATCGAGCCTGACGTGATTCGGCGGCTGCACAAATTCTACAAACCCTTTAACATGATGTTCTACCAAATGACTGGCCAGAACTTTCAATGGGAGCAACAGGAGGAGAGCATATCTCGAGGCTCTCTAGTCTAACGGACCGAGCCACCACAAGCCTTCTACAAACTTCTTAAAAACAAAAAAAACACTCCCGTTCTATTCCATCTTCAGAGGGCGCCCTAGAATGCAATCACGGCACCGTCTATTTGCCTTCTCCCGTTCCGCTCAAAAGTAATGTTGATGAAGATGGCCGATGAATATTGTACATAGCAAAACATAAAATATATTTATATTTGTGAAAAGGATGCTCTTTTTTCTTTGTTTCCCGAGGATAATGCACATAAAACTCACAGAAGAATACGAAGCGATGCTGGCTAAAAAGTTTGTTAAAATAAAATGATCACTGCCGACCACTAAATTGACAGGGCAATAATATTTGAGCGACCGCCGAGTTATTCTCAGCGAGTACCTATTCTGACCTTATCGTCAACATGAGAAGAGTAATATTCCTGTCAATTCAAGATGCCAATTGATATTGAGTGGTGGTATCTGGCCTTCAGCGGAGTGAAGCCAGCTAAAGGCAAATGTCAAACAGTAAACTAAATGTTCCTTTTATAACCTTCAGGGATTATTGTTCTTGTCACCAGGAGAAACATATTGATTGGAAACGATATCCGAACCGACTGCGCTCTACAAATATGAAGCTACACTTTCGCCTCATTAAGATTATTGTTGAAATGATATGCAACAGCTTGTTGTTGGGCAGGCAATGTCACTCATGTTATTACTAAAATATTTTTCCCCAAGTTGAAGTGTATTTTATTTAACATTAAACTAATTTAAAAGATTCTATCCGTAATTTAACTTATTTTGCGGCCAACTACTTTATGAGACGGGGAAACTAAAATTTCAATCCACGTACATCCAAGTTTTTTTGTTGTCTCAGAGAAACTTGATCCTTCCTTGACTCTCACACTACCCTTTTTATAGTTTAATTTAAATGCTACAGTGTAGCATAATGCACCTTGGTTGTTGTGATGAATTGCAAAATGTCTTTCACTTTCTCTCTTTAAGACCAAAAAATAGCAATTGGAGAAAAACCGTCTTTTTTTCTGATTTGCTGCTTTGATAATATATACAAAAAAATGATTAATTTTTAGATGAACAACTCTTTTGCACGCAAGATAGCCCTGTTGTTTACCAACGCGTTAATGTGTTGGCCATTCTCGCAGCGCCGCACTCATTAGTGGCACCCATATTGAATAAGAGCACTGACGTATCGTGAGCATTAGCCGATAATTGGAGTCTTTGTGCGTGGTTGGCATTAGCATACTGATGACCGTGCGCGGCAAAGATGTGTTGCCGGATCCTGCGCTAAACTGCTAATTGCTAATACTAATTCATGGTAGCTGAAAAGTGGGAAGAATTGACAAGACCGCATCATAAATATGAGCAAAACCAAGTTCCTGTGCACCCGATTTACAGTGAGGAATACATGGTAAATAATAGGAAAAAAAATACATCCTGTGCACAGTCGCTTTCGCCTAGTTTCTGATCGAATATTATTCCATTTGATGTCACAATCAGCAGTCGATGGCTCGATTTTTATTTTATTTTTTGCTGAAATGTTCTTGACCGCAATAGAAATTCAATCTATTTTATCTGTGAAGGCTATTGGCGTCACTCACGGCAAATCGGTTAATATTTGTACCCGTCAAAATTTAAACTAGACAAAACAGTGTGGCGTATTTTGTAATTTCAAGGTTTTGCCAAAACACAAACCAGTGTTTTGTATCTGAAAAGCAATTATCTGTTGTCAAAAGGCTGCAAATTTTCCCATTCATTCCATTCAAATGCAGAGCCATTCAGCATGGGGGAAATCTTTCAGACACATGTTCCTATTCATTTTCAAGGGTATCCAAGTAGTATTTGGAAACAGGGTAAAACATTTCTTTTAAATCACTCTACAGCGCCCCTCCTCGTGACCCTCACGTCGTCACGGCAATGCGTGAGGTCAAACAACGTAACCAAAAGGCCCAGCGAACGTTTGTTAACAAACATCTGCTCTCTTCTGTCGTTAGAGATTAATGGCTTGTTAAATTAGCTGCTGCTGCCAGAACCCAGGCAATGTCAGTTTGCCATCGACAAAAAGGGAAAAGGAAACACCCAAACTTACAGCCCTGGTTGTTACGTAGCCATCAACGCAACCCTAAACTGAGGAGTTTTGTCATGAAAAGCACAAAACGATGAACGGCAACACGGGTAAACTAGAACAGAACGATACGACCTCCACCAAGGCTCATTAATTCTCATTTGGCTGAGTTCCAGATCGTACGTGGTGATGCTAACCTCCTGCATGTGCCTGAAGTTCGGCTTTAAGATTCAAGGATTTTCCCCTGCCTAAGTTAATGACCGTGTCCTTGACCCAAGAAAACACTGGCAAGAAAATAACAAATGACAAAAAAAGTTCGTTTAAATCTTGTCTCATAAAGTTACATTGCCTTGTAAAATAAGTTTTTTTTCCCCTCGCTAAATTAGAACTCTGTTGTTGTAAATGTTCTGAAAGAGCCAATCCTTTTTATTACTTTGCATACCCCGCGATGTGTGTCTGGACTTTCATCACAAGAGACAATCGATACATCTGACGAGTCAATAAATAAGTCGGCTACAGATCACTGGTTGCCACAGCGATGATGCATCGCTCCGTTAATCCTGCCTGTTCGTCCGCCGTCAAGGATGGCCGCCGGTCTCTGCAGAGCACTCCGTCACCCCGGGAAGGAAGGTTGACACCGGAGCCTCCTTTTTAGGCGGAGCCATTGATTCCATCAAGGCCAGTCCCACGCTGCCCTTTGTGGCGCTAACCTTGAAAATAAGCCTCCCACAGTTGATGTCTAACTTTTATTTTAAAGCTTTTTATTGCAGGGCTGTTTTCGACAAAAAGTGGTCTTTGACGATTGCGGTGTAGCTCGATAAAATAAAATTGTGTGGAAAGATATTTTCCATTTAGCAGTTCCATTCAAAAAGTAGATCTCCTTACAACCAGCATATCGACTAAAATTCCTTTTTAGACCGACATCTCGCATTGTCAAATGTCAAACTGAGTTAAATGAGTGCCTTATATTCTGTTACACTTTAATGAGTCACTTACATAAATAGCTTCAATACATTTTGTTAGGTTGCATTTTGTTTCTCATGTTCATGCTAACAAAACCCACATTTTATGCAGGTTTGAAACAGACCGCTTGTATTCAATGATCTATTTGGTGGTGTTTTGTCCACTTTAATCATCTAAATCAAGTCAAATCATTCATTTGTCACTGTATTGTATTTGGACTGTGCGGAATGAACTTCATTTTGAATTGAAATACCTTGAAAAGTAAAAGTTCTGGACTGATTGATTGAGATTTACCTGTTTATTCAAGGATTTCTCAAGGTGTTTTAAGAGCCTGTTGGTGAGGCCAGAATGCTTCGCGGTGGATATTGGCGGCACAGCCCAAGGACAGCCGCGTTAAAAGAAATAAGGCTTTGATTCGACAACATCTCAAAAGAGGTACGTTGGAAAAATCACCACAAACGCCAGAGATCAAATTCGAAGGTAAATTATTCAATAATATGTCAGGGTGACCAATTGAGCAGTTCACAATATTCCTCCTGGTTATGCAAAAAAGAAACAAACGGTCCAAAATCCTTTCTAAATATGCACTTGTTTGCACCGCCACAGTCACGTGCTGAAACTCCGATCCAAATCCGTCATTAACACACAAAAGGCGGCTACCTCCTACTCGTTTGTTTCTCGGCTAGAACGCTGTGATCCATCCTGCGAGAGTTACAATGCTTGAAAGGCATGCTAAGTTGTCCTTGAACTGCTCCTCCCAACGGGGATCACGCCATGTTATGTGGCTCATCAGCGTCCCCGGCACGCCGTTAAAGACAACGCCCGATGATAAATGAGCATCGGCCGCTCGTCAAACTGTCAACGCCTTTTCTGTGGCATCATTGCTCCTTTCTACCCTTGTTTACCATTTGTGACAATCAGGTAAGTGGAGCTAAAGATTGTCGAGATTTTGGGGAATGATATACGTTTAAAACTGTTGTGATTTTGTGAGGATATGCGGTCCGGAAAATGAATTTTATAAACAATTGTAATGAACGGATGCTTATAAGTATGCTTGACAGTTCCTACTTGGAGATTGTATTAATCTTTTAAACCGAAACAAGAGAGCTACCATGGAAGTAAAAGTTAAAATCAACTTCCAGGGTCTGTATTGTCAATGTAAGTATTCGAGTCTGAGAGTTTGGCGTTAACACGGAAAACTGTATTTTTCAGATTATAAAGTGAACCATCAAAAGATGAGTTCATTTTCATACATTGCTGTTAAGCTAAGCATTTCTAAAATGACCCAAAATAACTACTCTAAAAGATTACTATTTACTAGAAGGGCTTCAAAATGTGACAAATTGGCGACCAGTCCAGGCCTTTGGCTCAAAGTCAGCTAGGATAGGCTGCAGCACCAGAATCTTAATGTGTTTCATTAGTTTGGTTGTTGCATGCCAAAGTTACAGTGCAGTAAATACAAAAATAGTTCATATTTAGAGGTCAATCCGGTTCATCCATCACCGTCAATGCCAGCCAAAGAGTTCATCAGAATTTTTCAATCCGAAGTGTTGCTTCTCCAATACTAAAATTCTAAGTTAGAAGGGTGAAAAACAAGGCGCATTCAACTAAATAATTTAAAACTTGTATTAAAGATAGACAAGGCAGCAAGTTTTCACGCAAGAACCGATTTTGGTCAACACAGTTGAATTTGTTCAATCGGTGACCGAATAACAGTCGCACCTGCCTGGACCACGGACTGATTGGAGACTGAAAATAATATCTGGAAAAAGCCGCAAGTTGCATTTTATCACAAGCGAGCAGTAGATCTCACTGCTCCATTTTCCCACTATCGACGTTTGCAAGTTGCAAAAAGTTGGAGCGAGAGTGGAGGCGGATCGCCACCATGACTCTTGCTTGCGTGTTTGTGTGTGTGTGTGTGTGTGTGTGTGTGTGTGCGTGTCTAGCTGCAGGTCCTGCATCAACAACAGCGATGCCAAACCGCTGGAGGACCAGGGCCACGCTCGCAGACCCAGCTGGTGAGGGGAAAGGGGGAGGTGGGCGGGACTGGCAGAACACAGCACGAGATCCAGCTCGCTTTGGCAGTCTTTCCCTAATGGACTTCTGCATTGACATCAAAGAATGAAATATTTCATTTTTTTCTGGTCTTAATCACACTGGTTGCCATGAATCACTCTCGCAAATACATATTTGCTGGGTCTAATGAGCTTAACTTTCACTCAGTAGCTGCCACTGACGACAATAAGCGTCCAATCCATTTAAACAGGGATGGCTGGCAATGAACATTCTCCGGTTTGATTTATGATTTCTACACTCAAGCGATTTTTGAAAGATGACTGACGATCATGCAATCGACAATGTTACAAAACGGAAAATTTCAATGGTGACTGCCATTATGCAGCTATTCATTCTGCATTAAGTTGGCAGAAAAGTATCTGCTTAGGTCAGATTTATTTTCCCTATCATGCATGCGTGAAAAATTTCGTTTTGAAGCACGTGGGGGTCTTTAAATAAACAGGTTTACTTATTAACTGTCAGGGCATCATAAAAAAAAAATGAGCTTGATGGTAATCAGAGGGTAAACATTGGTTCACTGGAGCATAGCAAGACATTAATTGCCTCTCGTGGAAAATTAAATATAACATTGCACGATTCTCACATCCAATCAAAATCCATCGGAATCGATCTTTACGTGTGTGTTAATTTATACAAAAAGTGGACAATAATGGCCAAAGAAAAACAAGTGCTCTATCCTACTTGAATAAGTTATTTTTGTCTGTTGGCCTTGTAGTGGTTAGTATAAGTGGAATGCTCAAGCTAATGTTTTGAAGTGCCATTTCTTTATTATTTTCTTTATCTTTTAAGATGTTTTTTTAAAATATTTAGAATCCTGCATTTAAGCAGGTTTGCACTAAAGTAGGTCTGCAGTCCATATGCTGTTTAAACATAAAACAAAAGCCTGTTTACTCTAATGCGGAATGAGGTTTCAGAAAATATGACCATTTTAATTAGGTTTTTTACCCAAGTGGAATACAAAAATAGCAATAATATTCTTAAAGTGTTGAACCATATCAACTGATTGGAGGCAATACAGACCCCTACTATTTACAAACTAATTTAAATTCACAGCAGGACGATGAAAAAAAAAAGAATGGTTTGTGGACTATCAGTGGCCTAGTTTAAAAAAATAATTAAAAATATAAAATCAATGAATTAAATTAAACTACCAGCAAGCACATTTGACCATCCCAAAACGTATGGTGACATTTGTTGCCGTGAGGCAACATGGCGTCCTTGTACATAAAAGCCCAACCTAGCATATTCTGGTCTTTATTTGTGTTTATTACAATCGTTGCTAATCACCCTCTCTTAGTTAATGAGCATCTGTGTGTTCAATGCAGGTATTGTGTTTACATGTGCGCGTGCAGAAAAGGTGATTTTAAAAAGAAATATGACAGCCAGCATGGCCCGGCACTTGCAGCTATCTAATCACCAATTAAACAGTAATCACTGAGAGACGAGCGCGTTGATACTGTAAACCAATAAATTATGCATACATAATTAATGCCTGCGTTATGAAGGGGGGTGTCGGATTATCGAACTGTGCGACGCGACTGGTTTTAATGCAGTTGTGAACTAATGATATCAGCCCATTTATCTCTCTGTGTGTTCATTTTATATCGTAAAATCAATGACGATGACAAAAATTTTACGAAACAAAATTTCTGAATCGTCATTAAAAAAAAATTGAATCATGACTACCTTTTTTTTAATTGTCTTAAGCAATGTTGCCTCTAAGCTGCGCGCGTGCGCAATTGCGCACTACTCTCGTCTTCTCTGCGCACAGCAAATCATATGGAGCGCACAAAATAAAATCCCTTTTGTTTTTTAAAATTTTTAGCTGTGAGGCCGACGCGCGAACCACTCATCCGCCGGGCCGCCCATTCTTAGATATTAATCATTACATGTTATTATTAGTAAATCACTTGTGTAGTAGACATACACCTGCTTATGGCAGGTGTCATACTGGTGTGTGCCCATAGCGAGCAATGATGATGTTGCTCACACCGGTACTCAGTGTGCTCAGGGAGGTTGTCTTTCTGCCCAGACAAACAAAAATCTAGAGGGAACATTGGTCTTAAGTGGATGTTGGCTTTACTTATTTTTGCCAATGGAAATCACTAACGGGGAGTTAAACTAAATGAATGTGTACATGGATAATGTCAACAAGAGTTTAAAACGGTCTTATGATAGCAACAATAAAGCTCCTGTTCTCATCATCAAATGAAATTATTGCACCAACCTGACTAAGGTTGGATTTATGATCCTTAAACAAGTGATACAACTCCATTTTTTGTGCCAACAGGATAAGCTGCATGGCTGTATGGACAAACTAGAAACAATAGGAATTTATGTTGTGAAATTGTTACTCAAACTGCTACTAATACTTCGTTTTAATGTAAGCCTAACTTTCCTCCAATCATAACTTAGAAAGGCTTATTTAAAAGAAATGGGCGATACGCTTCCAATTTTTCCAAATAACTGCTTAGCATAGTGCATGCTGATGTATAATTACAACACATGCACCAAATAACTGTGTCAGGGTCAAACCAACTACTAATTCAATTCAAAACATGACTGCACCATCATTTGCATGCAAAAATTAGGTTTTGATAAAATTACATTCACGGTCCAGACTGGGAATTTTTGCAATGCATTTATGGATTGCCAAATAGACCAAGGTCTTGCATGTCACTTAATTTCACAAAAAAAACTTCCTTATCTTTTCAAATAAGGGGGATTGGCTCAGGCGCATCCGATTCCTCGACATTTGGCAAAATTGACACCGGAAAAAACGATACAAAGGAATACTAATGAGATGGAAGGAATGGTGGCAGGCACAATGGAACATAGCCCGCAATAATATCATTAGGCACGGCTAATAACAGCGGGATAATCAAGGAGGATCTTGTAAAAACATATTTCGGGAGATGAATAATAAATGTTTTTACTGGAGATTTTCAGTCCTTGAAAAATCATACAAACTAGCAGTCAAAAACATGTCAAGTTTGGGCCTTGAAATCTATAAAAACTGATACGCCTCGGGATTTCCAATGGAATTTAGGAGACCACGTGGGCCAATGGAAGAATTTGAGACTCAGAAGACCATGTCAACTTTTTGTTTCCTGTTTTTTTGCAGACAATCGGATGGAGAGAAGGCCAAGACAAAGACGAAAAAAGTCCTGAACAACACAGGATTGGTTGACAAATGCCCACCAAGAGAGCAAAAAGGAATCTAGCTTCATTTTTTTTTTTTTATCAAGTAGTAGTCTCTTTCAACAGCACCGCCAGGTGTCTTTCCTCCCAGCAAGAAATTGAAGATACCCGCGGAACAGAATTTGGCAAGGGAACAAGAGCCCAAAACAAAACAAGCTAAAACTCCAAAGTAAAACATTTGGCCAAGCATTACATTTAAAAAAAAATAAAAATCCACAGAGAAGCAAACTAGCCGCATGCAGCATGATTAAAGCAGGTTAGTTTGCATAATTAGAAATACAACCCACGCTATTGACAACAGTACTGACAATAAATAAATAGCAAAAATTGAGTGCAGATATAAAAACTAAGAATTTCCTTTATGCAAAAAAAAGGCCAACTCCATTTGAATAGTGACAAATAAGGTGTGATAGTTAATATAAGACTGTGGCTTTTGTCAAGAGAAACAGACCCACAAAACTCAGTCATTCATTCTTTATCCTCTGAAACGAACAGATTCCGAACAAATGAGACGTCGAGGGCGAAACCACAAACCTAATTTTAACCTTATCAAGACTCCCATATCCATTCAGTTAATGTCATTCAGAGGAAAAAAAATAACACACTAAACTAAATAAAAACTACGAAGACCTCCCAGCAGAGGGCGTGCGGTCAAGGGCGCCGCTTACAGAAGCATTATTCCCCAAATCAATATCTCTGCAGCTCCCGGCTTTGAAAGAAGACTAATTTCATTATCAATCCATGCAAGTAATGATCTCATTAATTCACTCTTGATTCATTTTCGGCTGAGTGGATATTAACCTTTTGCTCGTAATCATTAATTTTCCGCCGGAGAGGTGTGGCTGCGTTTGGCGTGCAAACACCACAACAAGTCCTGACATTGAAAGAGCTCCTACGTGGTCTGTACCGGCTGACTTCTCATGCCTCGATGATCAATGCATCGATTGGCCTCGCAAGTGAGCTAATCTCTCGCCCCCGCGCACCCTGGCACGTGAATCCCCCCAAAAATCCCCCCCCAAAAAGGTGACAGAAGTTTTCGTGCCATCACGTGTGGGTGGGTGTGTGTGTATGTTTATGTTTCAAGGGGTTAGTGAAGTCATGCATATATTGCCAGGACAATTATCATGCTCTGAATACTTTGCAAAAGACTAGCAGGGATGACTCTTGGATTTTATTGCACTTCTTTTCAAATGTTTCCTTTTTTTTGGCACCTTTGACATGTTGGGAATGTTTTGTTGTTATTATTTGTAGAGTGAATACAAAAATGCAGTCGTCTCTTGAGATTGTTGGGTGGATTGGCAAGCATGCGCACCGGCTGGGCTTTCAGTTTCAACTAGAAAATACACTTATTTTCCGTGAATTGGCGCATCAGAGGCAAAACTGTAGCACCGGGATTTATTTGCATGGTACATTTAGATGAGAAGTACTTGTATTTTTTGTTATTATTATCATTTGTGCAACTATACATGCAAGTTTTTTATTTTTTTAATGTCTAACGGGCAAGTGAGTATTTTTTAGTACTGGAAAAACATACTTTTTAAAACTAAATCTTTTTTTTCTACCCGATTCCTACTGTCAATTTCATAAATAAAACTGGTAGGATTTCCAGTTGACTTTTGCTTCCTTTTTTTTGAAAGCGGCCTGCAGAGGAAAAAAAAAAGTTTGGACACCCCTGATCTACAGCATTATTTTTTTTTCCTCTCTTCTTTCTCTAGTTGTCGTCCTTTGGGTTTGCGTGTTTTTTTTCCTCAGCAAAAGGTTTCACAGAGGTGTCAGTAAAGTGGAATGATGGAGGTGAGGCCTCATGTGAGGGGCACTGAAAGCATAGATGGGAGCACGCGATGCATTATGTAGTATATGAAGCATATTGTATTAAAATGCAGTGTGCCTCAGCAGCAAAGATGCGCGCATCACTCTAGGACGGACAGATTTCTGCGGACGAATGTGTATGTGCGGGAGAAGTTTTAAAGTGAAGCTGCTTTTTTATGACATCTCCCAAGGCACGTTGAGCTTAGGCTGAGAGACGGTCATTATTAGAGCCGTGGTCTTATGTTGAAAAGAAGCTTTGGGACAAAAACTGGATACAAACATGCTTTTATAACTTATTTTTCTGCTTGGGTGATGGATGTGTTGGCCATATCTGATTGTGCTTTTTCCTAAAAGAACAGTTATCTAGTGAGTGCATGGAGTGTGAAGGTAATCGATTTCCCATATAAAAAAATACAGGGTTTTATTTGAAAAACATACCTTAAAATATCACATCATAACAGCCGGTAGCTTTTGCCCAAGGGTGTCGAAACATTTTCTACTGAGTGGCCGCCAAAGGAAAAGCAAAACAAAAACAATTTAGGTTTTTTAAAAAAAAGCCAGTGGACTAAATTCTATATCCTAGCCAACTGTGAGCAGCTGGTGGGGGACAGCTAGAAATGGCTGCCAGCCAATCACAGGCCACACCGAGACAAATAGCCATTCACGTTCACACACATACCTACGGACAATTATGAGTGGTCAAACAGCCTACAACACAGGTGTCAAACAGCGGCCCGGGGGCCAAATCTGGCCCGCCGCATCATTTTGTGTGGCCTGGCTAAGTAAATCATGAGTGCCGACTTTCTGTTTTAGGATCAAATTAAAATGATAGATATGGATGTATATTATATTTCCTTATTTTCCCCCTTTTAAATCAATAATTGCAATTTTTTGAAACCATTTTTTCTTTGTGTTTTTACTTCAAAAATCTTTTTGTAAAATATAAAAATATTTTCTGTTTTCCACTTTAATATGGAACATAAAGAAAAATTTGGTTTCCTTTTGAAATCGATTAAAAGATTTTCCCTTAAGAAAAAAACCCTCAAATAAAACACTTTTTTTAGATCTATAAAAAACGGAATATTCAGTACTTTTAATCCATTTATAAAAAAAATATATCTAAATATTATATATAAAATGGTTTGGCCCACGTGAAATCGAGTTGACGTTAAAGCGGCCCACGAACCAACCCGAGTCTGACACCCTTGGCCTACAATGTATGCTTTGGGGACGTGGGAAGAAGCCGGAGTACCCGGAGAAAACCCACACGGGCACGGGGAGAAAGTGCAAACTCAACACAAAGGTTGAAACCCAGCCGGGATTGAACCCTCGATCGCAGAACTGTGAGGGTAGCTACTTGACCATCGCGCCTTAATAATAAAAGTTGATTTTTTTTGTAGTTTTCAGCATTTTACAGCGTTTGTTTTTATGTTAGCACATTATCTTCCGAGCGACTTGAATCTTGAGTTGCCGTACAAAGAAGAAAAGAAATAGGCCTCGGATTGAATCATTCATCGAGTGGAAAGGCGTCAATGCGTCACTTCTC